>NC_135815.1:48062522-48364624 GCF_964213995.1 Mustelus asterias | reverse complement strand
CCGGGAGCGATGTGGCAGGGGAGCGTTTTTAAAATTTTTGTTACTGCGCAGTTGAAGGCTCCAATCAGAGCTGCAACGTTTTGGGCGCGATAAGCCCCGCCCACAGCGCAATTCAGGGTCACAATTTTTTTTCAGGCTAAATGCTAATGGGGGCGCCTGAGAACAGGTTTCCAAGTCGGATCTGAATTGCGCCCAGATTCAGCACTTAGAATCAAAATGGTAAAATCGGGCCCTATGTGTGCAGTTAGTGCGTCTCATGAAGAATTTCTGAGTCTTGTATAGTTTAAAAATAAGTGTTCAATAACCACTTATTGCTATATACATGTGTACAGTGTGAGGTGTAAGGTAGGAGCTATCTCCAGGCTCGCCTCTGTCCAGCACAGGACTTCACCCTGGACATGGGTTGTATGTTTCTTTATATCACACTCTATCCAGCCCCACGTCAATCCTTTCTCCCTGCCAAACTCTTGCATTACACTTCCCCCAAACTCTTTATCCAGCATATTTACAATACATTCCTGTTTACATACAAACAAGGAGGAGGCCATTCGGCCCCTCAAGCCTGCTCTGCTTTTATTGTTCTGAACTCCATTGGACACAAGCCGAGCCTATCCAAACTTTCCTCGTTAGAAAACTCACCCATTCCAGGTATTTGTCTGAACTGTTTCCAACACATTAACATCCTTCCTTAAATAAGGTGACCAGTAATGTGCACAGAACTCCAGACACTGTCTCACTACTTTTGTATTCGATTCCCCTTACAATAAATGATAGCATTTTATTAGCTTTCCTAATTACTTGTTGTACCTGTATACTAGCCTTTTGTGATTCAGGCACTAAGACAGCCAGATCCCTCTGCACCTGAGAGCTCTGAAATCTCTCACCATTTTTTCTCTTTCATCCTTTCTGCCAAAATGGACAATTTCACAGTTTCCCGCATTTGCTCCATTTGCCAGATCTTTGCCCAATACTCACTTAACCAATCTATATCTTTTTGTAGCCTCCTTGTCTCCTCTTCACAACTTCCTTTGCTACCTGTGTTTGTGTTAGCTGCAAATTTGACAAACATCCCATCCAACCCTCCACCAAGCCATTTACCCCCCACCCTGCCTGCTTATGTCTCTGTGTTTACAGCTTCAGGTGGCCTGAATATTTTATTATTCTTCCAGATATTCTCCTTACAACAGTTGGAGAAGTGGTAGACTCTGTTGTATTGAGTAAACCTTGACGATGAGGTAATTCTTTTCGATGTGGTCCTTCGGGCATTTGGTCAGCTGATCTTTATTTTTTTGCATTATTTGGAATTGAGTGGCTCCTTCTCAACCCCCCATCTGGTGTTATTGATGGGCATTGGTATATTCAATTCCTAATGGGGAGAATGAACTTGCAGCTCATCCATAGTCCTCAGTCTGTTTTTCTTCCTATGTGCAGTTTGCTGTGATGCACTTTGCCATGGATGATACCTCTTCTGATTGTGTGGATGTGTCTTATCAATGGGCTCACCTTGCAGATTAGCTTTCTGTGCAATGATGCTCTCATTGGGTTGGCTCCCTTGCTTCACTGAGGTGTGCTGTGGTGCGTTGATGGCTGCTTCGATGTTAGTGGTCATACTGGCTGGAGATTGCATCATCTGTGTTCTGATGTCTTGAGCTTTCTTACCAACAGATGTTGGCGCCAGAGGTTGAGGCTCTTCTTTGTTGTTGACCATCCCTTGGCTGTCTTCCACTCGAGGTGTCTGACTAACAAGGAGCTCCTGGACTTGCAAAGAAACTCTACAAACCAGCTCTGCAAAGAGTGAGGAGCTGAAGTCCCAGACAAGAGTATCTTTTCTGTTTGGGCTCTCGGGAACTTTCAGTTCTGTGTAATTGACGACAGAAGTTGTTTTGATATCCTCTGCCATTTTAAGAAGGTTCAGAGCAAAGGCATCTCTGCTCAGAAGGGAAAAAGATTGGTTATGGATGACGCACGTGACTTCAAAGTCTTGTTTGCTGTCATATCTATAGCCAGAAGTCAGATTCCTCTGGGCCCATAGAGTGGTGTGTCTGTTACTCATAGCCAGTGGTCACTGAGCCACAGTTCCTTCCCTGTCTGAGAGAACTTTAACACTGGTTCCTGTATCTGATTTAAAATTTGTGAGATGACTATTAATTGAGGTATGCACATTCCAGACCAAAAATCCCTGATCTTTGAGCTCACCCTAGAAGCGTGGTTGTGTTTTCCCTCATTGTGGTAATTCAACATCATGAATCATCTTCAGATCACTTTGTATCTGGTTGCGTTAGCTTTGCGATGCTTTCCAATGTGTCCTATCAGGTTGCAATTGAAATGCTGTGTTGAGATTGTTGGACATTGGTCACACCTGTATGGTCGCTTGGCTTTAGAGCACTGGCCTAATCCCTATCTTCTAGTGGTCGGTTAGGGTATTGCTTCTCTTAGCCTGGAGTGTCCTTGCTCCTCTGTTTAAAGTTGTTTTTTATTCATTCATGGGACATGGGCGTCGCTGGCTGGCCAGCATTTATTGTCCACGCCTAGTTGCCCTTGAGAAGGTGGTGGTGAGCCGCCTTTGTGATTTGCTGCAGTCCATGTTCTGTGGGTTGACCCACAATGCCGTTAGGGAGGGAATTCCAGGATTTTGACCCAGTGACTATGAAGGAATGGTGATATATTTCCAAGTCAGGATGATGAGTGGCTTGGAGGGGAACTTACAGATAGTGGTGTTCCCATGTATCTGCTCCCCTTGTCCTTCTAGATAGAAGTGGTCATGGGTTTGGAAGGTGCTGCCTAAGGATCTTTGGTGAATTGCTGCAGTGCATTGTGTAGATAGTACACACTGCTATGACCGAGTGTCGGTGGTGGAGGGAGTGAATGTCTGGATGTCGTGCCAATCAAGTGGGCTGCTTTGTCCGGGATGGTATCAAGCTTGTTGAGTGTTGTTGGAGCTGCACCCATCCAGGCAAATGGGGAGTATCCTATCACACTCCTGACCTATGCCTTGTAGATGGTGGATAGGCTTTGGGGAGTCAGGGGGTGAGTTCTTGCCGCAGTATTCTGAGCCTCTGACCTGCTCTTGTAGTCATTGAGTTTATGTGGCTAGTCCAGTTGCTTTTCTGGTCAATGGTAATCCCAAGGATGTTGACGGTGGGGGATTCAGTGATGGTAACACCATTGAATGTCAAGTAGGCTTACACTACAATGAAGTTACTGTGAAAATCCCCAAGTCGCCACACTCCGGCGCCTGTTCAGATAGACTGAGGGGGAATTTAGCATGGCCAATGCATCTAACCAGTACATCTTTGGACAGTGGGAGGAAACCAGAGCACCTGGAGGAAACCCACACAGACATGGGGAGAACGTGCAGACTCCGCACAGACAGTGACCGAAGCCTGGAATTAAACTGGGGTCCCTGGCACTGAGAAGCAGCAGTGCTAACCACTGTGCACCGTGCCTGCTGTTTAACCAGCTGGACAGTGGAATTTGTCCTGTACCATGGCTTGCTTGCGGCCCTTTAGATGGATCTATGTTGTCGATGTATCTCAAATTGCCTGGCAACTTCAATGGCCTTTCCAAGGATCAGATATTCATTAGCTTGAAGCAAGTCTGAGTGTGAATCATCTACCACTCAGACAACAATTCTGTCCCTGATTAGCTCTGATTTCAGACTGTAGTCACAGTCTTCAGCCACTCTGCATATCTCATGAATGAAGGAGTAAACAGGTTCTCCTGGCTTTGAACAGATTTATTAAACTTGGCTTTTTCAAGTTTATTTGAACTACCAAAGAAAACAATGGGGTGAATTTTTCAATCCTGCTCGCCACGGGCGAGGGGCAGACCATGGAAAGTTCCATTGACCTTGGGCGGGATTTTCCGGTTTCGGGGCGAGGGTAGCCGGAAAATCCCGCCAAGTGTATTAACCTGTTCAACTTCTGCCTTTTTGTCTGGACCTGAAGGTGGAGGATGATATGGTTGATGTATATATGGACATCTAAAAAAGCATTTGATAAAGTGCCACAGAATAAGCTTGTCAGCAAACTCAGCCCATGACTGAAATGGACAGTGGCTTCAAGGATACAACGTCAGGTGAGCGACAGGAACAGAGAGTCCTAGTGAATGGTTGCTTTTTGGACTGGAGGAAGTTATACATTAATGTTCCCCAGGGGTTGGTGCAAGGACCATTGCTTTTCTTCATATATATTAATGACTTAGACTCGTGTATACTCAGCACAATTTCAAAACCCGCAGATGATTAAATACTTGAACTGTGAGGAAGAGGGTATAGACTTCAAGAAGATACAGACAGACTGGTGGGATGGGTGGTAGATGAAATTTATTGTAGTGAAATGTGAAGTGATACATTTTGTCCAAAGAATGAGGAGAGGTAACAGGGTAAAATTCTAATGGGTGTTCAGGAACAGAGAGACATAAATCATTGAAGGTGACAGGATAGATTGAGAAAGTGGATAAAAAGGCAAACAGGACCCTGGGCCTTATCAATCATGTACAATAACAAGGAAATTCTGATGAACCTTTATGAAACAATGGTTTAGCCTCAGCTGAAACATTGGGTGGGATTTTCCCAAAAAGTTTCTAAGAGTCATAACGGTGAGAAAATAGGAGTCGTCCACATTCATCTTTTTGGCGAGCTCTGCACTGCAATCTTCCAGCACTCTGCCAATTTCTTTGACTGCTGAGAACTTTGCGCCGGTGTGGAACCTATGTATGTCGGTGAAGCCGGCTTCAGAATGCTCAGGCACCATTTGGCAGGGCACTCCAATCTGCTGGTGAAATGGGAGACATCCTCCCCCCCCCCGCCACAGGTATCGGACCACCCCTTCATCAGTGGCATTGCTATCCCAACACTGACATGGGTCGCCGGCATCAGGGCACCAGAATTGGCAGAACCCGAGATGTCCTCCTGTCATAACCCCTCCTGCGTGACTCCCCCTGCATGACCTGCCCTGTAAGACGCCCCCCCCCCCGCCCTCCAAGAGCCATCTGTGCATGGCCCCTGTCATTGTGCATAGCTGCCCTGTGCATGGCCCACAGCCCTCCCGTGATAGTCCCACTACCAGTCAGGTTCTACCCCCATTCAGGCCCCACTCCCTTGGCATTGCCCAATTGAGCATTGCCAGGGTGCCAGGTGGGCACTGCCAGGATGCCAGGTAGGCACTGCCTGGCGGGCGCTGTCCGATGGGCACTGCCTGGCAGCACCCCTGACCACCCAGAGACTTCAATGGCCTCCGATTCCCCCAGCGTGGCCATGGTGCCTAATCTCCGCTACTGCAGAGCAGTAGTGATTCCTGCTGGTGTGACGACTCGCTGGCAAAGTGGGAAGCATCCGGGAGGGGGGAAGCAGCTGTGCCGGACTTGATAATCACATGGAGATACAGGCAATCTTATGTTAATGAACTTCGTGCCCTTTCTGGGCATGAAGCTATTCTTGCCAGTAACACGGGGCCGGGAAGATAGCGATCCAATTGGCGTTGGACGCAAATCACATTTTTGGCCTCTCGCACTCTCTTCCTGACTCACCACTTCCTGACTCACCACTTCCTGACTCACCACTTCCTGACTCACTACGCTGATTGACAGGAGTGGTGAACTGGTAAAATTGCACCCATAGGGTGGAATTTCACAGCCTCGCTCATCCTGAAACTGTAAAATCCCGCCCGAGGTCAACAGACCTTCCCATGGTCAAAGAACAAAGAACAAAGAACAGTACAGCACAGGAAACAGGCCCTTTGGCCCCCCAAGCCTGTGCCGCTCCTTGGTCCAACTAGACCAATCGTTTGTATCCGTCCATTCCCAGGCGGCCCATGTGACTATCCAGGTAAGTCTTAAACGATGTCAGCGTGCCTGCCTCCACCACCCTACTTGGCAGCGCATTCCAGGCCCCCACCACCCTCTGTGTAAAAAACATCCCTCTGATATCTGAGTTATACTTCGCCCCTCTCACCTTGAGCCCGTGACCCCTCGTGATCGTCACCTCCGACCTGGGAAAAAGCTTCCCACTGTTCACCCTACCTATACCCTTCATAATCTTGTACACCTCTATTAGATCTCCCCTCATTCTCCGTCTTTCCAAGGAGAACAACCCCAGTCTACCCAATCTCTCCTCATAGCTAAGACCCTCCATACCAGGCAACATCCTGGTAAACCTTCTCTGCACTCTCTCTAACGCCTCCACGTCCTTCTGGTAGTGCAGCGACCAGAACTGGATGCAGTACTCCAAATGTGGCCTAACCAGCGTTCTATACAGCTGCATCATCAGACTCCAGCTTTTATACTCTATACCCCGTCCTATAAAGGCAAGCATACCATATGCCTTCTTCACCACCTTCTCCACCTGTGTTGCCACCTTCAAGGATTTGTGGACTTGCACACCTAGGTCCCTCTGTGTTTCTATACTCCTGATGACTCTGCCATTTATTGTATAACTCCTCCCTACATTATTTCTTCCAAAATGCATCACTTCGCATTTATCCGGATTAAACTCCATCTGCCACCTCTCCGCCCAATTTTCCAGCCTATCTATATCCTGCTGTATTGCCCGACAATGCTCTTCGCTATCCGCAATTCCAGCCATCTTCGTGTCATCAGCAAACTTGCTGATTACACCAGTTACACCTTCTTCCAAATCATTTATATATATCACAAATAGCAGAGGTTCCAGTACAGAGCCCTGCGAAACACCACTGGTCACAGACCTCCAGCCGGAAAAAGACCCTTCGACCACTACCCTCTGTCTCCTATGGCCAAGACAGTTCTCCACCCATCTAGCCACTTCTCCTTGTATCCCATGAGCCTTAACCTTCTTAACCAACCTGCCATGTGGGACTTTGTCAAATGCCTTACTGAAATCCATATAGACGACATCCACGGCCCTTCCTTCATCAACCGTTTTTGTCACTTCCTCAAAAAACTCCACCAAATTTGTAAGGCACGACCTCCCTCTTACAAAACCATGCTGTCTGTCACTAATGAGATTGTTCCGTTCTAAATGCACATACATCCTGTCTCTAAGAATCCTCTCCAACAACTTCCCTACCACGGACGTCAAGCTCACCGGCCTATAATTTCCTGGGTTATCCCTGCTACCCTTCTTAAACAACGGGACCACATTCGCTATCCTCCAATCCTCAGGGACCTCACCCGTGTCCAAAGAAGCGACAAAGATTTCCGTCAGAGGCCCAGCAATTTCATCTCTCGTCTCCCTGAGCAGTCGAGGATAGATGCCATCAGGCCCTGGGGCTTTGTCAGTTTTAATGTTCCCTAAAAAACCTAACACTTTCTCTCTTGTAATGGAGATTTTTTCTAACGGGTCAACACCTCCCTCCGAGACACTCCCGGTTAACACGCCCCTCTCCTTCGTGAATACCGATGCATGGGTCGCCGGCATCAGGGCACCAGAACTGGCAAACCCCCGACATGTCCTCCTGTCATAACCCCTCCTGCGTGACTCCCCCTGCATGACCTGCCCTGTAAGACGCCCCCCCGCTCTCCAAGAGCCATCTGTGCATGGCCCCTGTCATTGTGCATAGCTGCCCTGTGCATGGCCCACAGCCCTCCCGTGATAGTCCCACTACCAGTCAGGTTCTACCCCCATTCAGGCCCCACTCCCTTGGCATTGCCCAATTGAGCATTGCCAGGGTGCCAGGTGGGCACTGCCAGGATGCCAGGTAGGCACTGCCTGGCGGGCGCTGTCCGATGGGCACTGCCTGGCAGCACCCCTGACCACCCAGAGACTTCAATGGCCTCCGATTCCCCCAGCGTGGCTATGGTGCCTAATCTCCGCTTCTGCAGAGCAGTAGTGATTCCTGCTGGTGTGACGACTCGCTGGCAAAGTGGGAAGCATCCGGGAGGGGGGAAGCAGCTGTGCCGGACTTGATAATCACATGGAGATACAGGCAATCTTATGTTAATGAACTTCGTGCCCTTTCTGGGCATGAAGCTATTCTTGCCAGTAACACGGGGCCGGGAAGATAGCGATCCAATTGGCGTTGGACGCAAATCACATTTTTGGCCTCTCGCACTCTCTTCCTGACTCACCACTTCCTGACTCACCACTTCCTGACTCACCACTTCCTGACTCACTACGCTGATTGACAGGAGTGGTGAACTGGTAAAATTGCACCCATAGGGTGGAATTTCACAGCCTCGCTCATCCTGAAACTGTAAAATCCCGCCCGAGGTCAACAGACCTTCCCATGGTCAAAGAACAAAGAACAAAGAACAGTACAGCACAGGAAACAGGCCCTTTGGCCCCCCAAGCCTGTGCCGCTCCTTGGTCCAACTAGACCAATCGTTTGTATCCCTCCATTCCCAGGCTGCCCATGTGACTATCCAGGTAAGTCTTAAACGATGTCAGCGTGCCTGCCTCCACCACCCTACTTGGCAGCGCATTCCAGGCCCCCACCACCCTCTGTGTAAAAAACATCCCTCTGATATCTGAGTTATACTTCGCCCCTCTCACCTTGAGCCCGTGACCCCTCGTGATTGTCACCTCCAACCTGGGAAAAAGCTTCCCACCGTTCACCCTATCTATACCCTTCATAATCTTGTACACCTCTATTAGATCTCCCCTCATTCTCCGTCAGGCAAGGTCCGCCCCTCGCCTACTCCGATTCCCATGGCGGACGGGATGGTAAAATTCCAGCCATAGTATCCAAATCTGGGCTGGAGTTTAGGAAGAATGTAAAACCATTATCCCCATAACCTCACTTATTTACCCTAGCTAATCCCCCTGACACTAAGGGGCAATTTATCGGACCTAGTACTGGGGAATGAGCCCGGTCAGGTCTTCAAAGTTTTGGTTGGGGAACATATGGCAAATAGTGACCACAATTCTGTTAGCTTTAGGATAGTGATGGAAAAGGATGAGTGGTGTCCCAAGGGTAAGGTGTTGGATTGGGGGAAGGCTAACTTTAGTGGGATTAGGCAGAAATTGGCAGCTGTTGATTGGGAGAGGCTGTTTGAGGGTAAATCCACATCTGGCATGTGGGAATCTTTTAAGGAACAGTTGTTAGGGCTACAGGACAGGCATGTGCCTGTAAAAAAGAAGGATAGGAAGGGTAGGATTCGAGAACCGTGGATAACCAGGGAAATTGAGGGACTGGTCAAAAAGAAAAGAGTGGCGTACGTTAGGTCCAGGCAGCTAAAAATGGAGAGAGCTCTGGAGGAATACAAAGAAAGTAGGAAAGAACTCAAACGAGGAATTAGAAGGGCAAAAAGGGGTCATGAAATGTCCTTGGCAGACAGGATTAAGGAGAATCCCAAGGCATTTTATTCATACGTTAGGAACAAAAGGGTTGTCAGGGGAAAAATCGGACCTCTCAGGGACAAAAGTGGGGAACTATGCTTAGAGCCCAAAGAAGTAGGGGAGATCCTAAATTAATACTTTGTGTCGGTATTCACAAAGGAGAGGGATGTGTTAACTGGGAGTGTCTCGGAGGGGAGTGTTGACCCGTTAGAGAAAATCTCCATTACAAGGGAGGAAGTGTTAGGTTTGTTAGAGAATATAAAGACTGACAAATCCCCAGGGCCTGATGGAATCTATCCCAGGCTGCTCAGGGAGACGAGAGATGAAATCGCTGGGCCTCTGACGCAAATCTTTGTTTCGTCACTGGACACAGGTGAGGTCCCAGAGGACTGGAGGATAGCTAATGTGGTCCCGTTATTTAAGAAGGGTAGGAAGGATAATCCGGGAAATTATAGGCCGGTGAGCTTGACGTCCGTGGTGGGGAAGTTGTTGGAGAGGATTTTTAGAGGTAGGATGTATGCGCATTTAGAAAGGAATAAACTCATTAACGATAGTCAGCATGGTTTTGTGAGAGGGAGGTCATGTCTCACTAACCTGGTGGAGTTTTTGAAGAAGTGACTCGAATGGTTGACGAGGGAAGGGCCGTGGATGTCATCTATATGGACTTTAGTAAAGCGTTTGACAAAGTCCCTCATGGTAGGTTGGTGGAAAAGGTTGGATCTCATGGGATAAAGGGGGAGGTGGCTAGATGGGTGGAGAACTGGCTTGGTCACAGAAGACAGAGGGTGGTAGTGGAAGGGTCTTTTTCCGGCTGGATGCCTGTGACTAGTGGTGTTCCGCAGGGCTCTGTATTGGGACCTCTGCTGTTCGTGATTTATATAAACGATCTGGAAGAAGGTGTAACTGGGGTGATCAGTAAGTTTGCGGATGACACGAAAATGGCTGGACTTGCAGATAGTGAGGAACATTGTCAGAGGCTACAGAATGATATAGATAGGCTGGAAATTTGGGCAAAGAAATGGCAGATGGAGTTCAATCCAGATAAATGTGAAGTGATGCATTTTGGTAGAACTAACGTAGGGGGGAGCTATACGATAAATGGCAGAACCATAAAGGGTGTAGATAGGCAGAGGGACCTGGGTGTGCAAGTCCACAGATCCTTGAAGGTGATGTCACAGGTGGAGAAGGTAGTGAATAAGGCATATGGCATGCTTGCCTTTATAGGACGGGGCATAGAGTATAAAAGTTGGGGTCTGATGTTGCAGTTGTATAGAATGTTGGTTCGGCCGCATTTGGAATACTGCGTCCAGTTCTGGTCGCCACACTACCGGAAGGATGTGGCGGCTTTAGAGAGAGTGCAGAGGAGGTTTACCAGGATGTTGCCTGGTATGGAAGGGCTTAGTTATGAGGAGAGATTGGGTAAACTGGGGTTGTTCTCACTGGAAAGACGGAGGATGAGGGGTGACCTAATAGAGGTGTATAAAATTATGAAAGGCATAGATAGGGTGAACGGTGGGAAGTTTTTTCCCAGATCGGTGGTGACATTCACGAGGGGTCATAGGTTCAAGGTGAGGGGGGGGAGGTTTAGCACGGATATCAGAAGGACGTATTTTACACAGAGGGCGGTGGGGGCCTGGAATGCGCTGCCGGGCAAGGTGGTGGAGGCGGACACACTGGGAACATTTAAGACTTATCTAGATAGCCACATGAACGGAGTGGGAATGGAGGGATTCAAAAGAATGGTCTAGTTTGGACCAGGGAGCGGCGCGGGCTTGGAGGGCCGTAGGGCCTGTTCCTGTGCTGCATTGTTCGTTGTTCTTGGTTCTTTGTTCAATCCACCTAACCCGCACATCTTTGGACAGTGGGAGGAAACCGGGGCACCCAGAGGAAACCCACACAGACACAGGGAGAATGTGCAAACTCCACACAGACAGTGACCTAAGCCGGGACTTAGTGTGGACTTAGTGGGCTGAATAGCCTCCTTCTATAGTGCTGTAAACATTCAATGAAATCAAGTATAACCCGTTCCTGAGGGAGCAATTGTTGTAAACCGGACACTCAAATGTTTTCTTGTAGGAAATGAAACCAGTTTTGTTGCATTTTTTCAATAAAGGTTTTGGGTTCCCCAGCCCTGAGCTGGGTATCTCAGGCTTTCTTCTGTAGATAGTGCTGTTCGCTGCAGTTATAAAAGTCAGTATATAAATAAATAATTACAACTAATTAATTAAATCTAACAAAATAAATAAAGTGAAAGGTACCATCATTAAAGAAACCCAAACAGCATTAAATTAATATCTGGTATACATAAATAATAAAAGTAAATAATCAAAGTAGTAAATTACTGATTACTTAGATTTCAAACTAATCCATCAACTAATTAATACCAGACCTCAAATGATCCTATAAGCTCTAGAGAGAAATTATTATTAATAATATATTAAAATAAATGACTAGAGATGACATTGCAGGCTATGTCTTAGCACTGTGTCATGAGGGAATTTGTGGACAGTGGGACTGTCACATCACAAGAAATGTCCCTGCCTTGAGCTTGCCACTGCAGCTCAGAGTCATTGAGCTAGAGCCTGAGTTAGGCATACTCTGACACATACCGGAGGGAGAGGATTTTCCGGATGGTTTGCTACAGAGTATAGTCACACACCAGAAGAAAGCACGGGTACAGGAAGGGGAGAGTGTGATTGTCAGTCAACATGAGAACACAGGGGAGGTAGATGAAGAGATCCCACAGACATGAGTCCTGTCCGGCTGGTACAATGTACTTGACACCTGTCAGGATAAGGAGAAAGACATTACGCTGCCCAACGTGCTATGGAGCAGAGGACGATCTAAAGGGCAAGGAGAAGATTCAAACATAATAGTTGCACTAGATGTAAGATTTACGGAGATAGAGATCATCCTCTGCAAATATGATCAAAGTCCCAAAGGTGCATTGCCAAGCTGGTGTCGCAGAATGGAATTTCTCGATGCATTGAGGGGAAAATCGCACGCTGTGGTCTGTGTTGGGGACAATCACATAGGGAGGAAAAGGGAACAGTTCCTGCTGAGGTAATATCAGTAAGAAGTCTCACAACACCAGGTTAAAGTCCAACAGGTTTATTTGGTAGCAAATACCATAAGCTTTCGGAGCACTGCTCCTTCGTCAGATGGAGTGGATATCTGCTCTCAAACAGTGCACAGACACAGAAATCAAGTTACAGAATACTGATTAGAATGCGAATCTCTAAAGCCAGCCAGGTCTTAAAGGTACAGACAATGTGGGTGGAGGGAGCATTCAACACAGGTTAAAGAGATGTGTATTGTCTCCAGACAGAACAGCTGGTGAGATTCTACAAGCCCAGGAGGCAAGCTGTGGGGGTTACTGATAATGTGACATAAATCCAACATCCCGGTTTAGGCCGTCCTCATGTGTGCGGAACTTGGCTATCAGTTTCTGCTCAGCGACTCTGTGCTGTCGTGTGTCGTGAAGGCCGCCTTGGAGAATGCTTACCTGAAGATCCAAGGCTGAATGCCCGTGACTGCTGAAGTGCTCCCCCACAGGAAGAGAACACCCTTGCCTGGTGATTGTCGAGCGGTGTTCATTCATCCGTTGTCGTAGCGTCTGCATGGTTTCCCCAATGTACCATGCCTCGGGACATCCTTTCCTGCAGCGTACCAGGTAGACAACGTTGGCCGAGTTGCAAGAGTAGGTACCGTGTACCTGGTAGATGGTGTTCTCACGTGAGATGATGGCATCCGTGTCGATGATCCGCCACGTCTTGCAGAGGTTGCTGTGGCAGGGTTGTGTGGTGTTGTGGTCACTGTTCTCCTGAAGGCTGGGTAGTTTGCTGCGGACAATGGTCTGTTTGAGGTTGCGTGGTTGTTTGAAGGACATTTTTAAAATTGAAATTGAGGTAATATCAGGACATAGGAGCTAAATTAACGGACAGGGCAATGAGGATAATAATCTCCGCATTATTTTCTAAGCCATGTGCAAATTGGCATACAGACAAGCAAATTAGAAAAGTTCACATGTGGCGAAAGGATTGATGTGGAAACAAGGGTTCCATTTAATGGGACACTCACACTGATACAAGCTGCGCTACTGGGACAAACTTCACCTGAACTGGGCCACAAGCAAAGTTTAAATTGAGAGCTTCAATGAGCAGCTAGAAAGGATTTTGAATCAACCGGTTTGGTGTTGGGAGACTGAGGTGGGTGGTGGGTAGGGGAGGGGGGGTGGTGGGGTGGAATGCAGGTTGAAAGGTAATACAAATAGGCAATAATATCAAAACTAAAAATCAAAATGCAATAGGATTTATAAACAAAGGCAAGGATTCAATCATTTATAACTTGTATTAAAACTCACATCAAAGCCTAATGTTAGACAGGGTCAGGTCAACATAAAGGCTTTGTGCACTGATACATGGAGCATAAGGCATAAAACACGTGAATCAGAAGCACAAATTCACCTAAACGTGAATGACTTAGTGGCCACCTTTGAGACCTCAGCTGGCATATTTAATTGGCAGTCGAGGTTAAGAACACTTTGGAAATAGTGGTCAAAATCGTGAGCTTGTGTTCGCTGTCAGTGAAGTTGCTGGCAGGAACTCAACATCCGGAAGTCGCAGCTCTTGCCGGCAATGTCATCAGGTTCATGCCCGTGCATTAGCATGCATTTCAATACTGTTAACCCATGCCATATCTTGACCTTCCGCCATGTATAGACCCTCATCGGCAAGGTTCACAGCATGTTCACGTAGACATGAACCTGTTGTGGAGTGTCCCCAGGGGGGGGAGGGGGGGGGTGTAAAGATAGGTATAGTCCCCAGGGGGCAAGGGACATGGCCAGGTGGTGCACTGGCAATGCCCCTTTACATTTTCCCTTGGCACAGGTTGGCACTGTCCTGTTGGGTGGGCCCTAGTGGGAACCTCATGGGACGGTGTTTGTGGGCTGGAAGTGGTCTGACGGGCAGAAGATACTGGATGCCAGCGATGGCTGTTCAGGGGTGGTGGGCGGGATGGAGGGGGGTTGCTGGCGAAGACTAGAGGTTTAGAGTCTAGAGAGAAACACGCCAGTTTTCTCTCCAGAAACAATACTCTGCCATTTTTTGGTTGGATTTTGCCCAATGTTCCTGGCTGGCATGTCAGTGTCCAGGCTGTACTATAATTTTCAAAATGAGACTGTGAGAGGAAGTAGGTGTGACTCACATTGAATTTATACGGTGAATATTACATGTATCACAATTGTATTGAAGCACCTCAGAGCCCAACTTGATCTCTGTGGCTAACTTAAACATCATTCCACCATTTGTAGTGACCATTTGGAAATGACTGTAATGTTGTTTTGACTCTTTTGAAGCACATCAAAGTGCAACACAATTAAAGTAGAAAATCTGAATGTTGTTGCACTCTCTGTGATGGCTAGTTTGAAATGTTGGTAATGTTCTTTCAGATATTTTATGAATAAAGTTTATTTTTTGCAAAAAAGATTACATCGTATGAAAGAATAAATTGAAAAAAGTCTGCGGCTATATCCTTGTCCCCAGTGCAACAAGTGAAGTTTGAGAAGATTTCAAATGAATCAGACATCTTGCACGCAGCTACTGATGAAACCACACAGGTTCTCTGGCAGGAGATCACTGAAGCCTCCAAAGGAGCAGTGGTCAGGAATTTCCGAGGAGCTACTCCTGCTTTGCCATTAATGGGATTCCTGCAACACTTCTGGCTGGTGAAGTTACAACATGGAGTGGAAAAAGCTCCGGGAAATCTGTGGCCGGAATAAACCCTTTGACAAAGGGCCATCTGGACTCAAAACGTCATCTCTTTTCTCTCCTTACAGATGTTGCCGGACCTGCTGAGATTTTCCAGCATTTTCTCTTTCGGTTTAATGTTCTGGGGACCTGGCTTTGAATTTCACCATGGCAGATGGTGGAATTTGAATTCAATAAAAGAAATTTGGAATTAAGAATCTACTGATGACCATGAAACCATTGTCAATTGTTGGAACAACCCATCTGGTTCACTAATGTCCTTGAGGGAAGGAAATCTGTGGTTTTTACCTGGTCTGGCCTACGTGTGACTCTAGAGCCCCAGCAATGTGGTTGACTCTCAACTGCCCTTGGGCAACTATAGGAATGGGCAATAAATGCGGGCCAGCGAATGATGCACATGTCCTATGAATGAATAATAAAAAAGCAGGTGAAGAAAGGTAAATCTTCTCTATTACCCGATAAAATTGTCTTACTTTAATTGCTCATGTTTTAGTAATAACTCCGTTCTTGCTGTACAAATGGATTTTATTTTAACTGATTTTTTTGTGTCACAGTATGTTAACTGTAAAAAGAGAAAATCATCTGGGTTTTTGTGCCAGGTTTTACTGGATGATGATGACAGTACCAGTGATAAAACAACCATAAAATGGTTGCTGTAACTGATAAATTAAGTGTGCACTCAAAGCCCAAGATTAAAATGATTAGTCGTGAGAGTAATGACAATTAATTTATTAATTGCTTGACAGCTGAGTTTAAAATGCGACTAATGCATAGCAATCAGAGGAAACTTTCTTTCAAGTTGTTCTAAGCTATGATTATCTCCTGTTTACCGAGTAAACTGATTCCTAGTCTTGAAATTGTCTCAAAATAAATTATTTCAGGCCTACTGCAACTCAGTTTAATCATTTCCGATTTTGCCTTCATTACACAAAAGGGTTGCCATTTTCAATGGCCGACTACTTCCATGGAAATAAACAGGAAACTGGGTCTTGAAAAATATGTGTAAATTCTTCTCCAATAAACATGGCAAGTGAAACACAAGTGGCTATAACTCATGACTGGAGTCACAATGACAAATTTAGGTGAGATTTATTTCTAATTAAAATGGTTGACAATGTCGTGGGGCAATATTCCTATTGTAACTCCCAGGCCTCATCTGCATGCCATTGTTTCCCACCTAGAAATGGTAAGATGCTGCAGCTGGCCACACAGTGCCAAGTGGTAGCTAGGAGACCATCTCCAAAACTGCCGCCATGGACCAAATTAAAGGTGCTTGAATTGTGGTTGGTTCAGGAATAATGGATGTTAGTTGGTTCATTGATGCGCCTAATTGACATCCCGCTGCTGATGGCCGGGAATCCCATGTCAGCCACTTCTGTCCTCCGACTTAATTGGGGGAAGTTATTCTGTTGCCAGGAGATGGATAGCATAGGGGTGGGAGGGGGAAGGGGGGGGGGTGGCTGGGGCTGGAGGGGGTCAACTCGCATACCCTGCATCAAATCCATCTTCGTATTTCTTCCATTCTATCCCTCGAGGAATAAAGCTCAGTCCTTAGTTTGACCTTTTATGGCCTTCCTACACTGTGGCTTATTTATTACATCTGGCCTCACCTCACTAAATGTTTCCTTGGTCTACTTTTGAAGAATCAAAGGTATGGGTTCAGAGGCAGTAGATTTAACACTGAGATGAAGAGGAACTACTTCTCGCAGAGGATGGTGAATTTGTGGAACTTGCTGACCCATAGCACGGTGGAGTCTGAATTGTTGAATGGTTTCAAGAAGGAGATAGATATTTTTTTAATTAAAAAAAGGGATAAGGGGATATGGGGAATATGTGGGGCGGTGGATTTGAGACCAGGGAGAGAACAGCTATGATCCGATTGCATGGCGGAGCAGGCGCGAAGGGTTGAATTTCCCTACTTCTGCTCTTAATTCCTATGTTCCTATGTACTTGTGTTAAGATATGACTATCCAGATCAGTGGAAACTGTTGTTGTATCTAGGATGCTTTATATTATGCAGATAGTTATGGAGCGGTCTAAGTCATAGAATCATAGAATCATACAGTGCAGAAGAAACTATTTGTCTCATTGAGTCTGCACTGACACGTGAGAAACACCTAAACTCCCACCAAATCCCATTTACCAGCACCTGGCCCGTAGCCTTGAATGTTATGTTGTGCCAAGTGCTCATCCAGGTACTTTTTTAAAGACTGTGAGGCAACTCACCTCTACCACCTTCCCAGGCAGCGCATTCCAGACCGTCACCATCACCTGGGTAAAAAGCTTTTCCTCGCATTCCCCCAAAACCTCCTACCCCTCACCTTGAACCTATGTCCCCTCATCTGACCCTTCAATTAAGGGGAACAGCTGTTCCCCATCCACTCTGTCCATGTCCCTCGTAGTTTTGTACACCTCGATTAAGTCGCCCCTCAGTCTTCTCTGCTCCAAAGAAAACAACCCAAGCCTACACAACCTCTCTCCCTAACTTAAATGTTAAATGATCTTGGTTTCAGATAAAGCTCGGCACAACATCATGGGCCAAAGAGCCTGTTCTGTGCTGTACTGTTCTATGTTCTATGTTCTATCCCAGGCAGCATCCTGGTGAAACTTCTCTGCACCCTCTCCAATACAATCTCATCCTCCCTATAATGTGGCGACCAGAACTGAGCACAGTGCTCCAGCTGTAACCTCACCAAAGTTCTGTACAACTCCAACGTGACCCTCCTGCTTTTGTAATCTATGCCTCAATTCTCAAGGCAAGTGTTCCATATGCCTTTTTCACCACCTTACTAACATGTCCTTCTGTCTTCAGAGATCTATAGACAAACGCGGAGGTCCCTTTGTTTCACAGTCAACCCCTAGAGAATTAATACTGTCAGACCAGCTATTGAAAGCCATTAAACTGACCTAAATAAATAATAGAGTGCTTGCAGGAAATCACAAGTATGTTCCCATGGTTTGTTGCCCCTTACGATTGAAGTATTTTGGAGAGCACATCTAATATTGCCCAGTAGATAATTCTACAAAATTGATCCCACCCAGTTATCATCCAACCAATTGAGTGGCATGGTTTTCTTAGTAACCAATATGCTAGACATGGATACTATGTGTTAAATATTTCAGGCTTACCAAATTACCAGTTGCAAAACTTTCTGCCTGAAATGTGAGAGAAAAACAATTCAAATATTTTTGCACAGTTTGGAAAGTGCTTTATTATGGAACAGTTGTATCTCTGCCCCCATGGAATAACTCTCCTCCCCCGCATGGAAATCATTCCTGAAAGTTAACTTCTGAAATGTCTCCAAAGGATGATGTTTATGTATATGGTTACGACTGAAAGAGCAGGATTCTCTTTCAGAATTAATGAAGCTCCTGGATGTTGAATGGTATGTGAGGAAAGGAGGAGTGTGAATCACCATTATTCTGAGAGAAGGTTACTCGTGGCAATGTTTCTCAAAGAGTGGTGAAGATATGAAGAAAAATTGAGGAATATTTTCATCCTCAGACCCAGCTTGGTAATCAGGCAGAGTGTCTGCCCCTTGTAAAACCCACCACTGATTTCAATGCAATGAGAATTGCTTACCTTCATTATGGGCTGTCTGATTTTTCTGATGAACAACAAACACAGGCTTAGAGGTTAGGTTTCCCTCACGCAATGCACTGTTTACGAGAAGTAGAATACTCTGTCTTGTAAGGGTAAGCATCGCTAGAGGGGAAACATTGTTTGAATACATCATAACTCTGGGAGACTGTTGTTATTGCTTTGCAGGTGATCTTCCTGGCACTGGATCAGTGAATAGTGATCACAGGAGTTGAACGCGGAGTGTGGTATTTGGCAGCCTCCATTTCCTTAGCCCTGGACTCAGAAAGCAATAGTGATCTTGCAAACTGATGCGCTATCAATAAGGCAAAAGACTACCGGTGTGCCAATACAAGTGTAGGCTTTTATTCACAACAGAATCAGGAGCAGATCCCAACAAATAACCAACCTGGACTGAACAAGGGGGAGGAGACAGCCACCTTTATACTAGGTGCCGAGGGGAGGAACCAAACTGGAAGGGGATGTGTCCACGTATGACAAGCACACACAACGGTGGTCCATATAGGACAAAGGCACAACTGAGGTCCACCACACAAACTCCAAGTGTTTTTCTGGCAACGCTGTCTGGAGAACAACCTTTGATGATTTGTGTTTTTAGTCCCTTTCATCCTGTTCCATATCACCAAAACCGTACTTGTTTGTTACTTGCCTCACATGCATGCAATCCTGATCAACTGTCCCGTTGACTAATTGTTTTGTGTATTTGAAGATGATTGTTTCACATGGGGGCGATTTTCCCAACCTGCCGCAGTAATTTTTGAGCACAGCGGGCTGAGAGAATCCCACTGTACGCGATGCATGGGATTCGTGCATGCGTTTTTTTCCCGCTATAACGTCTCCCAGCACTGGATTTCCGGCGGTGTCTGCTCCGCACCGGAAATCAGTGTGGAGGAGGGGTAAATATTTAAATCATAATTTTAGTATCATTTAAATGCTATTAGCAGGCCCGGGACTGAATTCTCCGGGCCCACGAGAATCTCACGGCCGGCAGGAGAATTTCACTCCAGTTGGGTTTCGAGTCGATCCCCACTTTGGGGGAAATTGCGGCCAGATCCTGCTGGAGTGAAGGAGGGACAATCAGAGCTCCCCAGGGGGTTGGGCGGCAGGGGATAGTGCCCCCTGGGCATTGGCACCTGGGCAGTGCCAGCCTGTGCCCCGGCACTGTCCAAGGGGCAAAGTGCCAATGCCCAGGGGGCACCATGGCACTGCCCATCAGGCATGGGGCAGTGCCAAGCAGGTGGGGCATATGGGGGTGGAGCCTGATAGGCGCAGGGCCTGCTGGGATAAGGCCTATGGGGTGATCAGTGGGGGTGGAAGGTCCTGCTGCCATTCTGCATAGGAATCGGTCGGGGAAGGAGGCAGGTCAGTGATCAGGGCGGGCTGGGGGGCAACTGGGTTGGGGGGGGGGGGTCAGCCTGCTGGTGGAGTTGGAACTACGGGTGGGTTACTATTGTGGGGGGGTGGGGGGGAAATGGGTGGGGGTGGCTGGAGATTGCGGTGGGCCGGCGGGGTGGGGGGGGGAGGGGGGGGGGGCTCGAGGCTGACCTGGGAATGGTCGTGGGGGGCCAACGATCAGGCTGTGAGGGGGGGGCGGAGGGGGGGGCGGGGGTGGGAAGCCAGAGAGCCAACATTGCAGGGATTGCGGTCTGGCCAGCAATCAGGAGGTGGGCAGTGTGGGGCCACTGCACATGTGCTGATCTTGGCACTGACAGATTGGCGCACGTGCAGTGGCCCACTCTGTGCACTGATTTCAGCCTCTCCAGAGATATTCACACAGGCGGCCTCTGCAGTGCATGGAACGTGGGAGATTCTTCTCTGAACTCCCACTGAAAAACCCAGCATGAATTACTCCAGTTTTCACGCAAATTCGAATTCCGGCCATATTGCGTTTTTCTCTTGGGTGTAAAATAGGACACTCGTGCCTTTGTAGCCGAATTGTAATTATTTTACTCAGGTATGTAAATATTTCAAAAATGTTTTTGAACTCTTCGCTGCCACAATGGAAAAATAATAACTTTTTCCTTTCAGCATCTGTGATAGCAAAAGCAGTGGCGCTGTGGCACAGAGGTCAGCACTGCTGCCTCACAGCGCCAGGGACCCGGGTTCAGTTCCGGCCTCGGGTCACTGTCTATGTGGAGTTTGCACCTTCTCCCCGTGTATGCGTGGGTTTCCTATAGGTGCTTTGGTTTCCTCCCATAGTTCCAGAGATGTGTGGGTTAGGTGTACTGGCCAGGCTAAATTGCCCCTTAGTGTCCCGGGATGTGTAAGTTAGGGGAATTAGCAGGGTAAATGCATTGGGTTAAAGGGATGGGTTTGGGTGGGATGCTCCTTCGGAGAGTCATACAGATAGGAATGATTGAATGGCTTCCTTCTGTACTGTAAGGATTCTATGGATCCTATGACCCCTTCGAAATATTGCAGCCACTATCACCAATGTGAGAATATAGAGCATGGCTCCAGATTTATTACAAAAGGGGGTAAATTGAGTATGGACAATGCTATTTTCATCAATGTTCATGATGAAACTTGTCTCTAAAGTTTTCCCACTTGTTTGACCCAAATTTGTGTCCCTTATGTTTCTGCAGATTCAATTCCTGTCCGCAACATAAAATGGTATTTTCTCCACAGAGGGGAGGCAAACCCCTGTAATAAGATTCATCCCTTCTTATTTTGCCTTATCCTCATCGCCAGTGTGATGGTCTTGGGATTAGAAACAGCCAGAGACAGACTAGAACTCAAATGGCAGAAGCATAATGGGTTCTTTTATTAAATTAGCTTCTTCACCCTCTGCTTCTGTTTGCAGACTCCCTTTGCTGCTGCCATTCTATGTGGTAGTTTCACACAAACAATATGTACATATTGCAATTTCAAAGCACTTAATACACTGCAGTCCCGTGGTCCACTCAATCAGATTATTGCCCATGAAGGAAGTTTAGTCCATTGTGTGGAGAATAAGTTAATTCCTCTGTGGATTTAGGATGTGTAATGGCAGGGACCACATCCTATCTGCTCCACCTAAGGAATTAGAGAGGGTATGGATGCATATTGAGTCACAGGTCCTGGAAGTAATTCCTTTCTCTCAAAAGTCTTACACAGGGGTTTGCGAATGGTGGAATTGGAGGAATCCCTGGAAAGCCATGTACATGTTCCAGAACTTATGTCCATCTCCGGCCGGCACAAGAGCAGGGAATTCGGAGAAGGCAATGGAAATTCAGGGACAGTTTGTTTTTAAACTCAGAACCTTCATTCATTCATACTCTTGACAGAGGACTAGAGTTTTACATAAGTTTTTAAAAAAATGTTTTAGACCTACTTTTCCTGGGAGGATGTTTTCAGATATAGAATAATAATACATTGTAACCTATTCAATCCACAATGCCTGGGATCCCAGTCATTTCTGGATTTTGGAATTTTCTGGATTACAGATTGACGTTAGACTGCATAACCGCAAGTGTGCATACTGGTAAAACACCATAGATATAAATATTTACCTGAACCATAAAATCGTGATAAAATATTACAAAGCAACGGTTAAAATAGTTTTGTTTGTCCAAGTACATGTTTGTTCCATGTTTCCATTTGTAAGATACTGTATTAAAATGAAGTAATGAATCTGCTCAAAAAAATTTGAATAACTGGTGTTTCCAAACAATAGGTCTCTGGAGTTGAAAGATTACAATGTGTAAACTTTGAACCAGTGAAATCAATGGTAAAGAAAATCATGCAGGTAATTCATTACTGCTCGTTTTGCCTAAAGCAAATTTTGTGCCCACAATCCCTCTCTTTTCAATCCAATTTGTTGTCTGCATTATTGGTTGGAAAAAAAGCTTATTATGTTTTCTCACATGACAACAATCCCTTGACATTGTGTGAAGCAATTGGACATGTTATACGATGCTTCACAGGGTTAAGTGCTTCGATACAGAGGTTAGTCACTTAGTCACATCTTTTGAGTTACCTAAAATTTGTATTTCTGAAGAAAAGTCCTCTAAAGAGCAGACATTGCTGTGCATGCTTCCTCATATTTGTTATTCGGATGTGGGTGTCATTGTCCATTCCTAACTGCCTGACAAAGCGTTGGTGGGCTTTCTCCTTGAGTCTTTGTTACGAGACAGGGAATTCCAGGATACAGGTCCAACTCAGGATGTTATGTGACTTGGAAGGGAAATTGGAAATGGAAGGGATTCCATGACATGACCAGGGTCAGTTTGAGGGTTCTCAGTTTTATGTGCTGATGACAGCCACCTGTACCACCAGAGGTACAATTAGAATATTGGCCACTGGAAACAGAAAGATAAATTCTGAGAAGTATTGATGAGGCAGGGTTCTAAAGGGTTCACCTGAGTTTAGGGGAAACTTTCCCCAGTGGCTCACAAGGGGTCATGTTTACGATTTTGTTTGGAGGGGTTAGTCAGAGTTTGTGGGCGAAAATTGCAATTCTGTCGCCTCCTGCACCGGAAACAATGAATTATCTCCAAAATGCCTGGAAAATTGGGAAGATATGTGCAAAGGTTCAAAAGTGTCTGTTGCATTAATGCAGAAAGAACAGCCTAATTGTGCGGATTTGCAACGGTACAGCGTATCATCGCTAGACTAGTAACCCAGAGACCCAGGAATCTCACCAGGGCAAATGGTGAAATTTGAATCCAATAAAAATCTGGAATTGAAAGTCGAATGATGACCATGAAACCATTGTCGATTGTCGTAAAAACCCATCTGGTTCACTAATGCCCTTCCGGGAAGGGAATCTGCTGCCCTTACCTGGTCTGGCCTCCATGTGACTCTAGACCCACAGCAATCTGGTTTACTCTTAAAAGCTCTGTGAATAATCCACTGAGTTAAATTAGGAATGGGCAATAAATGCTGTCCCAGCCAGCGACATCCAAATGCCATGAGCAAATAGAAAAAAACTTCTACATTTGCAAGAAGCGAGTTAAAATGTTGGATAAATATTAATGTTGTTGTTTTACCTTTTTAGCAATTATTTGAAGTGTAGATACTGTAGATACTGTAATGGAAAGGATTGTAGAACAAATAGTGAAGTATGGACTGCGTAGAACATCATGAAATTTTACCAGAAAACTTAGCAAAATTAGTTGGCCAAAGTGCTGTAAAACTGGGTGTAAAACAAACTATCAACATCATAAACTGCATAATATTCCAACAATGCAGTAAAATTACTATTAAATCCAACAGCGATGCCATAAAACCCAATAACAATGCAATAAAACTGTTTCATAAAATTAAACCATAATTTTACCATGAAGATGTACTATAAAACCCACAGCAATATGATAATATTAATACTAAACCCGATTGTAATATTCAATGTAAGTGCAACACACAGTAAAACTAAATATCATCACGATAAGGCCAGACCATAATAACTATCAGGCTTGGTTTAGTGGCAGCACTCTTACCACACCATCAGGAGGTTGTGGGTTCAGTCCTATTTTAGAGACTTGACCACATAACCTCGATATTCAGTGCATGGCAGAGGGTATGCTGCACTATTCGAGGTGCCACCTTTTGGATCAGATGCCAAACTGCGGCCCTATCTTTTCTCTAAAGTGATTGTAATTGATCCCATGGCACCACTTGACGAGCTGAAGAGTCCTCCTCAGTAATGAAAGCAAAATACTGCAGCTGCTGGAGATCTGAAATAAAAACAGAAAATGCTGGAAAAACGCAGCGGGTCTGGCATCATCCGCGGAGAGTGAAAAGTTAACAGGCGAAATCTTACCAA
This sequence comes from Mustelus asterias, assembly GCF_964213995.1. Taxonomy (NCBI): domain Eukaryota; kingdom Metazoa; phylum Chordata; class Chondrichthyes; order Carcharhiniformes; family Triakidae; genus Mustelus; species Mustelus asterias. The sequence goes on along the minus strand of NC_135815.1, from coordinate 48,340,253 downwards.
AAATTAGCCGAGCGCTGGTCCCGGCGTGAAAAACATAGGCTGGAATGTTACGGCTGTTCACGCCAGCGGGATTTTCCTAAACTGCTGCAGTGAACGGAGATTTGGCTGAGAGCTGAATTCTCCAACCTCGCTGTAGCAGGAGTGTGGTGTGAACGGCTGGTAAGATTGCGCCTGGAGTGTTTCCCGCCGATGGCACCGGCATGTTTTCGGACCGAATCGTATGCCTCATTAGTAGTCATTTTTATGCCCACGAGAATCACACTGCACCTGTGGCATGTTCCATCTGATTCGCCCGCCCCAGAACGACTTAACTGCTGCAATCACTGGGGCGCTCCATATAAACGGCTTCCCAGCACTTGTTCAACAACAACTGCAGGAAATGGCAGCCAAGAAGTCAGCATCACACTTTTCGGAGGGGTCCTTACCAGAATGCTGGATGGAGTGGAGCTGAGGCAGGACACACTCTACCCCCAGCAGGGTCACCACCTCCGCTGGGATGCAGTGGCAGCCCTGTCAGCGCAAGCGCACTCCATAGGAGGACGGGACAGCAGCGTTGGAAGAAGATGAATGATCTTCTTCGCTCAATCAGGGTAAATGAATCACCCCCAGTCTCCCACTGGATCCTCTCACACACCCCTCCCACCCCCAACCCTTTCTCTCACTCAGCCACCTTGGCCTTTGCCAACACCAGGCACCAGCTTCCCCCTCCCTCCCACAAACACCAGTGTTCCCCCAGTAGCTGCTACGCTCCTCACACTCCAGCTCCCACCCAAGCCCCACGCCTGCCACACTCATCACCATCTTCAATGTCAACACTCCACCTACACTCTTCCTGCCTGTGTCATTGTAGGACAAGCTCAACCATAACAAGTGTGAGCAAGCGCACCCAGCTGGAGTAATGCTGGAGCTCAGAACCCTCATGCTATCTGGGAAGAGAGTCCTCGAGCTGGCCGGGGAGGAGGAAGAGCGTGCCTGCGCTGATGGTGAAGTGGGGGCAGCAGACGAACGTGAGAATCTTCAACACATATTCTATCATTCCTCAAGTCTCAAATGAGTATTCAATGTTCCCTCTGTATCCCCTGTAATACATTGATACTATCTCCCATCTCTTGCAGATCAATCAACCAGGTCAACGGGCCGGATTATCCTCATGCTTCCTTGACTCACTGCGCTCCAACAGCTCAGAGGGAGACTTCTCCAACTCCACCATTGAAGAGGCATCACAACTTCCCCCGCAGTTACTCACACCTTGGTGGGTTCACTAAGTAGACAGGCTTCTGGGTCACTCACTGGTGAGCACCACATAGCTGAAGATCCACAACAAGTGGAGACAGCAGGGATGTCCCAGGGAACCATATTCAGAGGGATGCTGGAGCTCAGGGACCTGCTGAGCCCCTGGGTCCGGTTATCCCAGAGCTGCTGGAGCTCCAACAGCAGAGTTGTGAGTATCAGGAAGTGATGACAGCATCCCTCCTTAGATTGTAAGGCCAATTCGAGGAGTCCTATCACCTCCTATTCAAGGAGATAGTGCCATCATTGCAGTGCAACGAGGCCAATACCATGAGGGTGGCGTCTGCACTGCCAAGGGGGTGGGGCCTGACTGGAGGTGGGGGTCTGACTGGAGGTGGGGGTCACGAAGTGGAAGTCATGACCGGGACGCTATGATGGAGGGCTATGAAGGGGGAGTCATGCATAAGGGTCATGCATGGGGGTGGGGGGAGGGGGGCGCATGAAGGGTGTCATGATGGGTGCACATGTCAGGGGTCAGGCAAGTGGACCCATTGGCAGGGCCCCAATGCCCCGATGCCAGTGACCTGTGTCGGGGAGGGGGTGGGGGAACATGCTGCCAGTGAGCGAGGTGGGGGTGTGGTGGTGGTGGTGGTGGTGGGGGGGATGGGTCCCAATGTTTATGGGGGGTAAATTCTGCCCGCCAACTCTGTCTCTCGCTCCACTGATGCTGCCAGACCGGCTGAGGTTTTCCAACGCTTTCTGCTTTTAGTTGAGTTTTCCCCAGAGTCCTGGACTGTATTTATCCTTCAACAAACATCTCGAAAAACAGCTTTTCTGCTCATTTATCTTGTAGCTGTTTGTGGTATCACATTGGTGCAGAATTGATGGGCATGTTTTCTATATTACAGCCTATCTGCTCTCCCAAAGTACTTAATTGGTTGTAAAGTGCTTTTGGAGCACCGAGGTTATGAAGTACACTGTAGAAATTCTAGTTCTTTCTTTAATATATGACAATTACAGTTCCTGTGTGTCAGCATCTCCTGACGGAAACCCACATTTATACTGCCCTCCGCACACCAAGCAAGGCCACCTCAATGTGCATTGAAATGCTCCTGTGTGCACACGTGGAGTTTTCACTGATAACAGTGGCTTTCAGGCGATTGTTATGGCCAATAAATCAGATGCTTTAGATGCTTAAGGACGTGAATGGACTGGGTGGGGGGGAGGGGGGGAGGGGGGGGCGGTGAGTGGGGGGTGGGGGGGGGGGGGAGGTGGGGGGGGCGGTGAGTGGGGGGTGGGGGGGAGGGCAGTGGGAGGTGCAGAGGAGTAGAGAAGTTTCACCAGGATGTTGCCTGGGATGGAACATTTAAGTTATAAAGAGAGGTTAGATAGGCTTGGCTTGTTGTCTCCGGAGCAGAGAAGACTGAGGGGGCGACCTGATTGAGGTGTTCAAGATTATGAGGGGCATGGACAGGGTGGATAGGGAGCAGCCTTAGTTGAAGGGTCAGTTACGAGGGGACACAAGTTAAAAGTGAGGGGCGGGAGGTTTAGGGGGGATTTGAGGAATGGCTTTTTTACCCAGAGGGTAGTGACTGTCTGGAATGTACTGCCTGGGAGGGTGGCGGAGGCGGGATGCCTCACATCCTTTAAAAAGTACGGATGAGCACTTGGCACATCATAACATTCAAGGCTACGGGCCAAGTGCTGACAAGTGGGATTAGGTTGGCAGGTCAGGGCCTTTCATGTGTTGGTGCAGACCTGATGGGCCGAAGGGCCTCTTCTACACTGTAGTATTCTGTGATTCTGTCTGCGCAACTAATTAGAAAGGGACAGGTAGCATTTTAATTCTGTGTGTCATACCTAGAAGAGGGAGTGTCTTTATACAAAACCAGGAGAACCTTGCTCACTGCTTTCATCAATATTCAGAGGGCTTTTGGTTTAGTCTTGTGCCCGATTTTAAGTCCACGGAAGTGAATGGGCTTGGTGTCAGTTAAAATCTTACCCAGTGTTTCACGAGCCATTTATGAAGAAACTTGAAGTTGAGGTTATGGACAAAGCTGATCAAAAAGTTTGGGAATTGCCGCTTGATGTATTCACCTGCACGCCATCTTTGAATGAGTGTGAACAGGTTGCCATATGATTCTTGTCCACTGCTGATTTTATCATGAAGGTCTTCATGGCAAGTAAAGGTATTGCAGGTAGGAAGGAGTTACGGGACAGTTACAAACAGGCCACTGAATTCATTTCTAAGTTTTAACCTGCCATTGAGAAAGCAAAATTTCAGCTCCTGCCTAATTAAGTCAGTTGCCCAGATACCCACCACGTTGCCCACTCCTGTAGACCCCATAAAGATCCTCCTCATAGAAACCTGCCATTTGGACCCAACTAATTGGTCTGTCTGTGTTTACCTTCCACACAAGCAAATAGTTCTAATTGCTGCAAAGTGAGATATGTTGCCAAAGCTTTTCGACTTGTACTCATCAGGATACACATAAGAATGCCAACATGTCTCTTTTCTCAGCAATATACAAGCGACTGTTCTAAGTGCATTCAACAATCCTTTTCCCGTATTCCCTCTTTGTCCTTCATCCATCCATCCAATCTGATCTTGAATAGTGAGTTTTTTTGCCTCAGCAACCAATCCTAAAAGAGAATTGAACAGCCCTCCCCATCATGATGTGTTTCACTGCAATGGGAAGCAGTGCGTTGCTCACCAGCACCCACACGTTACGATCCCACCCTTGTCAATGGGGTTTCCCATTGAACATGCCCCTCTCCACCGGGAAACCTGCGGCAGGGTGTACTGTCGTCAGGACCATAAGATCCTGCCAGTGTAAAAGCCAGCAAGATTTCTGCAATTGCGTGACTAAGATTCTCTTGCCCTCTAATTTAAATCTCAATTAGTCAGATATTTGTACGTGATCCCTCAAGCACTGGAAATACTCTGCTCCTGCCTATACTCTCCCATTCATCCCTAATTTCAAACACACCTTTCTTGCATCAACTTATATAACCTGCGCTGTCCTAACAACAGAGATTTGCAATTGAGTCTTCATACTTGTATTTGTGAGAGATTGAAGTCAACTTTTCCCCTGATACAAGCAAATGGAGTTCAGCGAGGCAGCTTCAAAATGAATGAACAACTTTGAGGTAAATTTATTTTTTATTTGGAGAATTGTGTAATTTTTTTGTGGTCTGATATGTTCTGAATCCCCTATTTAGCAACCTGAGTGAAGAAGCAGAACAGCAGACATTAAAAAGAAGAAAAATAGTATTTGAACAGTTTGATTTGATTTTTTTAAAGTTTATTTATCAGTGTCACAAATAGGCTTTCATTTACACTGCAATGAAGTTACTGTGAAAATCCCCTAGTCGTCACACTCCGGCACCTGTTCGGGTACACTGAGGGAGAACTTAGCATGGCCAATGCACTCAACCAGCACATCTTTCAGACTGTGGGAGGAAACGGGGGCACCCGGAGGAAACTCACACACAGACACAGGGAGAACGTGCAGACTCCGCACAGACAGTGACCCAAGCCGGGAATTTAGCCCAAGTCCTTGGCGCTGTGAGGCCGTAGTGCTAACCAACGTGCCATCCTGTGTGATCTATATTGGTAGCAATCAAGTATCTGAGCAATCCAAACTGAAGAGATGCCTGGGGGATTTCTCCCGTTTTCAGGCTAAGTGCCCACGCCGGGGGAAAATGAAAGTTCTTCCCGCTGGCACGGGCAGCATCTGTCAGGTGGGATTCATGCAAATGAAGTTATCTCGGGGAAGCCCCTTGCCTGCTGCGCTGTTGCGAGATTGGGGTGCCGTTTTTAAAGGATGCCCTAATCTTCACGTTTGGAGACCGGTCCCCTCCGTCCACAAATATGAAATGGTGTCCCTCCCACTGACTAGGAGAGCACCACCAACCCCTCACTAAAGAGGGGCAACCTTCCCCCCTCTGCAAAAATAAATTGAATGTATCATTTGTAGCCAGGTGCTCAACTTAAAAATCATTCACATGACAATTTCGACTGACAGTTTTGAGGGACCAGTTGCTGTTTTGTCAAGCAGGAGAAAAGAATGGCTTTTGGATTAACGGCCAAGTGGATGGCTGGTGAAGATATGGTGAACCTATGCTTGAGGAAACAGAGTTGGTGAAGAGGGAAAGGCCTCAGAATAACTAAAGGATACACCGCAATGGAAAGCCTGTTAAATTATGCTCAAAAGGTTGAGTGAAGGGACTTTGTTTGAAAGGACACTGGAGGATTCACCTTGGTGAAGCAAGAAGAGATCCTGTTAGAGCCAGGAAGAGCATTGAAGTTTAACCCCACACTGCATGTCCACAGAGAGTGCATTGGCTCATTTAAATCTGTTTAGCGAGCTCTGGACACTATTGTCTAGGCTCGCTTGGCTCTCTGACCTCACTGGTGGAGGTTCCTACCAGCGGGGATCACAGCTGGTCCCCAGCTGTGATGTGATAGCCTCGCCGTTGGGACTGGAAGTCATTCAGGCCCCTTGGGAGATCAGGGGCGGGGATTTAAATGCTCCTTGGGAAATGCCAGCCTGGCACTGCCAGCCTCGAAGCCTAGCACTGCCAGCCTGGCACCCTGGCACTGCCAGCCTGGCATCCTGGCAATGCCCACTGGGCACAGGGCAGTGCCAGGGGATGGGCCAGATGGGGCAGAGCCAGATTTGTGGGTGAGTTAGGATAGGGGGGGAAGGGGGGACTCAGCATCTGGGGGTGGGGGCCAGTGGTGGGGCTGGGGGTTGGGGCCGATGATCGGGAGGCTGCCGCTGCCAATCATAGGGCCGGGGGGGGCGGGGGGGGGGGGGGGGTGCGGTGAGATTGGGTAGGGGTGGGTGATCAGGAGGCTGGGAAAACCTCCTGTTTTCTCGCCTGTTGGACACTTTGAATTTTTTTTGGGAAGATCGCCCCTGTATCGCTAAAATTACCTTTGTCTATCTCCTCAAATGTGGAAGATGCTCTTGCATGTGACACTTCTCCTCACACCTGCAGTGGTTTTGAAAAGTTTACTCTGAGGAATCATTGCAATTTACAGCATAAAAGGATGTCAAGTGACCCACTGAATCCGGAGTTGCTCTGAAAGAGCATTCCATTTAGTCGATCATGCTCACTGATCTTTTCCTGTACCCTTTTAAATGTGCTTTATCAAATATTTATCTACTTATCTTTTGAAAACGTTTCCAAGTCCTAGCAACCTTCCTTGTAAAATACATTTCCAGCTTCCGCAAAGGACCTTGCAAAGGAAACAATATTCTGTTTGGATTATTGAGGGTACTACTCCTACACCCCAGTGTTATGTTAGATATTTGGCACTATGGACACCGTCTGGATCATGAGATGAAGAAGCCACTTGAGGGAGTGATTAGCAATGTTGAACCTGAGATTGCATCAAAAATTTGTAACATTATCCCTTTTAAAACATTCACCATGGTGATTTGTTTCCTGTGTACTCTTACTACCCAGTGATAATTGGTTCCCTTATTATAGACATCAGTGCTTCACAAATCTTGTCGTAGTACCAACTACCATCAAGTCATAGTCTGCACGTTCTCCCTGTTTCTGCGTGGGTTTCCCCTGGGTGTTCCGATTTCCTCCCGCAATCCAAAGATGTGCAGGTTGGATGGATTGGCCATGTTAAATTGTCCCTTAGTGTCACAAATGTGTAGGTTAGGGGGGATTAGCTGGATAAATGTGTGTTGATTATGGGGATAGGGCAGAGGGGTGGGTCAGGATAAGATGCTCTGTCAGAGAGCCAGTGCAGACTTGATGGGCCAAATGACCTCCTTCTGCACTGTAGGGATTTTATGATTCAAATATTTGTTCACTTTTTTTCTTTAAAAGTTCTAATAGTCTCTGCCTCAACTGTTGCCTGTGAAGAATATTCAGTGCTTCAATGGCAGCAAAGAAATTCTCCTAACGTCTATCCTCAATCCTGTGGCCACAATTTTAAATGAAATCCTGTCACTGACTCCCCAAGCAGAGGCGATTCTCTATTCCAATTCATTGTATTAAAACCCTTCATGCAGGAATTGCTTTGGAGTTTCTCCCACTCTGCAGCTAGAACTTCTGTAAAAGGTCAGAAAGATACTTGCTTATGACATAAACAGGGATCGTGCTGAAGTTAGACTGCCAAAACTTGGAGCCCTTGAGGATATTCCCGGTGTCCTTCATGTTAAAATCTGCAATAAACCTCATCTGAACCTGCTCTGCACCAAGTAAATTAGTCCCACTATCTCTAAACTCTAGTTTTCCTATCTCTCACATCATTCTGGTGAAACCATACTCTGCACGATCTATGGCTTTAACATCTTTTCTATAATGGGCTGCACATCACTATCCAAACCACTTCAACTGTGGCCAAATCAATGTTTGTACAAATTTATCACTACCTCTGTACTTCAATCTTCTACTTTCCTATTTAGAAAAGCTCAAAGTGCTGGCTTTTTTACAGGTTCATCTACTTGCTTTTATATTTTCAGGCAGTACGGGGAAATGAATTGTTTTAACCCATCCTACTTGAAGCACAACCATCTATCTCATTTATATCACAGTTGCAATTGGAAGGTATATTTTGGCCATGTCTTCTGGTGTGAGGATTTTGGAGGAAGTCATTTCACTCCTATTCACATTTGATAAGCTTACTAACATTGATAAGCTCACTACATTACTGTATGAATTTCTTGTTTTATTTTAGGTTTGAACTATGTTTCTCACTTGCTTCCTATTTGTCATTCGAACTACCTTATTAACTTATTTCTGCATGCTCCTATCTTCATTTCTATGAATCCTCAACCCCTCTCCCTTCAGGAGTTATAGAGGCCCATAGAGCACTGATAGGGAAATAAAGTGGATTACACTTTCATTCAATGTTCTAGAGTGTTTTTGAGAAGGAAATTATTCAGGTGAGAAACAATGGATTGATGAGCATTGGCGATCATCATAATGGAAAGCATGGATTTTATGCAGCCTCTATATTGGGCTCAAAAGGTTAGGACCATTTGTACATGACAGATTCTGGATTTTGATGAATGTCCTGCCAATTCATGATTAACAATTGATCCTTGCTGGCTCTAAGTTGCCTACAGCCATTTCTTGCTCCTCCGCGTCTTTCTCCTCTGACAAAGCTTGAAGGTAACACTCTTAACTTACTTGCTGCTTGATTACTCTTCCTTGGATGAAAAGATTGTGCAACATGTAGCATCTTGCTATGATTTTCAAAACCTTGGCAGCACTATGCAGCAGGAAGCCCTGATATATACTGTTAGCGGGGTTTTCGACAAGGTGGCAATTAGACTCAGGAAAGCAATGTCACAGTGCAAAAGGTAAAACTTTAATTAAAAACTAATGGTCAATGGGAGAAGTTATCTCCATGGCCATAGATACAGAATACCCGAACCTCTCAGACAAGTTCTGAAGTTATCAGTAAAAACAGAAAGGTTATACATTTTCTTAATCAGATTCCCCGCCCTTCATTAGTTTAAAATTAATTTCAATTAGTATACACATATCAATACAAATCTCTGTCAAGTACCTCAGCCAACTGCATTGTACTTTCCAGCATGATGGCATTTTATTTGTCCATAAAACCCAGACGTTAATTCCCTTCTTGGCTAAAGCTACTTCCCTGTTGCCTGGTTATGGTAGATGCTACCGTAAGGGTCAAAGTCGAAGTTCCCACCGGCTCACTGCCAAGCTGAATAGACATGTGTTCTTGCGTCCAGGGGCATATCTATTCTGTGTGTGGGCTGTGACTGAACCTATTCATTAAGTTGCAAAATGTGTTCCCTCATAAGAATCTTCCAGATATGAGTTTTGCTATGGGCTTCCAGGCCTTTGGCTCTAAACTTTTCCCACCATGCCTTTTGGTAACTTGCATTGGCCAAAGTGAACAATCACAGTCAAATACTTGAAATACATTTAGAATATCAGCTTATATGTCTTAACATCATAGTTACTTGTTTAATTCTCTCACTGCATTTACATGTGTGTAAGTTATCATTTAACTCTTTACTGTTAGCTCTGGCAGTGCGTGTATACTGTGTAAAAACTAAGAAAAGATGTAAAATAATTGCTTTTATATACAAAAAAGGTATTTTATACCTAATCATGGCAATGGAATATTCACTGAACATGAATAATGCGTACTGTTTCCCTTTCTCAGCATTTCAATTAACTTTCCTAACTTTAGGTAACAATAGAAGAGAAATGAGCAGCTAGATGTTGCAAGGATAATAACAGCTATAGTTCTTCATTAGTGTGTTTCTGTGAAAGGCTTTTTATTGAATTGATCTCAAGATGTTAATGATTTGGATGAGAATATAGGGAGCATGGTTAGTAAGTTTGCAGGTGACACTAAGATTGGTGGCATAATGGACAGTGAAGAAAGCTATCTCCAATTGCAACGGGATCTTGATCAATTGGGCCAGTGGGCTGACGAATGGCAGATGGAGTTTAATTTAGACAAATGCGAGGTGATGCATTTTGATAGATTGAACCAGGGCAGGACTTACTCAGTTAATGGTAGGGCGTTGGGGAGAGTTACAGAACAAAGAGATCTAGGGGTACATGTTCATAGCTCCTTGAAAGTGGAGTCACAGGTGGACAGAGTGGTGAAGAAGGCATTCGGCATGCTTGGTTTCATCGGTCAGAACATTGAATACAGGAATTGGAATGTCTTGTTGAAGTTGTACAAGACATTGGTAAGGCCACACTTGAAATACTGTGTGCAATTCTGGTCACCCTATTATAGAAAGGATATTATTAAAGTAGAAAGAGTGCAGAAAAAATTTACTAGGATGCTATCGGGACTTGATGGACTGAGTTATAAGGAGAGGATGGATAGACTGGGACTTTTTTCTCTGGAGCGTAGAAGGCTGAGGGGTGATCATATAGAGGTCTATAAAATAATGAGGGGCACAGATCAGCTAGATAGTCAGTATCTTTTCCCAAAGATAGGGGAGTCTAAAACTAGAGGGCATAAGTTTAAGGTGAGAGGGGAGAGATACAAAAGTGTCCAGAGGGGCAATTCTTTTCACACAGAGGTGGTGAGTGTCTGGAACAAGCTGCCAGAGGTAGTAGAAGAGGCAGGTACAATTTTGTCTTTTAAAAAGCATTTAGATAGTTACATGGGTACGATGGGTATAGAGGGATATGGGATAATTGTGGGCAATTGGGATTAGTTTAGGGATTTTAAAAAAAAAGGGCGGCATGGACAAGTTGGGATGAAGGGACTGCTCCATGCTGTAAACCTCTATGACTCTATGTCTACCTCCAGAGGCAGACTCCTCATGGCAGAGTCACATGACTTTGGCAAGCCAGTTAGGTAATAGAGCATTGCATCTCCAAAACCCAAACGTTGGTGAGTCTTTGTTTTGTTAAGTGGTAAGTTTTATTATCTAATAGATAGAGGAATGGACAGAGTGCATAAAGAGAAATTGTTCCCGTTGGTGGAAGGATCGAGAACCAGAGGAAACAGATTTAGGGTAATTGGCAAGAGAAGCAATGGTGAATGAGGAAAAGCTTCTTCACACTGCGAGTGGTTAGAACCTGGAATGCTCTGCCTGAGAGTGTGGTGGAGGCAGAATCAACTGTGGCTTTCCAAAGAAAATTGGATCATTCTTTGAAAAGGAAAACATTGCAGAGTTACAGGGAAAGAACAGGGTAGTGGAATTGGGTGAATTGCTCCTTCAGTGAGTCAGCACAGACATAATGGAGTGAACTTTTCCGTTTTGGCCACCACGGGAATTGTAGCAGCCAGGGGGTGGACCATGGAAAGGTCTGTTGACTTCAGTAGGGATTTTCTGGTTTTGGGGCAAGCGTGGCTGGAAAATCCCGCCCAATGAGTCCAATGGCCTCCCTCTGCTGTAACCGTTCTATGATTATTTGTATCACAGAAAATTACTGCCAGTCATGCCAGTTCTGGCCCTTTGAGAGAGCAGTTATGTTCATCACACACTCCAGCTTTCCGTCTGTAACCCAATAATTTTCTTATCCTCAATTACTTTCCAGCTTCCTTTTAAAATTATTGATGGAATCAGTTTGCATACCTTTTGAGGTAGAACATTCCAGATCCCGACAATTGGTTGAGTGAGTATAATCCCCTTCATCTCTCCTCTATAACTTTTTCCAGTGAATTTAAATCCGTGACCTCTGATTATTGGTTCACCCACCAGAGGAATAGATTTTCTTTCTCTGCTCTATTGAAACCTTTCATCATCTTAAATTTGAATTTCCATCAGAATTTTGGTTCACCCCTGAGCTTTATTTCATCTGTGCGTGATCATGTGTTTCTCAAGCAGGTCATTAGCCAACTTCTCTGCATATCCTTGGCTCCCTACCAGTTACCTTTCCAGTCGGTCTGTCTCTTCAAGTAATGGTGGAATGACACACCAGTGTAAAATTAAGGTAATGTGACTGCCAGCATATTTCCCTACTTCATTCAGCTCTTGTGGTGCATGACCATGTGTGAATGAACGGAATGCAAGTCTTTCCTACACACGCAGGCTTCATATGTTATTGTTAGACTCATGGTTAGCCATGTCAGTGCCATTAATTAGAACACTATAGTTTTGGGAAACCTTTCCCTGGATTAAAGCGCTGTGTCCCCTGTCTTTCAGAAAAATTATGATTTTCTTTTGGAGTGAACAAGATCTCTGTCATTTGTTACGTGCACCTATGCGCTGAAGAATAACTGATTTTAAAAATGACCCTGATGATAAAGTTGAATGACTGATTGGCAGATGAACAAATATACAAGTTAGGAGCAGGGGTAGGCACTCAGGCCCTCGAGCCTGCTCCGCCATTTGGTAAGATCATGGTTGACCTAATTGTGGCCTCAACTCCATTTTTCTGTCTCTCCCTGTAGCCTTTGACTTCCCTATTAATCAAGAATCTCTTTAACTCAGCTTTAAAAATATTCACTGACCCAACTTCCATTGCTCTCTTGGGAAGAGAATTCCATATGTTAAACATCCTCTGGAGGGAAAACATTTCTCCTTATCTCTGTCTTAATTGGGAGACACATTGGGCGAGATTGTTCGGCCTCCCAGCCACGTGTTTCCCGCAGGATTCTCTAGTCCCGCCACTGTCAATGGGAATTCGCATTGATGTCACCCCCACATTGGCGGGAAACCCAATGGTGGGGGTGCACTGTTGATGGGACAGGAGAATCCTGCTAGCACGAACGGATGGAGAATTTTGGGCCTTATTTTTCAATTGTATCCTCGATTTCCAGGGCCTGGAAATTTGACACTCTTATTCGCATTCAATCCAGCCCCTTTTTCCACAGGAGAAATTTATCAATGGAGTACCTTTTTTCAGAGCTTTACTTTACATATCCTACTTTACATTATGATGTTCAGAAGTTCCCGTGATTGGAATAGGGAACAGAAGAGCCTGATGGGATGCACGAGATTCAGAGCCTTACATAGGAAGGTGTAAGAGAACGCTGGGGTGGTTGGAAGGGCAGAGCGTGGCATAGCGGGCATGAGGCTGACCATTTGAACTTTCTAAGGGGCCATGAACACGAGTCTTTAAAAACCTGGCCCAACTCCATCAAGGTTGCAGAGGAGTAGGAGGTATGTATCTCTGTAATGAGTTGGATGGGTCAGCAGTGCTGGATGTGGACGTCTGACAGGAAGTAGCCGCACCTTTTAAAGTCACTCCCAAAAATCGCACTGTTCGTTAATGGGGTCGGGAATCCTGGAATCGGGACCCATCCGTCATCTTTAAAGGGACCTTGAGTCAACCCAACTGGATGAAAATCCAAGTCTTACTAACCGTTTTTATATTTTTAGCTTTCTCTCATATTTTAATTTCTCCCTTCTATTTGTCATATTTTGCTGTTTCAAAAATGTTGTTGAATTTTCTGTCCTATTACTAATCTTGGCAATATTATACATTCTTTTGTTCAATTTGATACCGTCTTTAACCTCCTTAGTTAGCCACACAGATGGTGCATCTTTCTTCGGGAGTCTTTCTTTCTCACTGGACTGTACCTTCACTGATTGTGGGGATATTCTGGGAACATCTACATGCAAGGGCAATGCTGCTACAGGAGGGGAAATGATTTCAAAGTCAGTTGTTAGGAGACATTAATTCAACAAGAAATCCCTAGTGAAGCAGGACTCACCTGGCACCTTCAGGCCTGCGCGCTCAGCTGTGCTGACAAGAACAGCAAGGTGCCAAATCACTTTGATGAGAGACCAATTTGCATGAGAGTTCTTTAAATCAGAGGTCTCATTAAGCTTCTCACACGCTCCCGGCAAAACTTCAAGTTAAGCTTATTTATTATTCCAAATAAGCTTACATTAACACTGCAATGAAGTTACTGTGAAAATCCCCGAGTTGCCACACTCCGGTGCCTGTTCGGGTATACTGAAGGAGAATTTAGCACCTGACCAGCACGTCTTTCAGACTGTGGGAGGAAACCGGAGCACTTGGAGGAAACTCATGCAGACACGGGGAGAATGTGCAAACTCCATGTGGTGGACCTCAGTTGTGCCTTTGTCCTATATGGACCACCGTTGTGCGTATTTGTCATACCTGGACACACCCCCTTCCAGTTTGGTTCCTCCCCTCGGCACCTAGTATAAAGGTGGCTGTCTCCTCCCCCTTGTTCAGTCCAGGTCGGTTACTTGTTGGGATCTGCTCCTGATTCTGTTGTGAATAAAAGCCCACACTTGTATTGGCACACCGGTAGTCTTTCGCCTTATTGATAGCGCATCACTCTGCATAGACAGTGACCCAAGCTGGGAATCGAACGCGGGTCCCTGGTGCTGTGAGGCAGCAGTGCTAAGTGCTGTGCCACCATGCTGCCCTGTGCCACCCTAAAGAATATATCCTTGAATTTGGCATCTTGTGAATTGGGTTTTCCAGATTGTTCCCCCATGTCAGCTGCCTTTTGGCAAGACAGATGTTCTGATGGCCTCCACCACAGTGCACCTCTGCCTGTAGCTGCGGATGTCACCAAAACATTGAACAGACCAGGTATTCCCAATGCGTAAATAAAATCCCAAGTTTTATCCTTTGTGTGTTTGCCTCTTCAATATTTGGCTGCTGGGGAGTTTGAAAATCAAACAACAATCCTTTGGCCTTTTTAATATATTTTGTGAAAGAAATTATGAATTTTTTTTAATGTTTGTTGTAGAATTGCTGTGCGTTTCCCCTTCATCACCCTAAGTTGGAGCAGACAAGATGATTCCTTATATTCGGTATGAAAGGTAATAAAAAATAACAAGCTGCAGTTAATTGAAGGAACCATTTGAAATCTTGGCCTTCAGTTGTTGGACTCCACTGCCTGACATATATTTCAACCTGTCAGTAGCAATACTAATTTATTTTATGATTGCTAGTTGGATCATGCCTTCCATCCTCTTTGTATACGAAACCTACCACATGATAGACAATTGTCACCTTCCTCTCTCAGTTCACAGTGTCTTCCTCAGTCAGGAATGCATCCCTCTCGGGTCCTCTGATATGGATGCAAGAACACCAGGGTTTAGCTATAGGTGGGAAGGCGATGCAGAAAAAGATGCCATTGCCTTGAGATGCAGCTAAAAATAGTAAAATTCCCATTTTGACAAAAGAATGCTGTGCTTAATTGGGGTTCTAACTGGTGCCTTCTTTAATGTTGCTTCGGACAGACGGTTCAAGAAAAGAGTATGCATAATCCACCACTATTATTTAGTGGCAGGCCAAGCTTACACTTTTGTGACAATTGATATTGGCCTAACCTTTTGTGCAATAATGAGATCGGCAACATACTGCTACTTTCTGATGTTACTTTCTAACCAGCGTGTTGAATTACTCCAAATTTTGTTGGTTTTTAATTAGATCGCAATGCCAAAGGGCAGCTTGGGTTGTTCACTATTTTTTTTAGGCATACCTGTAATGGATGAGAATCTCTGCACCGGGCTGTCTTTGGCTATCCTTAAATGAAATCACTGCTCTGTTCATTCTCAGTAACGTTTTATTGAGCCAATTTAAAAGGATCAGCCCTTACCGAACATACATGCTGGTGGCTGCAGGATGCAAATGGATTAAATTCACTGAAGCACGTTGAAAGGGCAAACACTTAAATGGCAAAACTTAAACTTCTCAATCCATGTTTTATAATCCAAATGATTTACTGTAGGTTAACGTGTGCGGCCAGCCAGCTAGTTACGCAGTCCTGCTCATTCTTTAACTTCATACCAGATTGGCTTTTGAAAGTTACAAATTTTACGAGCCTTTTCACATGACCCTTCTCTTAAGTTAATTAATCGCGCCATCACCAGGTTACCCTACATCATTATTTTTCACTCCGAGAGGCAGTGGCTGGCAAACCAGCATAAATACAGGGACTTCTGAATCACCGTCAATTATAGTGTGGATGGAGTCAGGCTAATAAGTTTCTCACTGTTTTGGGCAATGTTAGCAACAGTTCCGTGCACCAGACATTGGGAAATATGGAATGAGAGAATTAATTATGCAAGACCTCAGCGAGGCTCCTCAGACAGCACCTTCCAAACCCATGACCTTAAATGAAATCACTGCTCTGTTCATTCTCAGTGACGTTTTATTGAGCCAATTTAAAAGGATCAGCCCTTACTGAACATACATGCTGGTGGCAGTAGGATGCAAATGGATTAAATTCAGTGAGGCATGTTGAAAGGGCAAACATTTAAATGGCAAACTTAAACTTCTCAATCCGTGTTTTGTAATCCAAATGATTTACTATAGGTTAACGTGTGCAAACATCTACCATCTAGAAGGTCAAGGCAGCAGATATATGAGGACATCACCATGGAGGGGAAGTTCCCCTCCAAGCCACTCACCATCCTGACTTGGAAATAATTTGCTGTTCGTTCACTGTCAGTGGGTCAAAATCTTGGCCTCTTTAACAGCACAGTGGGTGTACCTACACCACATGGACTGCAGCGGTTCAAAAAGGCAGCTCACCACCACCTTCTCAAGGGCAATTCGGGATGGGCAATGAATGACGGCCTAGCCAGTGGTGCCCACATCTCTTAAATGAATAAAAAGACAGCTACTCTTACATATTTATAACAGCTTTAAGAGCTGATCATGTGATTTGATGATGATGTCATTCAGATGTGTGCTTCGGCTACTGTTTTACTTTCAGTTTTGTACTTGATGCAGAGAGAGAGAGAGCAGCTCTTCAATAAAACCTGTTGTGTGTTTGTTTGAATCCATATGTGGAAACCATGTGCTTCTCTTTCTGTTAAAACCCCTAACATATTTAAGACATTACAGCTACTCTGTAATTCCCTCTTTCTTTTGCCACATTCAAGGGTCGCAGCGCCAGGGACCCAGGTTCGGTTCCGGCTTGGGTCACTGTCTGTGTGGGGTTTGTAATTTCTCCCCGTGTCTGCATGGGTTTCCTCCGGGTGCTCTGGTTTCCTCCCGCAATCCAAAGCTGTGCGGGTTAGGTTGATTGGCCATGATAAATTGACCCTAGTGTTGGGGGGTTAGCAGGGTAAATGTATGGGGTTACGGGAATAGGGCCTGGGTGGGATTGTGGTCGATGCAGACTCGATAGTATGGCCTCCTTCTGTACTATAGGGTCTCTGTGACATAAATATGCCATTCCAAAGATAGATGTTTCTAGGAACATCTGGGCTGTTGTGTTTATTGCTCTTTAAGGTCAGTAAAAACCGCTAAATTTCACAATGGTGTTTTTCATACTCCTGTAGCTCTTTTGAGGATATAACATTATTTATATTTACATAACAAGGGCACATCAATGGGGTGATTAGTGTTAACTCTTGTTGGTTTATTGAATTGTGTATTTTAAGTTGCTAACTTTGCATTTATCTGAAAACCAAACTCAAACATACAAAGTTGTACCTGTCATGGAAACTCTAATGAATCTGGGATGAACGAACAAACACCAGCGACCTCACATGTACTGCCAGGCACCTGATTACGTCGTGTAGAGTGATGGGTTGCACAAACAGAGTGGGTTGATACATATTGAAATGGAAGGAACTCAAAAACTAAACCAAGGATTATAGTGCAACCTATCTGCACTTTCTAAATGTGTTCTCATCAGGAGGAAATGCATTATATATGGAAGAAGCAGACGCTGAGGGTATTGGATCACAGGACACGAAAAAATACCAGCCTTGGTAGTGAGCGTGCTGAAGGTCAAGAATCCATCATCCTTTCCTTAAATAACAAAAATGGAAATCAAAGAACAATAAAACAGGAAATCAATACCAATAGCTTCTGCAGGATTAGAGTTAAACCTTGCTGAGGGATTACTGTTAAACCCTGCTGGCTTTTAAATGGCAATTCTGTATATTCTGTCAGTGTGAAAAAACCTGGGAGCTACTTTCTTCCAGTGCAGTGACCTTTGTAGTGATTTGCCTTCAGGCACACTATTAATGAAATAGGGAGGAACCGTTATCATTTTCCTATGACTGATTTAAATTTACTTTGCTGGAGTGCCTATTCAGAGATCTGTGTAATCCCTTGTAAACTTTTGAAGGCTACAAAACTCTTTTATTTATACAAATTTGTGAGCTACATTATTCCCATTTTATTACTGCGAATAATTTGCCATTGCTTCTCCTAAGGGAACAGAGGAATCATAAGACTGTCGATTTTATTGCCTCATAAGCACGTTCAGTTATTTGGCCTAAGTGTGGACAATGCTGTGTGGTGATAAGTTTCACAGTGTGAATAATATTACGTTTACTAAACCAGTTTAAAGTGCTGTAATTTAGTCATTCCACTATGATGAAAGATATTGAAGATAATGCAATTGAGATGTGTAAGTTAAAATGATACATATATCGGCAAGGAGAAATATTGTAGATAATGGGTATTCAATAAATCATAGGTAGATGACAGTTTTTTTGAGTTATAGTTACTGAACAGAATAGACAGATTCTTGTCTATTTAGCACATCACATTAGGTGATTTACCTGATGAAGGAGCAGTGCTCCGAAAGCTCGTGATACCAAATAAACCTGTTGGACTTTAATCTGGTGTTGTGAGACTTCTTACTGTGCCCACCCCAGTCCAACGCCGGCATCTCCACATCATAGCATATCACAGTGCTAGATTATTTGAAAAAAGTCTACAATTTACATCAGTGTAAATAAATCCCAAAAAATGAAAGGTATAATTCAGGCAGATATGGGACTTACATTTCATCCTATACCAATCTTTGAAAAAGTATTGCCTCTATACATTTGCTGTTGCAAGATTGTAAACCAGTTTTTAAAAAAGCCTATTTTGGAATTTGTCACATCTGTCTCATGGAGGGTATTTTTCCACGATTTATTTTTAACAAGCTACTATTTAAACTGTTTCGTTCTGATAGATATGCCCAAAATATGCATGCTATCAAATGCTTCACGTTAGTAATGCTACCCTATAATAATCATTCTTAGCGCTTGGTCACATTCTCATTGTTCATGAGAAGGCTAAATCCCTTAAACCAGTCATTATTGTGCTTAACACCATTCAGGACAAAACAGCCCACTTGATTTGCGCCCCACCCACCACCTTCCTCCACTGACGCACAGTGCCTAGAGTGAGTGCCATCTCCAAGATGCATCGAAGCAACTCACCAAGGCTCCTTCGACACCACCTTCCAAACCCAAACCTCTACCATTTAGTAGGACAAGGGCAGCAAATGCTTGGGAACACCTCCATCTGCAAGGGCCCTACCAAGTCACAGACCATACTGACTTGGAATTATATTGCCGTTCCTTTACTGTCGCCGGGCCAAAATCCTGGAACTTCCTAACTAATTGCACTGTGGGAATACATCACATGGACTGCAGTGATTCAAGAAGGCATCTCACAGTCATCTTCTCAAGGGCAACTAGGGGTGGACAATAAATGCTGGCCCAGCCAGTGATACCCAGATCCCCGTGATAGAGTACATTTTTTAAATGGTCAAATATATTAGGAACTATTCTGAAACATTTTGGAACAGTTTCAGTCGCTGTGATGAAATCAGTTCGGATGCTTTTCAAACAGTCAAGGACAAAATAAAGTTCTCTAACTATTGGCAGCTATCCTGTTTAACTGCAGTAGATGCAGATCTTAAAATAATAAAAACAATCTTGTTCTGAATCTTACAGTCAACATGAAGAAAGGTGGCTCACCATTCATTATGTTTTCACCAGCATAGGAACAGAAGCTTTTTATTGTTAATTATACAAATTAAGTTAAATGCGTACAGGTGGAGGGCAATGATTAGATGATTAATTGAGTACATAGAAAAAGATACTTACTGACACGAGGCATGGGAGTAGAGTTTGGAGCTGTTCACTAGTAATGTTTCAATCTGTGGATAAATCTAAAACTGAGTAAAGATTGGCTTCTGGTTTCCCACTTCATCAACTGGCTGTCAGGAGTTGAATAGTTATCACATCTAATCCAACCCAAAACACCCTCCACAGGGAATCTGTGCCACATATGATCAGGGCCAGCAACTGCGAGGGCCTTCAACAAATTAATGAATTTGTGTGTGCTAAGGCCCTTGGCTTATTGTCTGCGGATGCTTCATCCTGAGTGGTTTCCTTGGCAGTTTTTTTTAGAAGTGGTTTCCCATTGCCTTCTGCTCTCAGGGGAAGGGCGATGAGGCAGGTATCAAGTCTACCTCAGCTGCAGCAGGAATTGAACCTGTGCTGTTGGTATTCAAAACCTCTCCCACTAGCCAACTGTCCCCCTCTTTAACAAATAACATTGAACAGTCCTCACTGGGACGTGTAGGGGTGAAATTCATTCACATAGTGCTGTTTTATTGGTGCTATACAGACTCATGTCAGTTTCTTGGGGGCAGGCAGCACCACAAGCTGCACAAATCATTCTCCACCGAGGAACACTGCGTGGGCCAGTGCTCACACAGCTCACCACCACCTTCTGAAAGGCAACTAGTAACGGGCAATAAATGCTTGCTCCAGGAATTCAATGTAAATTTGCAACGCCACTAAAAGCAACACTACATGAATAAATTTCATCCCCCAGCAGCTAAACTAGGAAGTGGGAACCAGAAAGTGTAAATTAACTTTATATCATGTACAGATTTTGAAATGAAGAGAGAGAACAAAAGATGGAATTAGAGAAAGATAAAAGGGACACACACACAAAAAAAAGCATAATCATCGTAATCTCCATCATGAATTAAATTTTGGAGGAATAACACTCCACATACGTGAAATTAAATGGAGGGCTCCGTGTTTGGACTGTCAATCCCAAAACAATACATGGATTGAAATTACTGCCAGTTTAACACAGCAATCCTGGCTGCACCATGGAGAAGCAGCAACAACAGACTCCTTGTTCACCTCACTCTCTTGCATTTACTCAACTCATTAAAGTGGCTAGGCCTCTTCAATTGATTCAGTATCCAATCAGGCGCTGTTTGTGAGCAGACAAGTAACTCGGATTATAACAGCCACCATCATCTAGAAGGACAAGAGCAGCAGATGACTGGGAACCACCTGGAGGTCACACTCCAAGTCACCCACCATCCTGAATTGGAAAAGATATCACCGTTCCTTTACTGTTGCTGTGTTAAAATCCTGGAACTCCCTCCCTAACAGCACTGTAGTTGTACCTACACCTCAGGGACTGCAGTTGTTCAAGAAGGCAGCTCACCACACTTTTGAAAGGCAACTAGGAATGGGCAATAAATGCTGGCCTAGCCAGCGATGCCCACATTCTGTAAAATGAATTTTTAAAAAATGTTGGGCAGCATAATTCCTACCTGAGACAGATTATAAACATAAGCACCATTCATACACAGGTTTTGCCATCCCATGATCTAATTGGTGGCAAGCTTTTACACTTAAGATTCCTGGGCAGCAAGTTCATAATCTCTAAATGACTGCCCAATGCATCCCCCCCCCCCCGCCTCCCCCCCTCCCCCCCCCCAACCCACCCCCCATTCCTCATTACTGCCCTGCCTTCCCTTTTGAGGTCGCACCCAGACAACCCCTTAGGGTTGCTTTCTTGACTCGCTTCACTCCCTTCCCCCTATCTCATAAGCTCCTCTCCCCGAGACAGCCCACACCCCCAGGTCACTAACAGCTTTAAACTGTGTGCTTATTCTCACTTCTTTGCCACACAGGCAGAAGAATCATTCACGACAGTGAAAAGTTTTAAAACAGAAAGCGTTCTTCTAGAGTCGCTCAGCACCAACAGCGGCTGTGAAAATTGAAATCCCTCACATTCATTCTGGGCTTTGAAGAGCTTTTAAGACAGGCTGCAGGTTTCATGGTAACACACTCCAACCGTGAACCCCATCCTGGGGAAGACTCCTGAACTGCCCCCTCATTCACACATCCTCCCCCACCCAGAACCCTTGAACCACCCCCACCTCTGCAGCTGGCCAGTGGATACTGTCTCCTTGGAGACCCTGGTACAATGTGAAGAGGGGTGCTCACTCTTTCCTCCCTCTCAGGGGCCAGTTCACCTGGTTCCTGTTTTTAGAAAGCAGTAGTAATTCATGTCCATGTGACATCATGCTGGTGAATGGGAAGATTCAATGAGGTCTGAACATCCGATTTTAACCTCGCTAATTATATTAGAATTGATTAAAATTCATTCAGATCAGGTTTGCACAGTTCCAGGACATGAATCTGACTGTGTCAGCGGGAAGGGCCTGGGAACATCGTGACGGGAACTCTCGTTGGTGCAAATCCCATTTTTGGCCTTTTGTGAGAATTTGTGGCCATAACAGAATTTGTGCCTGCAGCAAACGGCCCTGAAAATCGTGCAACTTCTATTAAACTGCTTTTGGCACGTACTTCAAGACCCCATAGTCATTATCAAGAACGTAATCATCTGTTGAGTCCAGAGATGTAACTATTTTGGGAGTATCCTTTCAAACAACACTATGCTGGATGATTAAAACAATCATTGCCTGCAAAAGCAAGCTTAGCTGTTGGCAGGCCCTATTTGTCTCAGTTTAAGAACAAAGGTGAAAGTTTACCAGGCAGTGGTTCTTATGTCATTTCTTTATGGGTGTGAGACTTGGACAACTTACTGGCATTACATGAAGCAACTAGGAGCAGTCCACCCTTACTATCTGAGATCTATTTGCAACATCAGCTGACAGGCCAAAACCCCCAACACCGAGTTTCTTCCAAAGTGCTGCATATCCGGCATCGGGAACATGTTCATCAGAGCTTAGCTTCTCCGGATGGGCCATGTGGTTCACATGGAGGATTCCTGCTTACCAAAGGCCATGGGAACTCGCACCACAGGACATCCCAAACTTAGATATAAAGACAACCTCAGAGTGTGCAGACTGGATCCCAGTGCAAAGTCGGACAGACAATGCCCATCCCTCCAACACTGACTTCATATGCAGTATGTGCAATGGGGTCTGCAAATTGGTCCAATATCACACAAGACAACATCAAATTAAACTGCAGACCAAATTGTTTTGCTGAATATTCACCCGTCAAAATGATGGTAGAATCCATGAACAACATGCATGAATAAGTGCACACTACCATAGCAACTCAGACTCTTTAGAGTGGTGGGGGGAGTGTTGTAGTTTCCTGAGTGGCCGGTGTGAGTCAGATTCTCGCCAACAGGATAGGGTTCAATTCCTATTGGGGGTGGATTCTGTACCTGCCACCTTGTCCTACCCATGGTGGAAGGTCGTGATGCTGTAGAGTGGACCAGCCTTCAGGCAGAGAACTGAAGAAGATGATTTGTTAATATATGTCAATCCAGAATAATTCATTTTATTCTTTTTTACTGGATATTCTGGTAGAAGGTATGTTTTTTTGCAATAAACAGAGAAAGCATGCTTTGAAGTCAAACTTCAAACCGAGGGTAAATTTTGGTTTTGAAATTTTATTAATGTTTGCTTCATTTTCTTTTGTTTAAAATGAAACTTAACTTTTCAATTCAATGTGGAATTTTCAAATAGTTCAAAGTAAACTTCAATAAAATGAAAGGTTCGCCTTTGGTAATCCTTACTAGGAAACCTCTGCAATATCACCGAGCTTGCTACTAAAGGAATTGTACGTAAGTTAAAGTTTATTTATTAGTCTTACATTAACACTGCAATGAAGTTACTGTGAAATTCCCCTAGTTGCCACAGTACGGCACCTGTTTGGGTCAATGCACCTAACCAGCACGTCTTTCAGAATGTGGGAGGAAACCGGAGCACCCGGAAGAAACCTGGAAGCAGACACGGGGAGAACGTGCAGACTCCACACAGACAGTGACCCAAGCCGGGAATCGAACCCAGGTCCCTAGCACTGTGAAGCAGCAGTGCTAACCACTGTGCCACCGTGCCATCCATGTGTATATGTGTGCAGCCAGGATGCTCATTAACAACTTTCCAACACAATGCAGCCAAAAACGGCTGAAATTTCCAATTAAAACACCAAATGTTTCTCAAGTATCTTGGTGGGAAAGTTCGTGTCAATAACTGAACAATGAATAAACAGCCAAGCTGAGCAGTCACTCCTTAATGTGTTTCCTAAATTATTCTGTGAAAGAAAGCAAAATGAACGTAGTTAGATTAGCCCAGATAATGAAGTTAAAGGCAGTGTACTCATTAGCCAAAAGGATTCTGAGAACAATTTAGGACACAGATGGTCAAATAATGAGAATAAATAATCAAATCGAATGCAGGTGAATGCTAATGTGATTGTTTACAACTCAATTAAGATTTACATTTTAAGTATAGGTTATATTTGAGTCACATCTCACAGCCTATGATTGAATAGATCAGGAGAATCAATGTGCTCGGAAGCTTTATTTCTTCTAATCAGCTTGGAATATAAACACTTAAATAGAAGCTACAGCATAGAAACAGACTATTTGGATTACCCAGTCTATGAAGATGATTCTAGCTAATATATGCCTCCATCAGCTTTGCTTACCTTTTCCCACTCTTGCCCTTATCCCTCTTGGATATCCATTAAACCTATCTGTTTTACCTTCCATTATATTGTGTTGCCACAGCTTCGAGATGGCCGCTGACATTAAAGATGGCTGCTGAGGTCACTCTTGGTTGTTGCTGGGTAAGTGCCGCTTGAAAACACTGTCGACAACACTTTCCATCATTTTGATGATGATTGTGGGTACAATAATGGGGTGGTAATTGGCCAGATTGGATTTGTTCTTCTGTTTTTGGATGGGACATACCTAGCAAATTTTCTATATTGTCAGGTAGATGCCTGTGTTTTAGCTCTACTGGGACAGTGTGACTAAGGATGCTGCCACTTCTAGAGTACAAGTCTTGTATGAAATCTTTGTATCCTCTATGGTCACAGGAGAGGTCCCAGAGGACTGGAGAATAGGCAATGTTTTTCCTTTGTTTAAGAAGGGCAACAGGGATAATCTGGAAAATTACAGGTTGGTGAGCCTTACATCAGTCATAGAGAAATTATGGAGAGGAATCTTAAGGGCAGGATTTATTCACATTTGGAAAAATATGGACTTGTTAGTGATAAGCAACATGGCTTTGTGCAGGGGAGGTCATGTCTCACAAACTTGATTGAGTTTTTTGAGGAAGTGACAAAGATGATTGATGAGGGCAGGGCGGTGGACGTTGACTACATGAACTTTAACAAGGCCTTTGATAAGGTCCCTCATGGCAGGCTGATACAGAAGGTGAAGTCACATGGGATCCGTGATGAGCTGGTAAGATGGATACAGAACTAGCTTGGTCATGGAAGAGTAATGTGGAAGGGTATTTTCCTGACTGGAAATCTGTGACCAGTGGAGTTCCTCAAGGATCGGTGCTGGGATCCCTGTTATTTGTAACATACATAAATTATTTAGAGGAGAATGTAGGTGATTTGATTAATAAGTTTGTGGATGACACAAAGATTGAGGGAGCTGCGGATAGTGAGGATTGCCAGAGGCTCCAGCAGGATACAGATAGGCTGGAACCTGGGCGGAGAAATGGCAGATGGAAATTAATCCAGAAAATGTGAGGTAATGCATTTTGGAAGGTCTAATGCAGGAGGGAAGTATACAGTAAATGGCAGAACTCTTCGAAGCATTAACATATAGAAGGATCCAGGCGTACAGATCCACAGTTCCCTGAAAGTGGCATCACAAGTGGATAAGGTGGTCAAGAAGGCACGTGGCATGCTTGCCTTCATCAGTCAGGGCATAGAGTATAAAAATTGGCAAGTTATTTTGCAGCTGTATCGAACTTTACTTAGGTCACATTTGGAATATTGCATACAGTTCTAGTTGCCACACTACCAGAAGGGTGTGGAGACTTTGGAGAGGGTTCAGAACAGATTTAGCAGGACATCGCCTGGTTTGGAGGATAATGGATGATGCACTATCAATAAGGCGAAAGACTACCGATATGCCAATATAAGTGTAGGCTTTTATTCACAACAGAATCAGGAGCAGATCCCAACAAATAACCGACCTGGACTGAACAAGGGGGAGGAGACAGCCACCTTTATACTAGGTGCTGAGGGGAGGACCCAAACTGGAAGGGGATGTGTCCAGGTATGACAAGCACACACAACGGTGGTCCATATAGGACAAAGGCACAACTGAGGTCCACCACATTCACCCCTTCCTTTTAAAAAAACAACACGGGGGTGAAGCGGAAACAATATTACAAGTCCAGACGAACTGGTGGCTTGATCCACCGTCGCGATCGTCGTAGTGCAGGTCGCAGAGTCGTCCGATCAGGGAGCGATGTCGGCCCAGGCTCCGTACAGTGAGCGTCGAGAGAAGGCGCTGGGTGGTGTGAAGCGGACCGATCCGTCGTCCCGTCCAGTCGTCGGGTACTGCGTGGCGACGGCTCCGGCGACTCAAGCGAGCTGTACATAGGGGCGAGAGGAGTGAGCAGTGGCCCTGGTGGCGTATGGGGAACAGTGGGAACCGGAGCTGGGAGGTGGGGGGCTGCCACGGGCTCAGGGCGCACTACATTGGGGACAGGGACTGAGGGAGGAAGAGGCGTAGCAGTCTCCGAATGGACGACACCAGGGACCGTGGGGCGGAAGGACGTGGTGACCTCCGGGGCACCCGCGGGTGCCAAGTCACGGACAGAAACCGTGTCCTCCCGCCCATCAGGGTACGCTACGTAAGCATATTGGGGATTAGCGTGGAGCAGTTGGACCTCCTCGACCAAGGGATCTGCCTTATGGGTCCGGACATACTTCCGAAGCAGGACGGGTCCCGGGGACATCAGCCAATCCGGGAGCGAAGTACCCGTGGAGGACTTCCTGGGAAATGAAAACATCCGCTCGTGAGGGGTCGTATTGGTCGCTGTGCACAAGAGTGACCTAATGGAATGTAATGCGTCCGGAAGGACGTCTTGCCAACGGCTGACTGGAAGGCCCCTAGACCGTAACGCTAATAGAACGGCCTTCCAGACGGTTGCGTTCTCCCGCTCTACTTGACCATTGCCGCTGGGGTTATAGCTAGTGATGCGGCTGGAGGCAACGCCTTTGGCGAGCAGGTACTGCCTCAGCTCGTCACTCATGAAAGAGGACCCACGGTCGCTATGAATATAGGCTGGGAAGCCGAACAGGGTGAAGAGCTTGTTCAGGGTCCGAATCACTGTAGCCGTGGTCATGTCCAAGCAGGGGAAGGCAAAAGGGAAACGTGAGTATTCGTCAATGATATTCAGGAAATAAACATTGCGGTTAGAGGAGGGGAGGGGGCCTTTAAAATCAACGCTAAGGCGCTCGAACGCGCGAGTGGCCTTTACAAGGTGCGCCCTACCTGGCCGGTAGAACTGCGGTTTGCCCTCAGCGCAGACCCTGCATTGCCTGGTAATCGTCCGGACTTCCTCAAGGGAGAAGGGCAGGTTACGGGACTTGACAAAATGGAAAAATCTGGTGACCGTCTGAGGATCGTGGGATTATATTCATTGGAGTTTAGGAGGTTGAGGGGAGATCTGATAGAAACTTACAAGATAATGAACGGCTTAGATAGGATGGACGTAGGGAAGTTGTTTCCATTAACAGGGGAGACTAGGACGCGGGGGCACAGCCTTAGAATAAAAGGGAGTCACTTTAGAACAGAGATGAGGAGAAATTTCTTCAGCCAGAGAGTGGTGGGTCTGTGGAATTCATTGCCACAGAGGGCTGTGGAGGCCGAGACGTTGAGCGTCTTCAAGACAGAAATTGATAAATTCTTGATTTCTCGAGGAATTAAGGGCTATGGGGAGAGAGCGGGTAAATGGAGTTGAAATCAACCATGATTGAATGGTGGAGTGGACTCGATGGGCCGAATGGCCTTACTTCCGCTCCTATGTCTTATGGTCTTATGGACACCCGGGTGACAGAGGTCGTTATGGAGGGACTGTAGCTGGTCTAGTTGGGCACTGGCACATGATCCACGGGACAGGGCGTCTGGAGGCTCATTGAGCTTCCCGGGCCGGTACATGATGTCATATCTGTAGGTGGAGAGCTCAATCCTCCACCGCAAGATCTTGTCATTCTTAATCTTGCCCTTTTGCCTGGTGTTAAACAGGAAGGCAACTGACCGCTGGTCCGTAATTAAGGTGAATCGTTGGCCCGCGAGATAATGGCGCCAGTGCCGGACGGCTTCCACGATGGCCTGGGCCTCCTTCTCGACCGAGGAGTGTCGAATCTCAGGGCCTTGTAAGGTCCGGGAAAAGAAGGCCACCGGACGGCCCCTCTGGTTAAGGGTGGCGGCTAGGGCAAAGTCAGACGCATCACTTTCCACTTGGAATGGGATGGATTCGTCCACAGCGTGCATCGCGGCCTTCGCGATGTCCGCTTTGATGTCATCGAAGGCCCGATGGGCCTCCTCCGCCAGGGGAAAAGAGATCGATTTTAGGAGCGGACGGGCTTTATCTGCGTAATGGGGAACCCACTGGGCATAATAGGAGAAGAAGCCCAGGCATCTCCTCAGTGCTTTGAGGGTAGTAGGGAGGGGAAGCTGCATAAGGGGACGCATACGGGCTGGGTCGGGGCCAAGGACACCATTTTCTATCACGTACCCAAGGATGGCGAGGCGGCGTGTCCGGAAAACACACTTCGCCTCATTATATGTGAGGTTCAGGAGAGTGGCCGTACGAAGGAATGGCCGCAGATGGTGACGTTATCCAGATACGGGAAAGTGGCCCGTAGTCCGTGCTGGTCCCCCATTTGATCCATGGCCCGTTGGAAGACTGAGACCCCATTGGTGACACCAAAGGGGACTCGGAGGAACTGGTAGAGGCGGCCATCCGCCTCAAAGGCAGTGTATGGGCGATCCTCCGAGCGGATAGGGAGCTGGTGGTGTTAGGAGAATAAAGAGTTAATGTCCCGATTTCAACCCTGTCAGCAAAATCTCGTATGCTGACAACTGCTACGGACAATGGAGACAGCCTGTCCACATGAAAGGATAACCATGTCAAAACATAATTAAATTAGATCCGTGCCCAAGACATAGCGTGAATGATTAACCATTAAACTTGTTTTCTTGAGCTGCGAACAATAGAACTTGTATTGCACAAGACTGCTCTAAACATCACGTATTTGGCCGGATACCAAGAGTGACTTATATTCAGATGTCCAGAACAAAGAGAGGCTTTTCTCTATAAATATGCGGGAAAGTCCCTACTACAGCAGAGTCTGCCGTGGGTTACGTACGGACGCCCGGCGGGAGGTAAGCCACTCTACCTGGACTGACGGCTCTCCAGTCCACGTGTCAGGGTAGTTAAACTATATAAGGCTTAGCCCATTGAATGATACTTGTAGAACTTGTCCATGTATTGTGGGGAATAAAGAGACACATTTTATTCTAGCAATACTGGTGTAGTGTGAATTCTTTCTCTCAGACCACCTCCACGAACCTGTTACCGGTCCGGCTAAACATTTTGGCGTAATCAGCAGGATACGGTGATAATTGGCGGTGGGGGGTTCTTGGAGAAAGATGTTTCGCAAAACTAAGAAGTTACAGGAGGAGGAAAAGGGAGAGGAAGCGATCATTCCGGGATGGGAAGGATCGTGGAGACCGGTTGCAGCGTGCCTCCGAGACGGAGGGGGTCGCGCTGAAAACTGGGGAGAGGAGACCCGAGATGGATCTCCCGGAGAAGTATTATCTACTCTGTTAAAAATACCCGTCCCTCTGAAGACCCCCGTGGAGGGAATTTAGCGGAGACTGTGGGTATGTGCAACAGCGTGGAAGAATCAGTTTAAACAACGACAGGAAGCCGAGCAGAATGCTCTTAAACTGAAACAGCAATTGGGAGAACAGGAATGTAATAATTCGTTGTTAAAGCAAAAAATAATAAAGTTAGAAACAGAATTAGAAGCCCTTAAAACCCTGGCTGGCCAGGCAGTGGGTTATGTATCCAGAATAAATCGGAGGAAGAAGCGTAAAAAACCTAGAGAATTGGAAATGGTGAAAATTAAAGCATTTGTAGCTAGATTGGGGGACGGGAGCGGCTGGAATCCCGATACGTGGGATGGAAACATTTGGAGTGATAGTGACAATGATAGAGAGGAGGATATAGAGGGATTCCCCGCGACTCGGTTCCAAGCTAAACCCGTCATTAGAAGAAGAAGAGTACAGAGTGACAATGGTTCCCACTTTACGGGAAACCTGGTCCGACAATGGGCCACTGACAATCATGTGGAGTGGATATACCATATTCCGTACTATCCCCAAGCAGCAGGATTAATTGAAAGAATGAATGGAATACTGAAAACCTCATTGCGAAAGGCTAGTACTTCTGATGATTTGTCTAATTGGAAGGTGAAATTAAATCAAGTATTGAAGCAAATTAATAATCGACCGCTAGGTGGGGGAGTCACGCCTTTGAACCGAATGGTCCATGTATGTGAAACCCCACAAGGAGAATCAATCAAAATGTGGAAATTGGATGATAAAGCAGAATTACCGCGGCGAGCCACGCCTGGCTCGGCCGGTTTAGATCTAAGAACCTTAGAAACAGTGACCCTGCCACAAGATACACCTACTGTTATTAAAACCGGATTGGGATTGCAGTGCCCTAAGGGAACTTATGGGCACATCCTTCCCCGTTCTGGATTGTCCCTGAAGGGGATAACTGTTATGGCAGGAGTCATTGATTCAGATTATCAAGGAGAAATTGGGGTGGTTCTGTGTAATATTAAACCTGATCCCTATACTGTGACTGCAAATGATAAAATCGCCCAACTGGTGATTAAACCCTGTGAGATGGCACCGGCCGTTGAAGTTGGTATCCCACAGGTGGTGACTGAAAGAGGAACTGGTGGTTTTGGCTCAACAGATAAACCTGGAGCTAAAGTCTGGGTGAAACAGGAAACTGGCCCACCCAGAGCTGCTGAAATCATTGCTCAAGGCAGTGATGGAACCGTAACGGTAATGTACCCTGGTGAGCCCAAATGGGTTAATGTCCCTGCTAAGAAATATTATCTACGAGAAGATTAACTATGTCTTGAAGATTGATCTCTTTTACAGGAATAAAACAGCATGGAACGATTGACGTTGATACTGATAGCAGGAATAC
The DNA here is from genome assembly GCF_964213995.1 of Mustelus asterias. NCBI lineage: Eukaryota > Metazoa > Chordata > Chondrichthyes > Carcharhiniformes > Triakidae > Mustelus > Mustelus asterias. The sequence goes on along the minus strand of NC_135815.1, from coordinate 48,309,568 downwards.
TCTTGATCTCGTGGATATGGGTTGAGGGGACCCCTGGTCATCAATTGACCGAAAAGCTTGGCGGTTTTCGCCTCGCATGGAAGAACTCCACCCATAATAGAACTCAAGGGGAGTTCACTTGTGGCGCGAATCGAATGTGCGGAATCGCGAATATAACGAGTGTGTGTAAGCTATATCGTTGTGAAAAAATGCTTGGACAACAACAAAGCTCTCCCCACAACTGCTATGAATTGTACGGTTACCATAACGGCAGGAGCTCCACTTTGCCAGATACAAACAAGAAGGAATAGAACCTGTATGTCCAGTAAGGAAAATGGCACCACCTGGAATATTACTGTGACAGGTGAGAGGCCTCGATTGGTATGGTTCCAGAACAGTACAGAAATAAAAGGCCGCAATACATTCCTATATGCAATAATGTTCCTACCAAACAAGCCTATAATAGAACAAACACAATTCGCCCCAGTCCTACATACTTGTCGAAAGATGGCGAATCAGCTCACGCACACTGAGGTACACTGGACTGTCATTCTGCCCTCGCTACCTACCTGTTCTGGCGCCCGCAGGCGGCGAGCATGGTATAATACGCTGTTGGGTGGGACTGGTACAGTACTAGGTATCTCTAATGCGGCTGACAATGAAGTTACCAGAACTATGTTATCGGACACTGGATATTCGACATCACACGGGCTCCATACTGTCGGAATATGGATGCCCACGGTTGTGAAAACGCAAGTGGAAACAGCACGGATTCTGCTACGAACTCTGGACTGGGAGAAGCGAATGTGGAATGCGACACAGGAACTTATGCATAACATCACGGCGGCACTTAATATGACTATCTGCAACATCCAAGGAGTGCACATGCGAGTGCAACAAGAGAGGTTTATCCGAATAGTTACTACGGGTAACTCTCATGAACTGCGAGAACTCTGGAACATATCGGACACTTTGTGGGTGCAAGCCCGCTCAGATAAAACTGTTTGTAACAAAACAGCATGTACTGGACATTACACCTTGATGAATGTGGCAGATGTAATATCTGTATGTAAATACCATGTACTGCCTGTAATTACCCTGCATGGGTTTTACTTTCTGAGAACTAATGGTAACTGGTTTAGTCCTAAAAACAATTGGACTTATGATTTGTCAACATGTGAAGACACTGACAGAGGATTGGCATGTTTAACTATGACAAGATATCGCGATCCATGTTTAACTGATGACACGGCATTATGTGAGTGGCGAGTAGAGAAACCACGAGATATCTTGTGGCAGATTGGGCCCCACGCTGTATGTGTGGCCACCATACACCGCCACCCATTATTGCCGCAGATACCGTTCTCTGGGTGTTTGAAGGGGGTGTACATTTGGCATTGGGCGAACAAGACTTACAAATTGACTAATTATAGCACTGAATCTCGCTTGAGTACGGCTCAGTGGAAAGTTCTCCATATGCCATGGCGAGTCTCTCTCGACAGGTTCAAATGCGCATTGAATCAGTCGACGGAGCTAAAACATATAATTGACTCTCATAAGTCTAACGTGTCCCGTGTCATGGTCTCTACCTTTATAGCCGGAGAACAGGTAGTACATGCTGCGCGAATGATAGAGAATGAATCAGCCCATCATTGGTGGGACTTGCTAACCGGGATATCACAAACGGCCCGGCGATATGTTTTGCCTCCTCTGATATTGATATTTGTGATTGTTGCTGTTTTAACTTGTTGTAATGTACTTACCTGTGTATATGTCAGGCGTGTGAAACAGGGTTTGGAAAGTACCCTGTATCACACTGCGTTGAGGTAAATGGTGATTGAAATCGGTCCAACAGGTGGAATGTTAGGAGAATAAAGAGTTAATGTCCCGATTTCAACCCTGTCAGCAAAATCTCGTATGCTGACAACTGCTACGGACAATGGAGACAGCCTGTCCACATGAAAGGATAACCATGTCAAAACATAATTAAGTTAGATCCGTGCCCAAGACATAGCGTGAATGATTAACCATTAAACTTGTTTTCTTGAGCTGCGAACAATAGAACTTGTATTGCACAAGACTGCTCTAAACATCACGTATTTGGCCGGATACCAAGAGTGACTTATATTCAGATGTCCAGAACAAAGAGAGGCTTTTCTCTATAAATATGCGGGAAAGTCCCTACTACAGCAGAGTCTGCCGTGGGTTACGTACGGACGCCCGGAGGGAGGTAAGCCACTCTACCTGGACTGACGGCTCTCCAGTCCACGTGTCAGGGTAGTTAAACTATATAAGGCTTAGCCCATTGAATGATACTTGTAGAACTTGTCCATGTATTGTGGGGAATAAAGAGACACATTTTATTCTAGCAATACTGGTGTAGTGTGAATTCTTTCTCTCAGACCACCTCCACGAACCTGTTACCGGTCCGGCTAAACAGGTGGTAAGCCGATTTCAAATCGATCGTTGAAAAAACCCTATAGTGCGTGATGCGGTTGACTATGTCCGCGATACGGGGAAGAGGATACGCATCTAGTTGGGTATACCTGTTTATGGTCTGGCTGTAGTCAATCACCATGCGGTGTTTCTCCCCCGATTTAACTACGACCACTTGCGCCCTCCAGGGGCTGGTGCTGGCCTGGATAATCCCTTCCCGGAGCAGCCGTTGTACCTCGGACCGAATGAAGGCCCGGTCATCCGCACTATAGCGCCTACTCTTGGTGGCTATAGGCTACAATCCGGGGTGAGGTTATCAAATAATGGGGGGGGGGGGTGATCTTGAGGGTCGAGAGACTGCAGGTGGTGCGCGAAGGGCGCTGCAGTGACGGCGCCTTGCAGACGGAGAGCGGGGGATAAGGGCCATCGTACTGCAGGATGACGCTTCTATGATGGCTGAGGAAATCTAACCCCAGCAGTACAGCTGCGCAGAGTCGCGGCAGCACGAGGAGCCGAAAACGCTCGTAGACTGTGCCCTGTACCGTTAGCGTCACCAAACAGCACCCGAGGACCTCCACCGAGTGGGAATTCGAGGCCATGGAGATGGTCTGGCTCCAGGGTCGCACGGGAAGGGCATATTGACGCACTGTGCGAGGGTGTATAAAACTTTCTGTGCTCCCACAGTCAAACAGGCAGTTTTCTGCATAACCATTTACCTTGATCTCCATTATTGACTTGGAGAGTTGATGTGGCTGCGACTGGTCCAAGCAAATCGATGCCACTGTTGAATTAAAGAAGAATCCATCTTCATCGCCGTCTGATGACGTCACGGATGAAGCTTCCTGCTCAGCTTGCCCTGGTGCCAGTCTCAAAGATGGCGACTCCCGCACTTCCGGTGACCGCATCAAAGATGGCGATTCACGCACTTCCGGTGACCGCATCAAAGATGGCGATTCGCGCGCAGCCGCCGCCTGCATCAAAGATGGCCGCGCCCTCGGAGCACACATGGCTCCACGAGTCTTCAGAAGCAGCTTTGCTCGGCAGACTTTAACAAAGTGGCCTAGCTTACCGCATCCGGAGCAAATCGCGTCCTTTGCCGGGCAGTTACGCCGAGGGTGCTTAGGTAGGCCACAAAAGTAACATTTGGGTCCTGCTGGAGCAGCCGTCACAGTGGAGCCGTCGGTGGAACGGGATCCAAGGTAAGACCCGAGATTATGGGAGGCTGCTTCTAACATTTCAGCCATCGTGGCCGTTTTCCGGAGGTCTAGGTCATCTTGTTCCAGCAGACGCTGCTGGATGTATGTAGACTCAATGCCCGCAACGTAGGCGTCGCGGATCAGATCCTCCGTGTTCTGAGCTGCTGAAACAGCCTTACAGTCGCATGCTCGGGCGAGGACTCGCAGGGCGCGCAGAAATTGGGCGCACGATTCTCCTGGCTGTCGCTTGCGGGTAGTTAGGAGATGTCTGGTGTAAACCACGTTAGGGCTCTTTCGGAACTGCCCTTTTAGGAGTTCGATAGCGTCCGCGTAAGTAGCAGCGTCCCGGAAGATTCCATAGACAGTTTCGCTTACCCGGGCGCGGAGCACGTGGAGTTTAGCAGCGTCGGTGTCGATGGCCGTAGCGGTGTCGATGAATGCTTCGAAGCAGTCCAACCAATGATCAAATTTATCAGAGGCTCCAACCTCTTGAGGGTCTAATGCTAACTTGTCGGGTTTTAGAAACTGCTCCATACTGGTAACTGTTGTGAATAAAATTGATGCGCTATCAATAAGGCGAAAGACTACCGATATGCCAATGTAAGTGTAGGCTTTTATTCACAACAGAATCAGGAGCAGATCCCAACAAATAACCGACCTGGACTGAACAAGGGGGAGGAGACAGCCACCTTTATACTAGGTGCTGAGGGGAGGACCCAAACTGGAAGGGGATGTGTCCAGGTATGACAAGCACACACAACGGTGGTCCATATAGGACAAAGGCACAACTGAGGTCCACCACAATGGACAAACTTGATTTGTTTTCTCTTGAATGTTGGAGGCTGAGGGGTGACCTGATAGACATTTACAAAATTATGGGAGGCATGGATAGAATGGAGAGTCAGAGTCTTTTCCCCAGGGTAGAAATGTCAATTACTAAGGGACATAGGTTTAAGGTGAAAGGGGGAAAGTTTAAAGGAGATGTGAGAGGCAAGCTTTTTACACAGAGGGTGGTAAGTGCCTGGAATGCGCTGCCAGAGGAGGTGGTGGAAGCAGATACAACGGCAACGTTTAAGAGGCATCTTGGCTTATATATGAATAGGTAGGTAAAAGAGGGATACGGACCACATTGAGGCAAAAGGTCTTTAGTTTAGAAAGGCATCATGTGTCAGCACTGGCTTGCTGGGCCGAAGGGCCTGTTCCTGTGCTGTACTGTTCTTTGTTCTATGTTCAGTCGTGCAGCCAGGATGTTGTTAGGGTCCATTGTCTTTGCTGTATCCACTATCTTCAGCTGTTTTTTCATATTGTATGAATTGAATTGAATTGAATTGCCTAAAAGCTGGCGTTTATAATGATGGAAACCTCAGGCAGATGTTGAGATGAATCAACCTCTCGGCACTTCTGGATGAAGGTGGTTGCAAACGCTTCAGCCTTACCTCCTCCATCATTGAGGTGAGGAGCTTTGTGCAAGATCCTCCTCCACTTACTTGTTTAATTGTGCAGCACCATTCACAAGGAGATGTGGCAGGATGTGGCTTAGAGCTGGTCCATTGGTTGTGGGAACCCTTTGCTCTGTCTATAGCAGGCTGCTTCTGCTGTTACGAGGTTTTCTCACAGAAAAAGTAGCCCATAGCACTTCAGTTTCTGAAAGGTACGAACAAAAAATGCCTGCTTAACTTTGGGGGACCTCATGGCTTGGCCTTCTCAGCTGCTCTGATCTAATGGGGGTTAGCAGGAGGGTTGGGTGGAGGGTATTGGTGGAAACCTTGCAGTTACTTTGTGCCAGAGCAGTGAACACTATAAACTCAGCACTTACATTTTTCATCTGACTATAATGATACACACTTCAAAAAAGACAATGAAATATTAATAGCAATGAAAAGGTATTGATAAGAGGATTATTACTGTATTGTTTGATAATGACATACAGGCAGTTGCCAAGTTGGAACAATTATAAATGACACTAGAGGCACCCCTCATAAATTCAAAATGATAGTAATGTTGTTTTATAATATTTCTGACATTAGGATATATAGGTTTATAGATATTTACAGATTGGGCAGCACGGTGGCACAGTGGCAAGCACTGCTGCCTCATAGCGCCAGGGACCCCGGTTCAACTCCTGGCTCGGGTCACTGTTCTCCCCGTGTCTGTGTGGGTTTCCTCCAGCTGCTCTGGTTTCCTCCCACACTCCAAAGATGTGCGGGTTAGGTTGATTAGCCATGCTAAATTGACCCTAGTGTCAGGGGGATTAGCAGGGTAAATATGTAGGGTTACGGGGGATAGGGCCTGGGTGGGATTGTTGTCGGTGCTGGTTTGATGGGCCAAATGGCCTTCTTCTGCACTGTATGGATTCTATTCTACATGAAAAAACATATTTGCCTGGAAAGAAATCTCCCTCTTTCAAACTTAGTAAAAGTGCTGATTTGGTGTCCACAAAACTTTGAAGAATAATCCCTTTAGTTCATTCCTGTGAACAAATACTTCTCCCTCCAACTGTAATATAGATTCGAGGCTTTTGATGGATGGTGACTTGGAAAGTTGACAAAAGTGATGTGCCTTCAGGATTAGAAAAAGAGGACCAGGTGGCCGCTTATTGCAGGACAATTTATTAATTAGTCTGGAAGAGAAACAGATAATGTAACTCAATGCGAAAGACATTTTCTATTACAATCTGTTCAATATTTTGCCATATTGTCAGTGATGGTTCATGCCCAATGCTGCTTGCTGACTCGATGACTGAATGATAATGATTTAAAAAAATGATGCCAATGCAGCTTGGTGCTGGGCTCTGATTTCATTTTTCTGTCATTTGTTGCTAGAGGAAACCATTTGAACATAAAATGGAGCAACGGCAAGGCATATTAAATCATATTTTTATAGTAAAGCTCAAATAAGTCACTCGAAAGTAATGTCCACAGTGTGATAGTGTATCCAGGATATGCTCCTCACGCAGTATATTGACTACAGGTTTATGCTATAGACTGTCACTACAACAGCTTAGCTGCTTTTTCATAAACCCATCTGTCACACATTTACAGGACTGTCACCCACTAGAGGTTTGAAGGTGCTCAGAATCTGTATCTGTGACATGGTCAGATGTGCCTTTTCTTAAGACTAGCCCATTAAGAGCCAGCCACGGTGTTTCTGACATGATAGGAAAAATCAAGCTGCAATCAGGCATTGCTTTACTTGGAGCAGCTTCAGGTGAACTCTTTACAGAGGCACATTGAAGCCAGTTTGTATATTATGATCGGAGGAAGATTTTTCTGATTAACTTTGAAGATACTGTGCTGGATTCATTTTTATAATCAGTACAATTGTATAGCAATGCCGGCATGACAACAGATTAACTGGGTTATTTATCTCAGTGGTGTGTGGGATCATGTTACATTCAAATTACCTGCTGCATTTCATTACATTACAGAAGTGACTATACATCAAACGTCATGCATTAGCTGTGAAGCACTTGTGAGGATATAGAATCCTACAGTGCAGAAGGAGGCCATTCAGCCCATCGAGTCTGCACCGACCACAATCCCACTCAGGCCCTATCCCCTTAGTCCCCCTGACACTAAGGAGCAATTTAGCATGGCCAATCCATCTAACCCACACATCTTTGGACTGTGGGAGGAAACCGGAGCATCCGGAGGAAACCTATGTGGACATAGGGAGAATGTGCAAACTCCACACAGACAGTGACTCAAGCCGGGAATCCAACCCGGGTCCCTGGCGCTGTGAGGCAGCAGTGCTAACCACTGTGCCACCATGCCATCCCCAAAAGTGTTATATATATGAAAAGTGCTATGGAAATGCAAGCCTTTCTTTTCCTTCCTGTAATGCAATACTTCAGTCCATACATTTATAGAATCCCTGCAGTGCAAAAGGAAGCTGTTTGGCCCATCGAGCCTGCACCGACAACAATCCCACCCAGGCCCTATCCCTGTAATGTATTTACCCTACTAGTTTCCCTGACACTAAGGGGCAATCTACCATGACCAATCAACCTAACCCGCACATCTTTGCGGTGTGAGAGGAAACCGGCACACCCGGAGGGAATCCACGCAGACATGAGGAGAACGATCAAACTCCACACACACAGTGACCAAAGGCTGGAATTGAACCCGGGTCCCTGGTGCTGTGAGGCAGCAGTGGTAACCACAGTGCCACCGTGACATCCAATACCAATGTCGTACCTTTCAACACCAATATCACAGGAAGTAATTAGAAAATATAGGTTTGAAGAACAAACTACTTCATTGACTATTCTTCCTTTAGGATTAAATGCATAGAAACAATTTTTAATTAGACACGGAAATAATTTCGAATAGATAATCATGTAACGTACGGATCAATCAATTAGGCAGGCAAGTTCCGAACAACAGTCAATGGCTGGAATCCTCCGACCTCGCCCAAAGCAGGGATTTTCCAGTCCCGCTGCTATCAATGGAGATTCTCCATTCTCGCTGGCAGTGGCAGTGGGGTGTATAACATCGGGGAATTCCAGGTAATGTCGTTCTCTGATTCATTTTGCTCTCATGGTTCATGTACCACTTTGTCATTCAGAACTTGAAAAATCTGATTTCTGCTTTAAAATTGCAAACATTGGCCGGAATTATCCGGCGTTCACGCCACTGTCAGCGAGGACGGAGAATTTGACGCTCAGCCGAGTCTCTCTTCACTGCAGCGGGAAGGGAGAATCCTGGAGGTGAGCGAGGTCAGAGAATCCGGCCCATTTAGTCAATCTGTTGAGTCACACGCTGGTTCATTGTAGTGAGTTCCCACTGACAATATTTCAATTTTCATCAACTTTCCTGTGAATCAGGTCTGTGGGCCTTGCAATATGCCTGCACTAACTGAAGGACTGAACTGAAGCCTCCCGTCCATTGACTCTTTCTACACTTCCCACTGCCTCAGAAAAGCAGTCAGCATAATCAAGGACCCCACGCACCCGGGACACACTCTCTGCCATCTTCTTCTGTCGGGAAAAAGATTCGAAAGTCTGAGGTCCGACTCAAGAACTGCTTCTTCCCTGCTGTCGTCAGACGTTTGAATGGACCTGCCTTATGTTAGGTTGATCTTTCTCTGCACCCTTGCTATTACTGTAACGCTACAATCTGCAACTTCTCCTTTCCTCCTCTATGAATGGTATGCTTTGTCTGTGTAGTGCACAAGAAACAATATGTTTCACTGTATACTAAAACAAGTGACAATAATAAATCAAATCAAGAAATGAGACTCAAATAACTTGGGCCAACACATTAATGTTATTTATTATTGCCATTAAATTATTAAAATCCATTACTTCTTAATTTTGAAATAATACAATTCAATTCCATAATGCCAATGGCAGTTTAGTTGTAGTTATCAGGTTTTGATTAATTGTTATCAGCTCTCCCTGTTCATACAATGTGCGTTTAATCTATACCCACAAATATACTATTTAACTTTGTGTTTGATGTATTCTTAAATAAGTTTTAGTTTAGAATTACTGTATTTCTGAAACTAATTTCAATTGAATATTTGTGCTTATGCTACATGAAATGATGCTGAAGAACAGAGTACCTCTCAGTTATAATGTTAGAAAGAGAATGAGTATCTCTCAGTCAGGCAGTGTAAAGGGCAAACTCAATCACACAGACATAATCCACCAATCGTACTTTCATTACAACTACAATATCATCCTCGAAAGGGCATTTCCACTGCAATGGCATTTCTTATAAACACCTTATCCTTAAGGCTCGAATAAGTGTGATTATTAAATTAATCCTACCCATGCTTATCTTCATCTTGATTTCTTTGTTTCACATGCGGCCTGACAAATCCTGGCCTTGCCAGTGATGCCCACATCCCACATGAAAGAAAAAAGAAATGCCACAGGATATGGGCATTGCCAGCAAGGCCAGCATTTATTGCCCATCTCTCATGGTCCTTAAGAAGGTGGAGGTGAGCTGCCATTTTGAGCTGCTGCAGTCAGTGTCATATAGGTATCCCACAGTACTGCGAGGGAGCGAGTCCCAGGATTTTGACCCAGCAAAAATGAGGGAATGTCAATATATTTCCAGGTCAAACTGGTATGTGATCAAAGTCGAATCTGGAATTGGTGGTGTTCCCATGCACCTGCTGCCCTTGTCCTTCTGGGTGGTAGCAGTTGTGGGTTTGGGAGGCTCTGTTGAAGGAACCTTGGAAAGTTGTAGCTTATAGATAGTATACGTGCATTATAGATGGTGCACACTACTGGCACTGTGCATTATTGGAGGAGGGAATGAATGTCAAGGTGATGAACAGGGCGCCAATCAAATGAGCTGCTTTCTCCTGGATTCTCCATTTGATGTGTCCATGGACTTCCAAAAGATCTTTAATAAATGCCACATGACAGTAAAGTTAGTAAAGTTGAAGCCTATGAATAAAAATGACTCTATTGGTATGGACATGAATTTGGCTGGCAGGAAACAGAGAGCAGCGGGAAAGGTGTTTTTAGATTGCAGGAAGGTTTATAGTGGGGTTTCCCAAATGCTGGTACTAACATCACTGCTATTCTTGACCTATATTAATTTTAGCACAATTGACACATCTCCACATCAGTCAAAGACAGTGATGGTCCAGCTCTTTGACACTCGGGGGACTGCTGGAGAACAGTCCCTGTTGAGTCTGAGTCAGATAATGCACATCTGGATACAGCCATTAGCCACACACCGGAGGATTTGTGGATTATGTCCGTCTGTGTGATTGAGTCTGCCCTTTGCAGTACCTCTCACAACACCATCACTCACATCATCTACAATGCCTGACTGAGAGATTCTCACTCTGTCTCCAACCTTAAAGTTGAGAGATACTCATTGTTTCACAATGTCAAAATTTGCAAATGGCACAAAACATGGACGGATAGTGAATGACTTCAAGGAGACATAAACAGACTACTGGACTGGGCAGATAAGTTTCAGATGAAATTTAATACAGAGATGTGTGAAATCATACATTTTGGTAGGCAGAATGAGGCAAGGCAATATAAAATAAAGAATACAATTCTAAAAGAGCTGCAGAACAGAGGAACCTGGGAGTTCATGTACACAAATCATTGAAGGTGGCAGGGCAGGTTAAGAAATTGGTTAAGAAGGCAAACAGAAACCTGGAGATAGAGCACAAAAGCAAAGCATTTACTTTGAACCTTTACAAAATATTGGTTCAACCTCAACTGGAGCATTGTCCAGTTCTGAGCTCTGTGCTTTACGAATGCGTGAAGGAATTGGAGAGTGAGTCACAAGCCTGGCATCACATGCTGTTTTACACCTTACTGACATGTCTCCACATTAGTCAGGGGCAGTGATAGCCCAGCTCTCTGGCACTCAGAGGGCTGCTGGAGAACAGGGTCTGCTGAGTCTGAGTCAGATAATGTACATCTGGATAGAGTCATGGCCCACATGCCGGAGATGCAACAACAGGCAGCAGCAGAACATTGGGCAGAGCTGTGAGAGGCAGTCAACAGAGTTGAGTGATGGACAGAGGAGTCTATTCGCATTCTGTCTGATTTCGTGGCTCCAACGTGTCAGCATCTCAGGATTTCCGTGGGAAAGGTGGCAGCTGTCATGGCAACCTTTGTCCAGCAGGTTCTGCCAGATTTGCGCTCGGACCTGTATTCCATCATTCCAGACATTGTTCCTTTAAAGTTGATGATCCAATTCCCTCGCTCTTGGTATCTCCAACAATGTGCGCATCTCTATCACTGCAAGTAGTGTCTCATTCAGGAGGCCATGACTAAAGCAAGTCCAATAGATGCATGGTTTGTGCTACAGTGCTGCCTTTTACTTCCCAGAGCAGCTGCACACAGCTTTGGCTGCTTACCTTTTCAAGGACCACGGCCTGGTGAAACATGAGGTGAACATATTAACCATACGTAATGACCCAGCCATTCCTGCTAAGCCATAAAGGACAATTGCCTTGTTTTTAAAGGAGGAAGAATTGATATGTCCTTTTATGGTCAGCAAATCCTTCGTTTGGTTTGAAGGCAGGAGAACGGGAATGAGAAAAATATCAGCCATGATTGAATGGCGGAGCAGACTCGATGGGCCGAGTGGCCTAATTCTGCTCCTGTGTCTTATGGTCTTTTGGTCTGCCCTTACCAAACCCGGGTGTTCGCAGTCCCTGGGTGGAATCTTATGGCCTCACTCGGGCGAGACCGGAAATTCCCGCCCGAGGTCAATAGAGATTTCCGTTGTCGAACCCTCGCCTGCGCTGAATCCGCGGTGGGCGAGGTGGTAGATTTCTGGCCTCTGTCTTTAATTGGAGCCTGATGCTAACTATGAAGGTTTGTTTACCCAATGGACAGTGCTCTGCTAAAATACCCAGGGCTCTCAGCGCTAACTTCCTCTGTTTTCTCAGAGTTCAGCAGAAATGCTGAATGCTCTATTTTGAGGAGATTTCTGGGAATTTATTACATAGACCCGTACAGCATAGAATGAAGCCTAACCTGTCCATGCCAACATTTATGCTTAACTTAAATCTTCTCCTATTTTTCCTCATCAAACTCTATCAGCATGAACTTCCACTTACTTCTTCCTGATGTGCTTATCTAACCTTCCCTTAAATACATTGATGTCATTCATTTCAACTGCTGCACGTTGCAGTGAGTTCCACATGCTCTCCGGGTAAAGATGTTCCTCTGAATTCCGGATTTGATTTCTTGGTTACTATCTTATATCAACCATTTCTACATTTGCTCTTTCCTACAAGTGAAAATACTCTCTTTACATCATTTCCATCAAAACCATTCATAATTTATACACCTCTATGAGATCACCCCTCAGCTTCTTCTGTTCAAGAAAAATTAGACCCAGGCTGCTGACTCTTTCCAGATAGGTATGACATCACATTTTAGATATCACAAATCTTTTTTGTGCTCACTTATGTGCCTCTATATCCTTTTTATAATGCGGCAACCAGAATTGTACGCAGTTTGCCAAATTCAGTCTAAGAAGAGTCATGTGGACTTGAAACGTTAACTCGTATTTTTTTCTCTCCATTGATGTTGCCAGAACTGTTGAGTTTTTCCAGCATTGACTGTTTTTATCACAATAGATGATGTTGACCAGGCTACTAGACTTTTGGATTTGTGGCAATCTCAGTTTTTCTGAGAGTACAGAGTGCAGTCGATTGTACACATGTGGCTTTAAGAGCTCCCTGGCAGCAGCTCCTGATCTTCATCAACAGAAAGAGTTCCACTCCCCAAATGTTCAACTGATGTGTGACCATGTTTGTGCCAGGCACCCTGGGAGTTCCCATGACTCAGCCATCCTGAGATGCTCCCAGGTGCCTGAGATATTCAAAGGACTGTGGCACTTAGAGGGCTGGCTGTTTGATGATAAGGGGGACCTGCTGAAACCAAGGCTCATTACACCTTTGCATCATCCTCAAAGTGTCTTGGAGGTGAGATACACTGAGGTACATAGTTCGACAAGATCTATCAGAGAGCAGACCACTGGTTTCCTGAAAATGCATTTCCGATGCTTGGACCACTCAGGTGGGTCTCTGCTGTACTCTTCAGAGAGGGTGTCCCATACCATCATGCCTTTCGCAGCTGGGAGCTTCAAAGTTGAGATCACTTGACAGAGACAGGCACTCCCCAACAATGTCCCCAATCACCCAGGGACTTCAATAGTCTCCAAGTCCCTGGCATACCATCGCGCCTGGTCTCCGTTTGTGGGGACCAGTAATGATTCTTGCCAGGTTCCCGCTTTACCTGAGAGTTGGAGAATCCCGGGAACAGGGAGAATCTGGCCTCAAATTGACTCAGCATATTTAAATGCTCAGATTATGTCCGGGTGGAGTGACTGGGAGGATTCCAATGGGTTTAGTGCCAGTACTGAACACGCTAAACCCCTCACCCATGATTCTCTGACCCTGATCCACTCCAACGCAATCAGCGCCGGGGGTGATCCAGCCGGAGAATTGTGGCCAATATTTCAGATTGATTAACTGGGAGAAGTTAAAAATGTAACAAATCATCTTTCTGTAACTGTTCCCAGTTCTGATAAAATGTCAGCACAGAAGGAGACTATTCAGCTCGGGGTGTCTGTGCTGGCTCTAGTGCCATTCCCTCTACCTTCTCCCTGTCTATATTCTTCCTTTTCAGATGATAATCCAATCCTCTCTTGAATGTCTCGATTGAACCTGTCCCCACCGCACTTGCAGGCAGTGCTTTCCAGACCTTAACCACTCGCTGCGTGAAACTTGTTAACGTTGATCATGACTCTCCGGCCGTTCCCGCCATCAGGATCTTCCGGTCCTGCCCATGGCATGCCCTCACAGCCAGCTTCCCGGCGATGAAGGGTACATTCAATGGGAAACCCCGTTGAAAACAGCAAGACCAGAGGAGCCTGCCACCAGCCAATGGTGGGCCTCTTGCTACTGTGAAACACGGGGCGGGATGCTCGGTAAATCCCTCCCATTGTTTCTGAATTCAGCGATGTTGTCAGACCTGAGAAGCATTTCCAGCATTTTCTGTTTTGATTCCAGGTTCCCAGCATCTTCAATATTTTTTTCTTTTGTATCTGTTCACATCTGCTTCATCCATTTAAAACATGAGAGAAAAGAAATAGCAGTCCTGTACCGATAGATTTATGCCATCCAGGAGGCATTTACTTTAAACCGCCACAGCAATTTGAGGGGGATGATGTATAGCCAATTTTGATGTCGTCTCAAATTGGAGCTTCCACTATGACAGGCCAATAACATATGATGCATGGACCTTTATTGATTTGTTTGTATCCATCACCATTCTTGTGCTAAAAATATCACAAGTTTCTAACTGGTCCAATTTGGAACACAGTTAAAATCTAAGCTCTTACTGCAGCGTTCTACAAGCTACCGTGACATAACTGTTATTTCCTTGTTGCAATTTCTTTTTAGATTCATAGGATCACTGACGTGTTGCAGCACAATGCCTGTTGACGATAGGACCATCATTAAATCTAGGCTAATTAGAACATCAATATATCAAGAAATATTGGCAATAACACTTCCAGGAATAGTGAGACGATGTTAAGGTGATGAAGGTAATCAAAAAGGTTCATAACAGGTTGTTGCTCAGGAAACATTTACAGTAACCAGGGGCAGTAAATCACTGTGCTGTCCCATTATGCATTGTCCGACAATTATTATTCACAATCCTGCAGCTTGGAGCTGAGCTGGTAAATCACTTACGAGGTTACATCTTGGCACAGTATCATCAACCCTATGGCACCAGCACAGGCAACGTTTATACCAAGTATCAATGCACAGAGCAGTCCAGCTGTGCCCACATTTGAGTTTTCCCTTTCTCTTCCACCGCTGACAGTCTATTTAGCCCTGGGGTTGGTAGACTGGCAATAAGGCAGCCGCACCAGCCAACTCAAGAACAGCTTCTTCCCTGCTGCCATCAGACTTTTGAATACCTACCTCATATTAAGTTGATCTTTCTTTACGCAGTGGTTAGCACTGCTGCCTCACAGCACCAGGGACCCAGGTTCAATTCCCGGCTTGGGTGACTGTCTGTGCGGAGTCTGCATGTTCTCCCCTTGTCTGCATGGGTTTCCTCTGGGTGCTCCGATTTCCTCCCACAGTCCAAAAATGTGCGGGTTAGGTGGATTGGCCATGCTAAATTGTTCTTTACTGTCAGGGGGACTAGCTAGGGTAATGCATGGGGCTATGAGGATAGGGCCTGGGTGGGATTGTGGTCAGTGAAAACACGATGGGCCGAATGGCCTCCCCCAGCACTGTAAGATTTTATGATTCTATGACTGTAACTCTATATTCTGCACCCTCTCCTTTCCTTCTCTATGGTATGCTTTGTCTGTATAGCGCACAAGAAACAATACCTTTCACTGTATACTAATACATGTGACAGTCATAAATCAAATCAAATCAAAGTACTAATGCAAGGATATAGTAGGTCAGTTAATTAGCCATTGTTCATGAAGGACCAGAGGGAAATAAGTGGCTATGTTTCCTGAGGGGCAACACTTTGCATTAAGCATGGGGCGGAGTCAGGCCTCTATGAACCAGTACAGCTGGTAGAGGGATTGAACTCATGCTGCTGGTTTCATTCTGTGCCATACTCCAGCCATCCAACTAACTAGACTAACCGACCCTCAGAAAGCCGGAATATGGGCCAATAATGTGAGTGATATGATCTTCTGCTCTCTTAACTGGTAACAAGTAGGGAAGTGGTAAATTCAGATTGAATGTACCACTTTTGTTCTGAGTCCAGCCATGTGATAAGAATTTCAAAGTGGAAAGTTACCCACAGATAAAAATAATGCAGCAAATATGCCTCGACATTAATAGTGTTTGTTACTGCTCTAACATTCCCTTGATTTTACAAGGAAGAGTATTGAAACCATAGAACCATAGAACATTACAGCACAGAAACAGGCCTTTTGGCCCTTCTTGTCTGTGCCGAACCATTTTTCTGCCTCGTCCCACTGACCTGCACCTGGACCATATCCCTCCACACCCCTCTCATCCATGTACCTGTCCAAGTTTTTCTTAAATGTTAAAAGTGAGCCCGCATTCACCACTTCATCTGGCAGCTCATTCCACACTCCCACCACTCGCTGTGTGAAGAAGCCCCCCTAATATTCCCTTTAAACTTTTCCCCCTTCACCCTTAACCCATGTCCTCTAGTTTTTTTCTCCCCTGGCCTCAGTGGAAAAAGCCTGCTTGCATTCACTCTGTCTATACCCCTCATAATTTTATACACCTCTATCAAATCTCCCCTCATTCTTGTACGCTCCAGGAAATAAAGTCCTAACCTATTCAACCTTTCTCTGTAACTCAGTTTCGCAAGTCCCGGCAACATCCTCGTAAACCTTCTCTGCACTCTTTCAACCTTGTTAATATCCTTCCTGTAATTAGGTGACCAAAACTGCACACAATACTCTAAATTCGGCCTCACCAATGTCTTATACAACCGCACCATAACATTCCAACTCTTATACTCAATGCTTTGATTTATAAAGGCCAATGTACCAAAAGCACTCTTTATGACCCTACCTGTGAGGCCACTTTTAGGGAATTATGTATCTGTATTCCCAGATCTCTCTGTTCTACTGCACTCTTCAGTGTCCTACCATTTACCTTGTATGTTCTAACTTGGTTTGTCCTTCCAAAGTGCAATACCTCACACTTGTCTGCATTAAACTCCATCTGCCATTTTTCAGCCCATTTTTCTTGCTGGTCCAAATCCCTCTGCAAACTTTGAAAACCTTCCTCACTGTCCACTACACCTCCAATCTTTGTATCATCAGCAAATTTGCTGATCCAATTTACCACATTATCATCCAGATCATTGATATAGATGACAAACAACAATGGACCCAGCACTGATCCCTGTGGCACACCACTAGTCACAGGCCTCCACTCAGACAAGCAAGCTTCCACTACCACTCTCTGGCTTCTTCCATTGAGCCAATGTCTAATCCAATTTACTACCTCTCCATGTATACCTAGTGACTGAACCTTCCTAACTAACCTTCCATGCGGGACCTTGTCAAAGGCCTTACTGAAGTCCATGTAGACAACATCCACTGCCTTCCCTTCATCCAGTTTCCTGGTAACCTCCTCAAAAAGCTCTAATAGATTGGTTAAACATGACCTACCACGCACAAAGCCATGTTGACTCTCCCTAATAAGTCCCTGTCTATCCAAATATTTGTAGATCCTATCTCTTAGTACTCCTTCCAATAATTTACCTACTACTGACGTCAAACTTACCGGCCTATAATTTCCCGCATTACTTTTTGAGCCTTTTTTAAACAACGGAACAACATGAGCTATCCTCCAATCATCCGGCACCTCACCCGTGGATACCGACATTTTAAATATATCTGCCAGGGCCCCTGCAATTTCAACACTAGTCTCCTTCAAGGTCCGAGGGAATACCCTGTCCGGTCCTGGGGATTTATCTACTCTGATTTGCCTCAAGACAGCAAGCACCTCCTCCCCTTTAATCTGTATAGGTTCCATGACCTCCCTACTTGTTTGCCTTATTTTCATAGACTCAATGCCAGTTTCCTTAGTAAATACGGATGCAAAAAACCCATTTAATATCTCCCCCATTTCTTTTGGTTCAATTTTCATAGGCCAATATGTGTGTCGTGTGTCGCGAAGGCCGCCTTGGAGAACGCTTACCCGAATATCAGAGGCTGAATGCCCGTGACACACGACGGCGCAGAGTCGCTGAGCAGAAACTGATAGCCAAGTTCCGCACACACGAGGACGGCCTCAATCGGGATATTGGGTTCATGGCACACTATTTGTAACCCCCACAGAGTTTCACTGGCTGTCTTGTCTGGAGACAATACACATCTTTTTAGCCTGTCTTGATGCTCTCTCCACTCACATTGTTTTGTTTCTTAAAGACTTGATTAGTTGTAAGTATTCGCATTCCAACCATTATTCATGTAAATTGAGTTTGTGTCTTTATATGCTCTGTTTGTGAACAGAATTCCCACTCACCTGAAGAAGGGGCTTGCAGCTCCGAAAGCTTGTGTGGCTTTTGCTACCAAATAAACCTGTTGGACTTTAACCTGGTGTTGTTAAACTTCTTACTGTGTTAAGAAACTTATCAGCCATGATTGAATGACGGAGCAGACTCGGTGGATCGAATGGCCTAATTCTGCTCCTATTTCTTTGGGTCTTATAGTCTAAGAGGACCTTTGTTTCCCAGGTGTTGGCAATGAAAGACCTCTTTCCTCATATGTTTTCAGAGTGAGTGCAGAAACAAGTAGCTTCCGCATATAGAAGCTCAGTGACTGGAGTTGCAGTGATTTTGGTTTTGAATTGAAGGCAGTGTGCAGCAGTTAGGTCCTCGTATAGTTAACAGGATGAAGGGCCAGGATCACCTACAACCTCTTAAAAATATACCCAAGGCTTCTTTTTCCTCTGTTAGTAGATATCCTCGTAGCAGTTAATGCCATCATTGATTGTCCTGTTCACTTTGGCACTGCACTCTCTATTTGGATCATCCTCTGTAAAGATCTCCATTGTCTGTTCCAGGAGTTGGTAAGCTCGTGCCAGTTGTTTTGTTGACAAAACATGAGAGGGTGAGATTTCAGCGCTGTTTCTCCCTTCAGCTCATTGACCCTCTAGCTGTATTAAATCTTCCTCGGACAATTCCTCTCTGTAAAACACAAGCAATACCATCGTGTCAGCCTAATCCAATTCATCAATGCCAATTGTCCTCGCCAAGGTGATGATTTCAGGCTGAACCTCAGTGGAATCATTTGAAATGGGAACCGACTGTAACTGATATAACTGCATGCAGTAGGTGCTACTGCCATGGGTGCGGGATGTATCATCATGAACAGGTCCCTCTAGCTCAATTCTAACCCAGCCATTGTGCCAATCTCAATGAGGATATGTGAGAGTGATGCAGCATTTTACAGTGTCTTCTGAGGAGGATTTAGTTTCTCTCTAAGATTTCTCTTTTTGCAGGTTGGAGCTGCTGAAAAAAGTCTTAGATGAAAATGAAGAACAATAGTAAGGATAGCACCAAGGAACAAAGCAGTTGACAAGCATCAGAATACAGCTGCATGTGGTATGTTTTTTAATGGTTCAGGAAGGCGTACATGCAATAGTCACGACCCAGTTCTTATAGCCTCCAGCCTCAAAATGTCCTATCCTGGCATTAATCCCGTGTGATTTCTGCAAGCTTTGGCAATACCATAAGGTTGACATTTGGTCTTTATTTTCTCCCATGTGTTGCACTCTATCTTGTCCTGAAGAGAATCATAGAAGCCCTACTATGCAGAAGGAGGCCATTTGGCCCATCAAATCTGCACCAACCACAATCCCACCCAGGCCCTACTCCCGTAACTCCACATATTTACCCTGCTAATCCCCCGACACTAGGGTCAATTTGGTATGGCCACTCAACCTAACCAGCATATCTTTGGATTGAGGGAGGAAACTGAAGCATCCAGAGGAAACCCACGCAGACACGGGGAGAACATGCAAACTCAACACAGACAGTGACCCAAGCCGAGAAATGAACCTGAGTCCCTGGCGCTGTGATGCAGCCGTGCTAACCACTGTGTCACCGTGCCTCCCACAAGCCCTCGGCCTCAGGAGTTGCGTCGGTCGGTTTGACTCCATTTCCAGTTCCCTTCCTGGCTCATTAGCCACTCTTAGGGGCTTCATGCTGCCGTTAGCTCTTGTCACACTGCCACTCACAAGTCTTGGATCAGTCCTTGCTGTTTTTCCCCTCGCCTCATGGCTCTGCCCCTCAGCTTGCGAGAGACACTGCTCCCTGGAGGGAGGTGCTCCGAGGGAATGACCAGGTGCCCGGCTAGGTGCTCTCCCATGACGTCGCCACCTGCTGCTGGAGGCCCCGTTACAGATTAAAACCACGCAGAATGCCAATTTACATACTTGGGTGTATAATTGTAGGCTTCTGGGATTACCTTCAGCAAAGTACTTTTCTTTCTATAAGGTGCAAACAAGGAATAATTATCTTGAGGCCTAGTGATGAGCACCATGTGTCTAATATCTTGCTATTTGGGGTAGGAAATGATTATAGTCTGTTTCCTGGCACAAAATGAACCCCCACAGAAAGCGTGCCTGAACCGGAAGGCCCAAGGTTCACTGTCTAACGATCCTCAGACCTCATTTCAATAATTGAGGTAAGCTGTCCTGTTGTGCCTCTGGAGGGGATTGGCCCGTTTCAAGGAAATCAACTTCTCCGCGTTCCTTACTGGGAGAAGCTCTTTGTTAAGCCCTGAGGCCGATCATTAGGACAATGGGAATGAGGCTGATTGCAAGCCAGCAGCACGTTGAAAGAGCACTGCAGAGCGGGATCCTCCCAATCCACCTGGCTTCACGGGGAAGCCACAGCGAGTGCCGAAAAATCTTGAGGTCTGATCCCTGCTGCCTTCAGCACTGTCAATCAGGTAAGAGATCCTAAAACAGACCGGTGTTTCGATCTGTAAGGGGCTGAAGCCTGTTTTAGATGGCCACAAGAAACATTCAAAGAAGGTATCTGACTCAGCTTGGCCTGTTCTTTCTGTAATGTGTGGGTTCGATTAGGGTTGGACACAGGATGTGGGAGACAGTTTCATGAAACTGATGTTCTTTGGTGCTTTTGTAGACTTAAAATGCAAACACAGCTGTGGTCAGTTGTTTCTCCATGTTTTTCAGCACAAGCTCAACATTTGTCCAGCAACATTAGCTTTTGCAGTAACTCAGCAGCCGCTTCGCTTCTTCTGCCAGTTGGAAATTTTCAAAGGAATAAAATTACACAGTACACATGTGAGTAAAGCCCACACATCACTGACGTGTCCTCGTGATTCACACCACTGCAATTAGCATGGCCAAGCTAATTGGACTTCATTTTGGTGATGGTTCATATTAGATTGAACTGAAAGGGAAAGCAGCCACAAAACTGGGCAAATGCAAAGATTTTATATTGTATTTTGTATCAAAATGAACATATAGTCAGACAACATTTATAATGTCATTTTGAAATAGATTTCAACAAAAGCCCTGTTTGTTCGTTAATATTTAAGCTGCACGTCATTGTTCTCCAAAATCGTAACGAGAGAAATAATAATGCCTTTTTGGAAAATAAATTGTTCTGGCTTTATACTTGCTTGAAATATGTTAGAAATGATTTTTACATTTAAATTGTTGACAGCAAATGAAAAGGAGCTGAATGCAATTAGGAAATCATAATTCCTGTTAGAAGGGAAACTAATTTAGTTGTTTCGCTTGGTCAGTGAATGCTCTATAGATGGAAACACTTAGATCATAGAATCCCTACGGTGCAGAAGGAGGCCATTCAGCCCATCAAGCCTGCACCAACAACAATCCCACCCAGGCCCTATCCCTGTAACCCCACATATTTACCCTGCTAATCCCCCTGACACTAAGGGGCAATTTAGCATGGCCAATCCACTTAACCCACACATCTTTGGACTGTGGGAGGAAACCGAAGCACCCAGAGGAAACCCACACAGACACAGGGAGAATGTGCAAACTCCACACAGACAGCCACCCAAGGCTGGAATTGAACCCGGGTCCCTGGCGCTGTGAGGCAGCAGTGCTAACTACTGTGCCACCATGCCACCCATCAATTTCAATATTTGAATTTGATGCAAAAGTTGGACGTATTGTGAATTGTGGGGAGGATAAACTCCAAGATACAGACAGGTTGTTGGAATGCAAGGATTCAGGGCAGATGAAAATTAATGCGGAGAAGGGTGAAGTGATAGATTTTGGTAGTAAAAATGCAAGGCAATATAAACTAAAGGTTGGAATTCTAAATGGGGTGCAGGAACAGAAACCCAAGAGGGATACAAGCACAAATTGTTGACAGGATGGTGCAAATTGAGAATGTGGTTAAACAGGTATATGTGGCCCGAGCTTTCTAAATAGAGGCATGGAGCCCAAAAACAAGGAAATTCTGATGAAGCGTTATGAAATATTGGCTTGGCCCCAGTTGGAGGATTGTGTCCAATTCTGGGCACAGCGCTTCAGGAAGGAGGTGAAAGCTATAGAGAGGGTGCAGAAAAGATTCACAAGAATGTCTCCAGTGATGAGCGGCTTGAGTTATTTCGATAGATTTTTGAATCTGGTGTTGTTCCCTTTAGAGAAGCGAAGATTTGATAGAGGTATTCAAATTGAGGAAGAGCTGAATTGGGAGAAACTATTTCCACTGGCAGAGGGTCAAAAACTAGATGATACCGATTTAAGGTGATTGGCAAAAAGGACTTGAGGAAAATCTTTTTTTACACAACGAGTTGTTAGAATCTGGAATGTTCCATCTGACAGTGTGATGGAGGCAGAATTGATTGTGGCTTTCAAAATGGAATTGGGTAAAAAAAACCTGAAGAGAAAAATAAATTGCAGGATACAGGGAAAGGGGTGGGAAGTGGAATTAACTGGAACTTGCAGAGAGCTGGAATGGACTCTTGGGGTGCAATTGCCTTCTTCTGTGCTGTGACCATTCTGTGATTTGATTGCCTTCTGTTATTTGTCTGGCTTACCAGCAGTGAGAGCTTTATTTCTCCATGTGCTGAGAAACATGTAGAAATGATTGCATTAAAATCCACACAGGGAAGACCATGAAGGTTAAATGGGATCATCTGTCTACACAGGAATGGGGATCATTGTATCGATTTATACATGCCTGTTTACCGCAATGCAAGCAGCATGTTGAACTGGAGCTGCCTGCTATTTTAAACCATTGTTGCACACAGCTACCGCTGCCTGTGGCAAGTGCTACTTATAGGCAGCCTGTACCTCTTAAAGGGGAGGTGTATTGTGGCTGCTTCTCAAGGGGAATTATGGATGAGCAACAAATGCCCGCCTTGCCAGCAACACTCAGATCCCACAGAAGAATAAAAAAAAAGGGTGGGAGTTTCTTGAAAGGTGAATTTGTACTGTGACAATTTGAGGAATGGCCGAAGATGTGAGACAGCAAACATCAATGTGTGCTGACAACGCACTGGAGGTTTCGGTGCAAGATGTGGGGAGAAGAAGAATCATTCTGTATTTACAGGGGACTGGAGGCCATCTAGACGTATATTCAGGAGACACTGGGAGAAGGTAATGGCAGATGTCAATGCCAGGACTGTTGCTTCAAAAACATCGATGTAGCTCAGCAAAAAGTTTAACGATCTGATACAAGTACTCAAGATTGGTGGGTTCATCTTCAAATGGCACATCCTGCCAACTGCCTCATTCACTGCTCAGTTCACTGCATCCCCATCACTAACATACCAACAATGTCCATCAATAAGGACTCAACCTTTCAAATCATTTGCTTTTCCTCTTTTCAACTGGAACTGGATAAAGAAATGAAAAGACTTGAATCGGAAAGAGAAGTGCGGAAACTTCAACGAGTGTTTCAAGGAGCAAATAAACAGGAAGACCTTGAATCTCAAAGAGGAGGTAGGGCAAAGGAAGAATTAAAAAGGAAAACCCTCGGATTCCAGGGAATAAAAATGCAAGAAAACTTGATCTTGATGAAGAAATGCTTAGATTATGCAAACAGAGGGCGGCAGGAAAACTTGATGATGACTGATTTCACTATTGGTTTGGATTTGTTAAGGAATATTCATTTAATGCTTAAATTCAGCAAAACAGGAGTTGAAATGTACTTTATGTCATTCGAGACAATTGCAGCAATGCTGCAATGACCAAAAGAAAATTGGGTGACTTTTTTTGCAAAGTGCGTTTGTGGAGTAAATGTCAGAAGAATACTGGTCTGTTTCAGTTATACAGTCCAGTGATTATAACACACTGTGAAAACTTCCGATGTCTACAGTTAGTTCCAAAAGCTTACAGGTAAAAGTTTAGAAATTTAAGGAAGAAACAGAATCGGATGTCTGTGGAATTTACTGGAGAAAGGAAATTATTTTTGATATGGTGTTGGCCTATGAAAATTGAACAACATTTTGAAAACCCTGGGGAGATAATACTAATGGAAGAATTTAGAAATAGTGTTCCCTGGAGAATATGATCCTGCCTAGAAGACCATAAATGTCTAAGTTAAGGGCAGCTGCTGTAATAGCTGATGAATATAAATTGCCTCAAAAGTATGTAAGTAGCAGTAAACCATTGTTTGCCAACCCACACAGAAATAAGAGATCTGATAATGAATAGAATCCTGATTACAGCGAGGAAGTTGGCAGGATTGAAAAGACAGATTCTCCTTAGAGTAGAAAAAAAGACAATATGGTGGTTAAATATGATTCAATTGGACCAACATGTTATTTCTATCATAAGAGAGATGTGAATGTGGGGGAGGCCGTAGCATAATGTTATTGTTGCCAGGCTAGTAATCCAGATGCCCAGGCCAATGCTCCGGGAACATTGTGGGCGGCACGGTGACACAATGGTTAATACTGCTGCCTCACAGCGCCAGGGACCCAGGTTCAATTCTGGCCTCGGGTGACTGTCTGTGTGGAGTTTGCACATTCTTCCCGTGTCTGGATGGGTTTCCTCGGGATACTCCAGTTTCCTCCCACACTCCAAAGATGTGCAGGTCAGGTTGATTTGCCATGCTAAATTGCCTCTTAGTGTCGGGGGACAAGCAGGGTATGTGGAGATAGGGCCTGGGTGGGGTTGTTGTCAGTGCAGGCTCAATGGGCCAAATGGCCAGCTTCTGAACTGTAGGGATTCTATGTATCTATGCATCTAACATGGGTTCGAGTCTCACCATGGTAGCTGGTGGAAATTAAATTCTGGATAAATCTGGAATCAAAAAGATTATCTAGGTTATAGTTGTTGGAAAAAACCCCACCTGGTTCACTAATGTCCTTTAGGGAAGGAAATCTGCTGTCCTTACTCGATCTGACCTACATGTGACTTCGGATCCAGACCAATGTGGTTGACTCTTAAGTGCCCTCCGAAATGGCCTAGCCAGCCACTCAGGTCCATAAAAAGAAATGAAACCAGGCGCATCACCCAGCATCGACCTCGGCATGGGAAGCAACAATGGCAAATCCAGACCTGCTGATCTTGCAAAGCCCTCCTCACTAACACCTGGGGACTTGTGCCAAATTTGGGAGAGCTGTCTCATAGAGTAGTCACTAACATAGTCATGCTCACAGAATCACACCTCACAGACAATGTCCTTGGGTATGTCCTGTCCCACCGACAGGACAGACGCACCAAAGATGGTGGCACATTTGGGAAGGACTTCTTCATGCTAAATAGTTAGGTGACCCCCGAGTGGTACGTGTCCAACCTCTTAGAGGGACAAGAGGTTTGCACCTACATGAGATTGAGCCATAAAGTCTCATGACATCAGATCCAAACATGGATGAGAAAACCTGCTGATTACCATCTCCTACTGAATCAATGCTTCTCCATCTTAAACACCACTTGGAGGAGGCACTGTGGGTGGAAAGAGCACAGAATGTACACTGGGTGGGGAACTTCAATGTCCATCAGCAAGAGTGACTCCGTAGCACCATTCCCGACTGAGCCGGCTGGCTCCCAAAGGACATAGCTGCCAGGTTGGCTCTGTGACAGGTAGTGAGGGAGCCAACAAGAGAAAGACCTACTTGACCTCATCCTCTCCAATCTACCTGTCCATGACAGAATTGGTAGCAATGATCACTGCAGTGTCCTTGTGGAGACAAAGTCCCAGCTTTACATTGAGGATACTGTCCATCGTGTTGGTTGGCACTGCCACCTTGCTAAATGGGATAGATTTTGAACAGGTCTAGCAACTCGAAACTGAGCATCCATGAGGCACTGTGGGCCATCAGCGACAGCAGAATTGGACTCAACCACAATCTGTAACCTGATGGCCCGGCAAATCCCCCCACTCTATCATTGCCATCAAGTCAGGATATCAATGCTGCTTCAATGGAGAGTGTAGGAGGGCATGCCAGGAGCAGCACCTGGCATAACTAAAGATGAGGTGTCAACCTGGTGAAGCTGCCAAGCAGGACTATGTGCATGTCTAACAATGAAAACAACATGCATTAGACAGAGGTAAAAGATTCCACAACCAATGGATCAGATCTAAGCTCTGCAGTCCTGCCACATCCAGCCGTGAATCGTGGTGGACAATTAAACAAATCATTGGACGAGGCAGCTCCACAAATATCCCCATCCTCTGTGATGGAGGAGTCCAGCACTCCAGTGTAAAAGATAAGGCTGAAGCATTTGCAGCCATGTTCAGCCAGAAGTGCCGAGTGGATGATCCATCTCGGCCTCCCCGGAGGTCCCCAGCATCATAGATGTCAATCTTTAGCCAATTTAGTTCTCTCCACATGATATCAAGGAATGGCTGAAGATATTGGGCACTGCAAAGGCTATGGGCCCTGATAACATTCCAGCACTAGTACTGAAGACATGCACTCCAGAACTTGCTGTGCCCCTAGCCAAGCTGTTCCAGTACAACTACAACATTGGCATCTACCCGGCAATGTGAAAAATGGCCCAGTTATGACCTGTACACAAAAGACAGGACAAATCCAACCTGGCCAATTATCGCCCCATCAGTCTACTCTTGGTCATCAGCAAAGTGAGGGAAAGTTTTGTTGACAGTGCTATCAAGGGCATCTATTCAGCAATAACCTGCTCACGGACACACAGCTCTGATTCTGCCAAAGCCACTCAGCTCCTGACATCATTACAGCCTCAGTCCAAACAAGAACAAAAGAGCTGAAACCAAGAAGTTAAGTAAGAGTGAGTGTCCTTGGCATCGAGACAGCATTTTACTTAATGTGGCATCAAGGAGCCCTAGAAAAAATGGAGATTATGGGAATCAGGGGCAAACTCTCTCTGCTGGATTGGAGGTATACCTAACACAAAGGAAGGTGGTGAGGTGGTTGGAGGTCAATTACCTCAACTCCATGACATCACAGCAGGAGTCCCTCAGGGGAGTGTCCTAGGCCCAACTATCTTCAGCTGCTTCATTCATGGCCTTCCCTCCTTTTTAAGGTCAGAGGGCAGATGCTTGCTGATGATTTGCACAATGTTCAATACCATGTGAACTCCAACAGAAGCAGTTTGTGCCCACATTCAGCAAAACAACATTCAGTCTTGGGCTGATAAAGGGCAAGTAACATTCGCACCATGCAAGCGTGAGGAAATGACCATCAAAACAAAAGAAAATCCATCTTCCCTTGACACTCAATGACATTACCATCATTGAAACTGCACTATTAACATTATAGGGGTTACCAGAAACTGAACTGGACCAGTCATATAAATACTGTGGTGACAAGAGTAGGTCAGAGGCTGGGAATTCTATGGAGGATAACTCACCTCCCGACTCCCCAAAGGCTGTCCACCATCTACAAGGCACAAGTCACAACTGTGATGGAATACTTTCCACTTGCTTCCGCTCTAGCAATGTTCAGGAAGCTTGACACCATCCAGGACAAAGCAGCCGGCTTGATTGACACCACATCCAGCACCTTCAACATCCACTCCCACCCCCACCACCAAAGCACAGTGGCAGCAGTGTGTACACATCTACAAGATGCACTGCACAACTCACTGAGACTCCTTTGAGTGCACCCTTCAAACCTGTGACCTCTACCACCTATAAGAACAAGATGGTTGGCTGCACCAATACCTGCAAGTTCCCAGCAAAGTCACTCACCATCCTGTCTAGGAAATATATCACTGTTCCTTCACTGTCGTTGGGTCAAAATTCTGGAACTCCCTCCCTAACAGCAGTGTGCGTGTACCTACATGACATGGTCTGCAGCAGTTCAATAAGCAACTCACAATCACCTTCTCAAGCGTGATTGGCCCAGCCAGCAACATCCACTTCATGTGAAAGAATAATGAAAAAATAATCACTGGAAATTAAAAATTAAGACTGTACCATTTGTTGGATTGTATAGCCTGTCAAAAAGGAATGCCATAACAGTTAGTGGAGCTTCTGAAAATTCACTCGCTTTGAATGTATTTATTGTTGGAATAGAGCAAAATTATAAAAGTTTGTGCTCAAGAATGAAGTATCCTCATTTTTGTCCAGTGCAACTGGCAAGCAAATTAATATTCATGGAGATAAGGGGTCAGCTTAATCACTGATGGTGGGAGGTGATAGGAATCTCATTGACTCTAGTTTAGTTTCTGGTTTTGTAGTTGCGCGGATTCTGCCCAAGTTGCCCATTAAAGATGTTGATTTTCGATTAGGAAATGACCTAGTTGGAGATCAGTGTTACCATCTCCAGTGATGTCAGGGGGAGGCAGTGGCATAGTGGTATCTTGCCTGGATACTAATCCAGAGGCCCAGAGTAATGTTCTAGGGAGCTGTGTTCGAATCCCACCACAACAGCTAGAATTTAATCTGGAATTAAAGAACTGATGATGACCATGAAACCACTGTTGATTGTTGTAAAGACCCATCTGGGTCACTAATGTCCTTTAGCGAAGGAAATCTGACATTCTTACATGTTGTCTCTTAAGTGCCCTTCGGAATAATACTCAGTTCAAGGGCAATTAGGGATGGACCAGCTCAGTGAAGTTGTTAAACATCCATCCTGCTGTGAAAATTGCTGTTTCAACTGAAGGTGTGTCCAAAACATTTGCACTGCTGATGTTAAAAAGACTGACCAAAAAGGCAATTGGAGATGAGGTGAGCACTGGGATGACTGCTGTCTGTGCGGCAGTAGTAGTGGAGACAACGTGTTGCCATGAAGTTGGTCAGCACTTCCACTGATGGGCTTCTGTTCAATTATTTGGTGTTTGATTGTGTATGTCTGTGTGCTATGTGTGTGTGGCCATTGATAAAAAAACAGAAACTAAACTTGTTTTAAATTATTTAAGAATTGAATCTGGTGAGAGTCATTTCCACATACCGCCAAGATACAAAACACTGGCAACAAAGATGAAGAATAGTTTAAGGTTATTGGCTCCAGCACCTTTACTTTCTATGCTAGGAGATCCATCCCTGCCATGGGATTGATGGATTTTGGGGTTCTAAAGCTACTTGGCCTACTATGGATTTGGTCATTCCAGGTAGAAGCAACTTCCAAAAAGCTAATGCTCATCCATTGCCTCAGGGCTGGAGGGCGGCAAGTACTTGGACAGCTCACAGAAGACAGGTCTGTGTTTGATAGGATGATAAGTGCTGTGATTGCCCACCGAGGTGTGTGTCTCTGCGCTGGTGGAGGGTGTGGATGATAGCCTCTTCTGTGTCCTACCTCGACATCTCATCAGGGCCCATGTCATGGGTCGCTGTGGAACCCTGCTGGTGGATGGGCAAGGCTCCTCGGGTGATCTTCCTGCAAGGGAAGGAATATGGGATTAATACATGGCTAGGGCAAAGGTCTGGGACACACAGAACCCACCTGAGTTTGGGCAGCTGGATGAAAGTGTAGTGGCTCCTCATCTTTCTCTCTCAGGCTCAGCTCATTCCCTGCACAGGCCGGCTCCTGCTCTTCCCTGTGAGTTCCGGGGTCGACAGGATTCGCACTGAAACTGACATAGGACAATTTTGGGAAGATTCCGCCCTAGGTTCAAAGTTCAAAAGTAAAATTACATAAATGGGTGCTCAAAGCAGATTAGATTCTAATTTTGCAATCAGAGGTTGGAGATTGCTGCTTAATGTACCTTCTGGTGACAACATATAATTTAGAACCATCAGCAAATATAAAATGGAAAAATTATCTCTTCTCACACATTATATGAGCATTAAGCAAAATAAAAACAGATGCCAAGATTGTGTTACAGTATTTATGAGGCTGTCTCCATAGATACCAGCTGTGTGATATTATTTCAGTAATGCTGTATCATCACAAAATATTGGCATTTCCAATTTCATCCATTACTTGGCCTCTGATAGATAGTCAGCCTGACACAGGCACTTCAGTACTTGCATGGTACTGTCTCATCGATTGATGGATCACGCAAGTAAAAAAATAATCACATAGGACAAATTCTTTGCTTAATTTCCGAGGAAACGTGATATTTGACTCCAGTGATCTAGAACTTGCGACCCAGGATTGACCATTATAAATATTCCCATTGCTCTTTATTGGGCTTGAAGGAGGAAAGAGGGAGAAAAAAACACATACCTCAAACTCCAGGAAGAAACAAAAATTGGTAAGCAACTTGCTTAAAAGACAAGCAAAAGACAAACAAGAGGGAAAACAGCAAAATGCTGCAGATAATAATACCTCCTCATATCTACACAGCACCTTTAAGTTCTTCATAGAGGAATAAGGAAAAATGGATCCTGACTGAAAAGGAAGGTTTCAAAGAAGGTGAGAGATTGCAGAGCAACTTAAGGAATATGGATAGGTGGCTGAATGAATTCATAATTCACAAAGCATCTATGGCCTGAGTTCTCTGATGTTGTACACCCTGCCCCACTGCCAGCGAGAGCGGAGAATTTGGCGCTCTGCCAAATCTCCATTCACAGCAGCGGGTCTGGAGAATCCCAGCTGCGGGTGAGGTCAGAGAATTTCAGCCAATACCGCCTTAAGGAAGGATTGACCCGAACTAGCTTTTCACTTTGTTCAGTAGATCCCAATGTTGTAGCTGTACTGGAACAGCTTGGCTAGGGGTTGTGGCAAGTTCCAGGCAGTGGTCTTCAGCAACGCACCCAAGATCTTGTCAGGGCTCATTATCTTTGCTGTATCCAGTGCATTCCTGGATATCATGTGAAGTAAATCAAATTGGCTGAAGATTGGCATCTGTGCTGCTGAGGATATTCAGAGGAGGCCAAGATGGTTCATCTGCTGAGCATTTCTGGCTGGAAATGTTTGCAAATGCTCCAGCTTTGCCTTTTGCACTGACACCTCAAGCTCCACCATCATTGAGGACAGGGATTTACATCGAGTCTCCTCCTCCTGTTAGTTGTTTAATTGCCCCCTCCATTCCTAACTAGGGCCAGAATTCTCCTACCCTGCCCGCCACTGCAATTGTAGCGAGCAGGTTGCGGATAATGTGAAGGTCCATTGACAGTCGGGAGGGGATTTCCGGTTTTCAGACCAACGCGGCGGAGAATTCTGCCCTACATGTGGCAGGACTGCAGAGCTTTAAGCCAATCTATTGATTTTGGAATCATTTGGCAATTTCTATAGCACATTGTTTCTGCTGTTTAGCATGCAGTAGTCCTGGTGTTTTCTCTTCATCAGCTTTTTCGGTATGCGTGGAGCAACCCATGGCAAACTGTCTTGCATTCCTCTATGAACCAGGGTTAGGTCCCTGGCTGGATAGTAATGGCAAAGGCATGGCGGACTGTAAGCGCACAGGGACAAATTTTGCACCCTAATGAAGCAGGGGTGGGACTGGAAAATGCGACAAGCCATTCAAAACTCCAATTTACTTCAGTGGGACAGGAAGATCCTGCTGGTGGGAGGGGCCAAAAATTGTGCCCTCAGAATTGGGAGAATTTTGGATGGGGTGGGTTGTAAATCCAGAGGGAATTGCAGAGATAGGACAGTGTGAGACTATGGGGACGTAATAATGAGAATTTTAAGTTTGGAGTATAGAGGAACAGAACAAAGAACAGTACAGCACAGGAAACAGGCCCTTCGGCCCTCCAAGCCTGTGCCGCTCCTTGGTCCAACTAGCCCAATCGTTTGTATCCCACCATTCCCAGGCTGCTCATGTGACTATCCAGGTAAGTCTTAAACGATGTCAGCGTGTCTGCCTCCACCACCCTACTTGGCAGCGCATTCCAGGCCCCCACCACCCTCTGTGTAAAAAACATCCCTCTAATATCTGAGTTATACTTCGCCCCTCTCACCTTGAGCCCGTGACCCATTGTGATCGTCACTTCTGACCTGGGAAAAAGCTTCCCACCGTTCACCCTATCTATTCCCTTCATAATCTTGTACACCTCTATTAGATCTCCCCTCATTCTCCGTCTTTCCAGGGAGAACAACCCCAGTTTACCCAATCTCTCCTCATAGCTAAGACCCTCCATACCAGGCAACATCCTGGTAAACCTTCTCTGCACTCTCTCTAACGCCTCCACGTCCTTCTGGTAGTGCGGCGACCAGAACTGGACGCAGTACTCCAAATGTGGCCTAACCAGCATTCTATACAGCTGCATCATCAGACTCCAGCTTTTATACTCCATACCCTGTCCTATAAAGGCAAGCATACCATATGCCTTCTTCACCACCTTCTCCACCTGTGTTGCCACCTTCAAGGATTTGTGGACTTGCACACCTAGGTCCCTCTGTGTTTTTATACTCTTGATGGCTCTGCCATTTATTGTATAACTCCTCCCTACATTATTTCTTCCAAAATGCATCACTTCGCATTTATCTGGATTAAATTCCATCTGCCACCTCTCCGCCCAATTTTCCAGCCTATCTATATCCTGCTGTATTGCCCGACAATGCTCATCGATATCCGCAAGTCCAGCCATCTTCGTGTCATCCGCAAACTTGCTGATAACACCAGTTACACCTTCTTCCAAATCATTTATATATATCACAAATAGCAGAGGTTCCAGTACAGAGCCCTGTGGAACACCACTGGTCACAGACCTCCCGCCGGAAAAAGACCCTTCGACCGCTACCCTCTGTCTCCTATGGCCAAGCCAGTTCTCCACCCATCTAGTCACTTCTCCTTGTATTCCATAAGCCTTAACCTTCTTAACCAACCTGCCATGTGGGACTTTGTCAAATGCCTTACTGAAATCCATATAGACGACAGGAACCTATAGAAGCCAGTAAGGGCAGGTATTGGAGGTAAATTAGGCCTTGGATTAGGAAAGGATAGTTTTGGAGGAGCTGAGGTTTTACTGAGGTTTGTGCAAAGTAGACTGGCCAAGAGAACATTGACAAAGGTTATCAGACGATGCCAGGAGCAAGTGACTGAGGGAACCTTTAGATTTGGAGTTTTAGACTGAGCTGCCATGGGTCCTGCTCTGAAAAGAAGGATGATTTGAAAGCATCATCTGTATTTACAATCGCTGGTGTTGATATTGCAAGACACACGCCAGCTGGCAGATGTCACAGTGGAGTTTGATCTGAGAGCAGCTGTGAGGATTGTCAGAAGTGTATGACTGACGGTGCAGAGGCCTTGGGCTTTGGTGTTGGCGAATTTGTTCAGCCTGAGTTTACATTGCATAAACTGTGATATTCACTCTGTCCTAGTTTACTACCTCTCATGTCCAGTGTGTACCCGGCAGCAGGACTTTCACCTGATAATTCCTTGTTGATCTTTTAATCTGTGAGTTCCCTGGGGAATCTCTAATTGATCTCCTTGTGGGGCACGTTGAATCTGAGTTCCCTTGGTAACAGGCATTGGCCTGCCCTGCAGGAAATCATTGCCTGAGCCCTTTATAAGGCAGACATGGGGAAGTGTCTGCAGAACTGGTTGGAACTTGTACATGTACACCACGGAGTAATGGTTTTATTTTGTGTATAACAATAAATGCCAGTCAGGCTTCCTGAGTTTTTACAATATCAGATAGGAGTTCATTTTCTACTTTTAATAGGACATATTTTCATGAAAACATGTTTCACAAAAATCTTAGCCTGAAAATTATTGCATGCACCACTAACCTAGGAGCATTTAAATTAAATAGGATGGTGCCACCACATTTCAATTAAAACTAGGAAGATAATTCAGACATTCCTGCGCTAATATCACAGATTCTCCAGCCTCCTCGCCACATTGGAAGGCAGCGTGCTGTTTGCTGCTAGCAGGATTCTCTGGCCCCGCCACTATCACTGGGATTTCCTATTGAAGCCACCCCATGCCACTGCAAAACCCACGGGAGAGGGTGCGCTGCAGGCGGGACCAGAGAATGCCACTAGCCTGAACGGCTGGAGAATCCCAGCCACTGTTTTTTCCAGACTTCTTTTTGTAATGCTATCAGTTAAACCAAAATATAAAAATCCATCACCAGTTCTTCCCAAATGCCAAATTGTTAACCAGGTTTTCTTTTTCAGTCACAACATTTGAATTTAATTTATTTTTCAGGAAATAAACATACATTTAAGATCCCAACATATTTGGCAAACAAAGAAATTGAAAAATTAACCTTGAGCAAGATACACTTCAGATCAAGCTAACAAGCTTCTAATTTCTTTAATCGGAAAAGACATGCCTGGCTTCGAGCCTGGTATTGCTGGTTCCAGCCTGTTTATTTCACCATGATTTGTGTGTTCTCCAATGTGAAGATTGTGAAACGATTTTAATAATTCCAGGGCTCCACTCTAAATCAGAGGTGACAACAGCGAGAGGAGGAAATTAATGTGAGCGGACTCTTTTCAAGGTACACAGCATTATTTTGCTAAATTTGAGAATTTAGCTGAGGAGGAAAAATAGCAGTTTATGGAACCGATACATCGGAACATAATAATAGTAGGCCAATCTGAACTGGGACACCATTCAATGATATCATGGCTGACCTGAGACATAACTCTGTATTCCCACCTTTGCCCCACATCCCTTAATAACTCTGGCTAATAAATATTTGGGGGAGGTGATGGTGTAGTGGTATTATTGCTAGACTATTAACCAGGGAACTCAGATAATGTTCTGGGGACCCGAGTTCAAATCCTGTCACGGCAGATGGTGGAATTTGAATTCAATAAAAAATATCTGTAATTAAGAATCTACTGATTGTCCATTGTTGGAAAAACCCATCTGGTTCACGAATGTCCTTTAGGAAAGGAAATCTGCCATCTTACCTGGTCTGGCCTACATGTGACGCCAGAGCCATGTGATTGACACTCAATTGCCCTCCAAGGGCAACTGGGAATGAGCAATAAATGCTGGTCATTCAGTGATGACGAATGAATAAAAACTATCAATCTCAGATTTGAGGTCCCTTAATAATTATGCCGCTGTGCTGCCAGGATTCCATTAACATTTTTGAGTACTTTCTTTGCAAGTACATGACATGGGCGACATGGTGGCACAGTGTTTAGCAGTGCTGCCTCATAACATCAGGGACGTGGGTTCAATTCCGGCCTTGGGTGACTGGCTGTGTAGAGTTTGCACATTCTCCCTGTGTCAGCGTGGGTTTCCTCAGGATGCTCCGGTTTCCTCCCACAATCCAATGATATACAGGTTGGGTGGATTGGCCATGCTAAATTGCCCTTTAGTGTCCCAAGATGTGTCGGTTAGATGGATTGACCATGGGAAATGTGTGGGGTTATGGGGGACTGGGTGGGGGCGAGGGCCTGAGTAAAATGTTATGTCAGAGAGTCAGTGCAAACTTGATGGGCCAAATGGCCTCTTCCGCAATGCAGGGATTGTATGACCGTAATTACAGGAACCCCTAAATCTCTGGACCTCAATTATTTTGAGCTTTTCACCTGATCTGTCCTTTTTCAGGATTAAAGTAAACAACCACACATGTGCCTTTATTGAAATCAGTTACCACCATTTTACCCATCCAATTAATTCATCAATATCTATTTGAAATGTTATACCTTCATGACACAGTTTGCAATGCCTCCTGTCGTTGTGTCCTCAACAAACTTGGATAAGTGGCTCTCCATCCCATCATTTAAATGGTTAATAAATATGGTGAGTAATTGAGGACCCCACGCACATTGCTATGCAAAGTCATTATTTACAACCTGGCAATTAGTGTAGCTACCTATCACAGATACTCTCTGTCTCCTGGTACTGAATCAATTCCCTAACTAGGTCAATAATTTACCTTCAGTTCCATGAGCTTCGATTTCAGCGAACCATCCTTCATGAGGAACTTTGGTAACATTGTGAAAATATATTTATAAGCTTCAATTTTCATGTGACTGGCTTGGTACTTCTTTGAAAATAAATGTAGCTAGGACCTAGGGTTTTGATCCAGCAGGATTCACTTTGAGTCTCCAGGAATTAGCGATAAATCCCAAGGACACTTCTCATTGAACAATTTTGTTCATTACTTATATATGCATTGAAGATGGGAAACAGGTTGTTCGATTGGCAGTCAAGAATCATCCAGTTAAGCAGCAAAGAGTCTATTCACACTCCAATTGGCATGAGAACACAGACCACCACAATGTTTGACTTAACAGGGGGCCGATTGTGGGAAGGGTAGAGGAAGTAGGGGGGTGGATGGAGCAGTTCAAGAAGGATTAATGTGTGACGAAATCTCCAGGAATGTTTTTTCCTTCATTCAAGGGATGTGGGCTTCACTGGCTGGGGCATCATTTACTGCCCATCCCTAATTGCCCTTTGAGAAGGCGGTGGTGAGCTTCCTCCTTGATTCGCCACAATCCATGTGGTTATAGGTGCACCTACAGTGCTGTTCGAGAGGGAGTTCCAGGATTTCGACCCAGTGACAGGGAAGGAACAGCGATGAATTTCCAAGTCAGGATGGCAGGTGGCTTGGAGGGGAACTTCCAGGCGGTGATGTTTCCAGGTATCTACTGCCATTTAGATAGGTTTGGAAGGTGCTGCCTAAGGAAGCTTGGTGAGTTTCTGCAGTGCATCTTGCAGATGGTCACACATCTAGTTCCTCTTCAGTTAATTCATCTTTGCAGGGGGGTGGGAACCAAAGCAAAGGTGAATTAACTGAAGGGGAACCAGAGAGTCGGGCCAGTAAGACTCAGAGGAAGAGCAGGAAGGGTGTGGTTGCTGATCAAAGAGGGTCTGGTGGACTGAAGTGCATTTGTTTCAATGCAAGACGAGTAACAGGTAAGGCAGATGAACTTAGAGCTTGGATTAGTACTTGGAACTATGATGTTGTTGCTATTACAGAGACTTGATTGAGGGAAGAACAGGATTGGCAGCTTAATGATCCAGGATACAGATGTTTCAAATGGGATAGAGGGGGATGTAAAAGGGGTGGGGGAGTTGCACTACTGGTTAAGGGGAATATCACAGCTGTGCTGCGGGAGGACACCTCGGAGGGCTCATACAGCAAGATAATATGGGTAGAGCTCAGGGATAGGAAGGGTGTAGTCATAATGTTGGGAGTTTGCTATAGGCCTCCCGACAGCCAGGGGGAGATCGAGGAACAGATATGTAGGCAGATTTTGGCAAAGTGTAAAAGTAACAGGGTTGTTGTGGTGGGAGATTTTAACTTCTCCTATATTGACTGGGACTCACTTAGTGTTAGGGGCGTGGATGGGGCAGAGTTTGTAAGGAGCATCCAGGCGGGCTTCTTGAAACAGTATGTACGTTGTCCAGCTAGGGAAGGGGCCATACTGGACCTGGTATTGGGGAATGAGCCCAGTCAGGTGGTTGAAGATTCAGTAGGGGAGCAGTTCGGGAACAGTGACCACAATTCAGGAAGCTTTAAGGTACTGATGAATAAAGATAAGTGTAGTCTTCGGGTGAAGGTGCTAAATTGGGGGAAGGCTAATTGCAACAATATTAGGCAGGAACTGAAGAGTGTAGATTGGGGGCAGATGTTTGAGGGCAAATCAACATCTGGCATGTGGAAGGCTTTCAAGTATAAGTTGATAGGAATTCAGGACCGGCACATTCCTGTGAGGATGAAGGATAAATATGGCAAGTTTTGGGAACCTTGGATAATGAGAGATATTGTGAGCCTCGTCAAAGAGAAAAAGGAAGCATTTGTCAAGGCTAGGAGGCTGGGAACATACGAAGCAAATGTGGAATACAAGGAAAGTAGAAAGAAACTTAAGCAAGGAGTAAGGAGGGCTAAAAGGATCACAAAAAGTCATTGGCCAGTAGGATTAAGGAAAATCCCAAGGCTTTTGAGACATAAATAAAGAGCAAGAGGGTAGCCAGGGAGAGGGTTGGCCCATTCAAGGACAGGGGAGGGAATCTATGCGTGGAGCCAGAGGAAATGGGTGAGGTATTAAATGAGTACTTTGCCAAAGAGAAGGACTTGGTGGATGATGAGTCTGGAAAGGGTGTGTAGATAGTTTGGGTCATGTTGAGATCAAAAAGGAAGAGATATTGGGGGTCTTGAGAAACACTAAGGTAGACAAGTCCCCAGGCCTGATGGGATATACCCCAGAATACTGAGAGAGGCAAGACAGGAAATTGCTGGGGCCTTGAGAGAAATCTTTGTATTTTCAATGGCTACAGGGAAGGTCCCAGAGGATTGGAGAATAGCCAATGTTGTTCCTTTGTTTAAGAAGGGTAGCAAGGATAATCCAGGTAATTGTAGGCTGTTGAGAAAAGAAGAGGATTCTTTGAGACAGGATTTACTCCCACTTGGAAATAAGTGGACGTATTAGTGAGGGACAACATGGTTTCGTGAAGGCGAGGCCGTGTTTCACTAACTTGATCGAGTTTTTCGAGGAAGTGACGAAGATGATTGATGAGGGTAGGGCAGTAGATGTTGTCTACATGGACTTCAGTAAGGCCTTTGACAAAGTCCCTCATGGCACACTGGTGCAGAAGGTGAAGTCGCACGGGATCAGAGGCAAGCTGGCAAGACGGATATAGAACTGGCTCAGTCATAGAAGACAGAGGGTAGCAGTGGAAGGGTGCATTTCTGAATGGAGAGCTGTGACTAGTGGCGTTCCTCAGGGATCAGTTCTGGGACCTTTGCTGTTTGTAATTTATATAAATGATTTGGAGGAAAATGTCACTGGTTTGATTAGTAAGCTTGCGGATGACACAAAGGTTGGTAGAATTGTGGACAACGATGAGGACCGTCAGTGGATACAGCAGGATATAGATCGGTAGGAGACTTGGGTGGAGAGATGGCAGATAGCGTTTAAACTGGACAAATGTGAGGTAATACATTTTGGAAGGTCTAATACAGATGGGAAATATACAGTAAATGGCAGAACCCTTAAGAGTATTGATAGGCAGAGGGATCTGGGTGTACAGGTACACAGGTCACTGAAAGTGGCAATGCAGGTGGAGAAGGTAGTCAAGAAGGCATATGGCATGCTTGTCTTCATTGGCCAGAGTATTGCGTTTAAAAATTGGCAAGTCATGTTGCAACTTTATACAACCTTAGTTAGGCCACACTTGGAATGTAGTGTTCAATTCTGATCACCACACTACCAGAAGGATGTGGAGGCTTTGGAGAGGGTACAGAAAAGATTTACCAGGATGTTGCCTGGTATGGAGGGCATGAGGAGAGGTTGAAGAAACTTGGTTTGTTCTCACTGGGACAATGGAGGTTGAGGGGCGA
Organism: Mustelus asterias; assembly: GCF_964213995.1. NCBI lineage: Eukaryota > Metazoa > Chordata > Chondrichthyes > Carcharhiniformes > Triakidae > Mustelus > Mustelus asterias. Next base: position 48,270,451 of record NC_135815.1, on the reverse strand, counting down.
CTTGATAGAAGTCTACAAGATTATGAGGGGATGGAGAGAGTGGATAGTCAAAAGCTTTTTCCTAGGGTAGAAGAGTCAATTATTAGGGGGCATAGATTTAAGGTATGAGGGGCAAGGTTTAAAGGAGATGTATGAGGCAAATTTTTACACAGAGGCTGGTGGATGCCTGGAACCCGCTGCCGGGGGAGATAGTGGAAGCAGATACGATAGTGACTTTGAAGGGGCGTCTTGACAAATACATGAATAGGATGGGAATAGGGGGATACGGTTCCCGAAGGATAGGGTGTTTTACTTCAGTTGGGCAGTATGGTCGGTGCTGGCTTGGAGGGCTGAAGGACCTGTTCCTGTGCTGTAATTTTCTTTGTTCTTTGTTTTGCCACTGTGCATCTTTGGTGGAGGGAGTAAATGTTTGTGGATGGAGTGCCAATCAAATAGATTGCTTTGTCCAATTGATTAATTGACTGAATCAAGCTTCTTGAGTGTTGTTGGAACTACACTCACCCAGGCAAGTGGAGAGTGTTCCATCACACTCCTGACTTGTGCATTGTAGATGGTGGACAGGCTTTGGTGAGTCAGGAGGTGAGTTACTCGCCGCAGGATTCCAAGCCACTGACCTACTCTTGTAGCCACAGTATTTACATGGCTAGTCCAGTTTAGTCTCTAGTCTCACGATGTCTATATAGTGTTGACAACTCTATTAGGATCTGCAGAGTTGTCAATGGAAAGCTAGCCTGCAACCGGAGCAGCTTCATTTGAAATGATGTGTGAAAATAAATGTTGCTTCTTTAAAACTCAGTCAAAGAAGTTGCTTTGAAGAAATATACTGTCCAGTATGACACTTAGGGGAGCAAGTTGGCTGAAATATCGTTCAGAATAATGCCAACAGCGCAGGTTCAATTCCTGTTCCAGCTGAGGTAGACTTAGGGAACTGCCTCCTCTCCCTACCCCTGGGACTGGAAAGCAATGGCAAACTACCACGGCCAAGGAAATGGCTCAGGATGAAGCATCAGCAGACAATGTGTCAAGGACCTGTCTTTCAACAGAGTACATGTGGAATGGAATAATATTGAGCCCTATTGATCAGGAAGTTCCCAAACACAGTTTCAACCTGATACAGTTTTTGGAGATAGTGGGGCATTTTAAATCCACAGTGACTTAATTACTTCAAAGCTTAGCAAAACACAATGAAATCTGTTGTTTGCAGGATCGGTGGTGGTGGTGGTGGGGGGGTGGGGGGTGTGGGGGGAGCATGTTTTTTCTGCATGTGGTGAACCATCGTTGGTTCACCACTGGGGGTTGTTATTATGTTACTGTTGGGCTAGGGTGTTGTTACTGTGGGGGTTTTACAATGTTGTTGGGTTAGGGTGTTTACCTGTTATAAGTGTTATCATGGCACATTCCAGTGGGGTCCCGCCTCCGGTGGCGAGGTATAAGACCCTCTGCTCCGGCAGGACCCCTTCAGTCTGAACTGGTGTATTCGTGTTAGTAGTTCCATTGTTACACAATAAAAGCCTTCAATATCGAAGCCTTGGTTCCACGTGCTTAATTGTCGCGCATCAATTTTATTGTGTAACAGAAAACTCACAGCTGTACCAAAAAAAGAGTATGGAACAGATCTTAAAACCGGATCGTCTGGCACTGGACCCACGTGCGGTCGGTGCCGCTAACACATTCGACCACTGGTGGAAGTGTTTCGAGGACTACCTGGCAGCCTCTGTAGCTATCACTACAGACAGTGATAAACTCTAGGTCCTCCACGCAAGGGTAAGCGACACGATTTATCTCGCCATTCGTGCAGCTCCCACTTACCCGAGGGCCGTCGAGCTCCTAAAAAAACGATACACGAAGCCACCCAACGAGATACACGCTCGTTACCTCCTCGCTACACGACGTCGGCAGTCGGGCGAAACCATGGAGGACTACGCCAATGAGCTCCTGCAGCTTGCCAGGGGTTGCGATTGTAAAGACGTATCAGCCGAACAATATATGTACGACCTCGCCCGAGACGCGTTCGTAGCAGGGGTAGGGTCCTCGTACATCAGGCTTAAATTGCTGGAAAAGGGGAATCTCGACTTGACCCAAGCAATGGAGATGGCTGGGATGCTGGAAGCGGCGTCGAAGAGCTTGGCGCTGTACCCCGAGGACCACGTGCAGTCAACGTGGCAGGAGCGAGCTCAGCTCCCTCCTCGCCCCGCTAACCCGCGCTCCCAGATCGATCCGACGACGGCGGCAGCTCCAGGTGGCCAGCGATGCTATTTTTGTGGTGGGGCCAAGCATCCACGGCAACAGTGTCCGGCAAGAACGGCAATCTGCAGCCAGTGTGGTAAAAAAGGCCACTACGGCAAAGTCTGCAGGTCTAAGTCTAAAAACGGCAGTGCAGCTTGTAACCCTCCAGAACGGAGACAATCTCCTTCGGCGTCGCAGTACCCACGAGGTTCGACCACGTGCGAACACAGGACGGCGCCATCGTGGCTGACGGAGGAGGAGGAAGACCACCAGGAGTCGCTGCGTTTGGCGCCCTCGCCCACGTGCGATTCATGGGGGCGGCCATCATGGTCCACGACGACTAGGAGCGACCAGCAGGGGTCCTCAGCATCAACATCGGCGGCATGCAGTGACGCCCAGGGGCCAACGGTGGCGTCGATCTCCCTGGACCAGACCAAGCACTACAGGCTTGAGAATTCCATGATGGATATAAAGGTAAATGGTCGAACTGTGAATTGTCTGTTTGACAGTGGGAGCACCGAAAGTTTCATACACCCTGAAACTGCTAAAAGGTGTGGACTCCGGGTTCTCCCTGCCAAGCAGACAATTTCCATGGCATCACGGTCCCGGTCTGTACCGATCCAAGGACGATGTATGGTAACTCTTGAGGTACAGGGCACAATTTACGAGCAATACAGGCTCCTTGTGTTACCTCACCTTTGTGCGCCAATTCTCCTCGGACTAAATTTTATGGTCCACATGAAGAGTGTGATCCTACAGTACGGTGGGCCACTACCTTCACTGGCAGTAGGGAATCAGCCGCAGCCTCCAAATTGCCCAAAGCGCCCCGCATGCAATCTATCCACCCTGAAAATCACTACACCATCCCTCTTTAAGAATCTGGTACCTGGCTGCAAGCCCATCGCTACTAAAAGTAGGCGTTACAGCGCTGAGGACCGGATCTTTATTAGATCTGAGGTTCAGCGGCTCCTCAAGGAAGGGATCATACAGGCCAGTGCTAGTCCGTGGAGAGCGCAGGTCGTGGTAGTCAAAAGTGGGAACAAACCTCGGATGGTCATCGACTATAGTCAGACCATTAATCGTTATACGCAGCTGGGTGCGTATCCTCTCCCGCGCATTTCTGATATGGTCAATCAGATTGCGCAGTACCGAGTGTTCTCTACCATAGACCTTAAGTCCGCCTACTATCAACTCCCCATCCGCCCAGAGGACCGACAATATACGGCTTTTGAGGCGGATGGTCGTCTATACCAATTCCTCAGGGTTCCATTTGGTGTCACCAATGGGGTCTCGGTCTTCCAGCGTGCTATGGACCGAATGGTGGACCAGAACGGGTTGCGGGCTACCTTCCCGTACCTGGATAATGTCACCATCTGCGGCCATGACCAGCAGGACCACGACACGAATCTCCAACACTTTCTGCGCACTGCATCTCGCCTGAATCTGACCTGTAACAGGGAGAAGTGCGTATTCCGTACGCGCAGGTTAGCCATCCTCGGATACGTGGTGGAAAACGGGGTCATTGGCCCTGATCCAGACCGTATGCGCCCACTTACTGAACTTCCCTTGCCCGCTAGCACGAAAGTACTGAGGAGATGCCTCGGGTTCTTTTCGTATTATGCACAGTGGGTCCCCAACTACGCGGACAAAGCTCGTCCGCTCATTAAGTCCACGACCTTCCCACTTACGCCGGAGGCCCAATTGGCCTTCAAGGCTTTGAAAAGCGACATCTCGAAAGCCACGATGCACGCGGTGGATGAATCCATCCCTTTCCAGGTGGAGAGTGATGCATCTGATTTCGCCCTAGCCGCCACACTAAACCAGGCAGGCAGGCCCGTCGCGTTCTTTTCCCGCACCCTTCAAGGCCCCGAAATCCGGCACTCAGCGGTGGAGAAGGAGGCTCAGGCCATTGTGGAGGCAGTCAGACACTGGCGCCATTACCGGGCAGGGAAGCGGTTCACCCTGATCACGGATCAACGATCCGTGGCGTTTATGTTCAGCAACACGCAGAGGGGCAAGATCAAGAACGATAAGATCTTGCGGTGGAGAATTGAGCTCTCCACCTATAATTATGATATTATGTATCGTCCAGGGAAGCTCAATGAGCCCTCGGATGCCCTCTCGCGCGGAACATGCGCCATCATGCAGGAGGACCGCTTGAAGGCTCTCCACAATGATCTGTGTCATCCTGGAGTCACCAGACTCTACCACTTCGTCAAAGCCCGCAACCTGCCCTACTCGGTGGAGGATGTCAGGTCAGTGACGAGAAGCTGTCGGATTTGCGCAGAATGCAAACCACACTTTTACCGACCAGACCGGGCACAATTGGTCAAGGCCACTCGCCCTTTTGAGAGGCTGAGTGTGGATTTTAAGGGCCCCCTTCCCTCAACGGACCGGAATGTCTATTTCCTCAACATAATAGACGAGTACTCCCGGTTCCCGTTTGTTGTCACCTGTGCGGACACGTCGACTGCCACCGTCATCAAGGCATTCAGTGAGCTTTTTACCCTGTTTGGGTACCCCTGCTACATTCATAGCGACAGGGGCTCGTCGTTCATGAGCAACGACTTGAGGCAATTCCTGCTCTCATTCGGGATTGCCTCTAGTAGAACCACGAGCTACAACCCTAGGGGTAACGGACAGGTGGAAAGGGAGAATGCTACAGTCTGGAAGGCTGTCCTACTGGCACTGAAATCCAGGGGCCTTCCAGTCTCCCGTTGGCAGGAGGTCCTTCCAAATGCGCTCCATTCTATCCGCTCCCTCCTGTGTACGGCAACCAATGCTACTCCCCACGAGAGGATGTTCTCATTCCCTCGGAAGTCGTCCTCGGGAACCTCATTGCCAGCCTGGTTGACGTACCCAGGACCCGTCCTTCTGCGGCGACATGTGAGGGCTCGCAGGTCCGACCCCTTGGTCGAACCGGTCCAACTCCTCCACGCCAACCCTCAGTATGCCTATGTGGCATATCCTGACGGGCGAGAGGACACTGTCTCCATTAGAGACCTGGCGCCCGCAGGGGACGTAGCAACTCCTGTCGCTCCTATTCCCCCAGTCACGAATCCACTACTCCTCATTGCTTCCCCAGACGTGGCGCGGTCAGCACCGGGACCAGTGCATAACACTTTTACTCCCATGTACAGCTTGCCTGAGACTCGGAGATCGGCGCCACCATCATCACCACCACCACTACCACCAAAGGTTCCAGGATCCCCTGCACCATCGCCTCACCAGGGCCAGCCGGCCCGGGAGTCCTTGAGGGGACAGCCGGACGTTGTTTTGGAGAGAACGCCACCGCAAGCACCTGCTCCGGTTTCGCAACCGGTGTTGAGGAGATCACAGCGTCGGTGCGGTCCTCCAGACCGTCTGGACTTGTGAATTCTGTTTATATGACCTGTTTTTTTCTTGCACCCCGCCACCTTTTGTTCTTAAAGGAGGGGTGAATGTGGTGAACCATCGTTGGTTCACCACTGGGGGTTGTTATTATGTTACTGTTGGGCTAGGGTGTTGTTACTGTGGGGGTTGTACAATGTTGTTGGGTTAGGGTGTTTACCTGTTATAAGTGTTATCATGGCACATTCCAGTGGGGTCCCGCCTCCGGTGGCGAGGTATAAGACCCTCTGCTCCGGCAGGACCCCTTCAGTCTGAACTGGTGTATTCGTGTTAGTAGTTCCATTGTTACACAATAAAAGCCTTCAATATCGAAGCCTTGGTTCCACGTGCTTAATTGTCGCGCATCACTGCACTAACTTTGTTTCAAAGCTTGCACATTTTTGGGAAAGTCCGTAACTCAAAGAGAAACCAAAAATCCAGATTTCTGGGAAGTGGGAAGGATTGTAACTCTGGATTATTGGCTGTGACCAGATCAAAAATCAGACTGTGACCTTAGATTGCTGGGAAATTGGTAACTGATTGAGGAAAAAAGCTCTCAGAGATCAAATTTTGTAATATCTTCGAACACGACTCGTTGTGGCTTCAGGTTATATCTGATCTATGAAGAACGGTATTTATATATGTACAAACAATGATCTGACAGAACTACAAACACGTCTACTCTTTACTCCTCCCTGACTCAAACTGAGCTTCCTTCCCAATCTGGGACATGTGCCTTCCTCTGCTTCCCAGGCTGCCGCTCCTTAGCGTCCGGCCTGATCCCGTGGCCCTCAAGAATCACCCACTTAAAGGGGTCACTTTTCAACAGGAGGTGAGAGCAGTACAGCCTGAGGAGCGGTGCATGTGGGACAGTTAAAAAAAAAAGTGAAAACTGAAGGCTGGATTTAGCACCAGGGATAATGAAATAAAATTACTGCCACTGTTCCAGTTTTCACATGAGCTAGTCATACTGTGTTCCGGATTTGTTTTGAGTGGTTTGATGCAGGTGACTCTGGGGCAATCTACTATCTATGCCATCAGGATGTTTATGGAAGTTCTGCAGAGGTGTGTCCTTTTGGTATGATTGTTAAAGGTAAAATTACAAGAGTAAGATCCTTTCCTTTGGTTTCTTCTGTTGCGGTCGTTTGGTAAGTTCAGTTCTTTTAGGTTATTGCTCTCCATGGGGATCATAAAAAATGGTTTCCACTGTCAACTGCTACACCTGGCACAAAATGTGCATATGCCAAGATTGGAGTTTCGCTGTGCTCTAATATAGGTGAGGAGTAAGACCATTTTTATCAAGACTTCATGGCAATTCGGTAAACTTCACACACTGTAGTGACTTTAGAAACACTTAAATAATGAAAATAAATATATTACTGGGATGACACAAATAGAATTTTAAATATACAGGACTTCACAAAGCAGTAGACCACATGCTGGATTTCTTTCAGGTGAAGAAGCCACAAAAAACATATTTTCTGATATTTCTAGACAGTTATTTAAAGTTGGACAGTGCAAATGCATAAAAAAGACAATACATTGAATATTGAAAAGAGGGAAGCATTTAAATTTAGTATGCCTTCTTCCTCTGCCTTTACCTATCATCCTTTATAAAGATCTGTCTCTGATCCCGTCACTTGAAGCACTTCCATTATAGTTACTATCTACAAGTGCATGGGTGTCAGAGTGGATAATAAGTTGGTCTGGAGGGAACAGTGTACAGATGAGGAACATACGTGATTTTACTATCCCGAAAAATTAAAATCCTTTTGAGTAGATCCTACAATCATGAAACATTTCCATACAGCTGTAGTTGAGAGTGCTATTCTTTTATGATGTTTTGCCGTTATCTTAGGAAAGCAGATTCTTTAAGGGTACAGAGATTATTGAACAAGGCAAATATTTGATGAGCAAATCTTTCCTCACAAAATCTGTTTTCAAAGAATTTTGATGAAAGTAAAGAATGTCATGAACAATAAAAATCACTTCCGTCTCAGTTAAACAAAGCACAGTATAGCACAGGAACAGGCCCTTCGGCCCATCAAGCCTATGTTGACGCACAATGTCTTTCTAAACTATAGACCTTTTGCCTCTACACGGTCCGTATCCCTCTATTCCCTTCCTATTCGTGTATCTGTCAAGATGCTTCTTAAACATTGTCATTGTATCTGCTGCTACCATCTCCTCTGGCAGCGCATTCTAGATACTTACCACCCTCTGAGTAAAAAATCTTACCTCTCACATCTCCATTAAACTTTTCCCCTTTTGCTTTAAGCCGATATCCCCTTGACATTTCTACCCTGGGAAAAAGACTCTGACTATCCATTCTATCCGTGCCTCTCATAGTTTTGTAAACTGCTGTTGGATAGTTTCAGTGAAAAGGCTACAATCAATCCCTCAGATAAATCATTTCCTGAACTTGTTTGTGCCCTTCTCTGTAAAGAATTTTGAACCAGAGTTTGATGTCTGGACAAAGATGTACTGTCAGGGTGGGGTCTCACTGACTGACCACTTCGATGCATTGGATAATAATACATATTTTAATGAAAGTTTAGATCTCTGTGACAGGGAGTTCTTTTTCAGTTATATATAATATTTTAATGTTCAAGCAATGTACCCAAGATGAATTTCCATTGGGACAATGAAGTGAAGTTGAATTTAATTGAATTGATTGACTACACATCCAATGAATCAATACTATCTGTTAAGGCAGGTGATTGGAGTAAAAACTATTGGGGCACATTGGGCTGGATCTTTCCACAGGCTTTAGACACAGATGTAGGTCCTAAGTTTGCACATGCTGGAAACACATCCTCTGTACTCAATCATTCAGGAGGCGGTGTCCTAATTGGCTGTTTTCACTTTCGCCATCTATTTAAGGATGATGGGCAGATTCCTGATGTTGCTATTCCAATTGGAGAGCTGATAGACTGGGCAGCCTGGGAGAGGTGGGCCAGGGTCCATGGGGGACCCTTCAACATGGAGGAACACTTAGCGGTGCGCATTCATGTTAAGATTTATGTTGAAACCCCTCTGAGTGAAACATTTAGTTCATGGCTCCCTCTCTTTGGGATATGGAGTATCTGGTTCCAACGGTCCACCAATCTGCCCCCATTGAGAGGACAGCCACCACACACAATGCTGGGTCACTCGACTGGCAGGGAAATACTGAAGCGCCCTCTAAGTCATCCCTGATTGGGGCTTTCATCATCTCAGTTGGTTGCCTGTCTGAATGGGGTGGCAGCCGACCCTACCCCCTGCCCGCCCAGGGAAGGTTCCCATAAGGAGTTGTCTTGATGTGGCTCCAGCCTATTGCACTGGTAACTGTGTCTTCAACATTGCAGGACCATTCAACGCACTGAAGCAGTGAATGAGAGTCTGATAGAGAGTTTGAAAGGCAAACCTGGTGAAAAACTGAAATGCTGCTGCATTGAAAAGTTAAGTGGGTGAGAAGCGGATTATATCAAAGTACATTCCAAGTTACCAATGCACATGGATCACTGAGTCCAAAATATTTTGTTCACTACTAGTACAAATCAAATATTTCAAGATTCATAGAATGTGTTGGAATAGAGAACAGTCTGTACTGTTTTCAGTATAAAATAGATCTGAGATCATGTTTAATGTGCAACAAAGGCAATGAAAGTGAATTGGTGTCTTTAAAGGTTCTGTTCAGTGTCGATGCTCCCAAAGCTACAACTATACAAAGAGTGACTGCACAAGGTAGCAGGGTATGATTCATCTGTTTTATGTCTCTGGAAAACTCTGTATAGGAACTGTTAACGGAATGACTTCAAGAAAGAGTGTCAGGAGAATTTTCCCATTCAAATGCAGATGGATTTCAGTGCATGCAGTGAGATAAAGCTCCTGAAATTGATGTCAGGATCTGAACATCATCCTGCCCTCGTCCAGTTTTCCCTGCGGTGGGTCTAAAGCCGGCAGGGGACCTCCTTGCATCTGATGGGAAAGTCGTTGAATTAATTAAAAAGACAACTCAGAGCCTATTTTAACCCTGGATTCCTTCTTTTCCACCAAGCACATGAATTTCAGGTTTGCACCTCACCAGGTTGGAGAAAGCGATTAGCACAATTAGTAACTCTGTTGAATGAAACTGACCTGACCTGACCTAACAGTTTAAAGGCTTGTGGTGAACCATTGTTGGTTACCACCAGGAGTGCTGAGCCATGGTCTGGCCAGTACTATGAGTCTGTAGATATGTTACTGTTGGGGTTAGGGTTGGGCTGTTCTACCTGTTAATATAGTCCTATGGTACACCCCAGTTGGCTCCGCCTCCTGGGAGAGGTATAAAGGTCACTGCTCTGCCTGGTGACCCTTTAGTCTGGGATTGTATATTGTATATAGTAGCTCCGTTATTGTTGGCAATAAAAGCCTTTATTTCCCGGGTACATCCAGCCTCCCGTGTGATTTATCGCGCATCAATTTTATTGCCAACAAGTAAATTCTTTTTTTTTTTGAAAAAAAAACAAAAGAAAACATGGAGCAAATGCTTAAACCCGAACGGCTTACGTTGGACCCACGTGCGGCGGGAGCATCGAACACTTTTGACCACTGGTTGAAGTGTTTCCAAGATTACCTCGACGCCTCCACAGCGGTCACCGACGACGCCGACAGACTCCGGGTCCTCCACGCGAGGGTAAGTGACGCTGTATACTTAGCGATCCGTGAGGCCCCCGACTACAAAGGGGCCCTCGAAGATTTCTACAGGCCCAGGAGGATTTCTACAGGCCCAGGAGGATTTCTGCAGGCCCAGGAGGATTTCTGCAGGCCCAGGAGGATTTCTACAGGCCCAGGAGGATTTCTACAGGTCCTGGAGGATTTCTACAGGCCCAGGAGGTCATTAACAGAATTCATGTGGTGATCAAAGTGCTACCAGAACAGTCAAATGTCTTTGTTAGTCAAACAGGCTTTCACTCTCTGAATAGGAGCAGGTATGTAACCATCACAAGAACAAGTTTGCAATTGGTTTCCAGGAAGTTGTCCCGACTCCTTCATCCTTCTGCTGCCTTACTTACCTCCATAGACAGCTTCAGTGCTTGGCTACTGGGGGACAAGGCCTCCTCACTGTTAATTCCAGTCAGGAAATCAACCACAGACAACACGAGGGGTACAAGAGGAGTCATGTCACCACCAGATCAACAATAAAGCAGCCATTAACTTGCTCAGTATGAGAGCCTGCTATCTTGACACGCCTGGCGGTGACTTTTAGTTTTTCTTAATTCTTTTTTGGCAGGTTGTGGGCTTTGCTGGCTAGACCAGCATTTCTTGCCCAACCCTAGCTGTCCTTGAGAAGGAGGTGCTGATGTGTAGGTACACCCACGGTGCTGGTAGGGAGGGAATTCCAAGATTTTGACCCAGCGACAGTTAAGGAACGGCGATATATTTCCGAGTCAGGATGGTGAGTGACTTGGAGAGGAACATCCAGGTGGTGGTGTTCCCAGGTATCTGCTGCTCTTGTCCTTCTAGATGGTAGTTGTCATGGGTTTGGAACGTGCTGCCTAAGAAACGTTGGTGAGTTCCTGCAGTGCACCTTGTAGATGGCATAGACTCCAGCTCCTGTTTGTCAGTGGTGGAGGGATTGAATGTTTGTGTCAGGAGTAGCAATCAAACGGTGTCCAGTTGAAGTGTTGTTGGAGCTGCACTCATCTAGGCAAGTGGAAAATATTCCATCACACTCCCGACTTGTACCTGGTGGACAGGCTTTCGGGAGTCAGGAGGTGCATTATTCACTGCAGGATTCCTAGTCTTTAACCTGCTTGGTAGACACAGTATTTATATGACAAGTCCAGTTCAGAGGGCGAATGGTAACCACAGGATGATGATAGTGGGGATTCAGCGATGGTAATGCCATTGAATGTCAAGGGATGATGGTTAGATCCTCTTTTGTTTTGTTCCAGTTAAGGTCTCCAGGATTGTTTGTTGCGCACTTTTGTGTCTTCCCTAACAATGGAGAGAGGGTTGGAGCTGGCATCAGGGGAAGGTGGAGAGTTTCTGGCATCCTTGGAAGAGGATGAGGGTGAGGATGAGGAGGAGCCTGATGTGCTGTTGGTACCGACAGCTGCAGACATGCCTGCCGGAGAAGCCCGCAACAGCCTCATTTCGTAGAATCCCCGGCCTCTGACCTGCTCTTGTAGCCAGATAAAAACTGTGGGCCATAACTTCCATGGAGTAACAATCAGAGTCGGATTGCTGCTCCACTCTGCGTTACCTACCTTAAAATGCAGCCACACATTGCTGACCCAACCTTCCGAGGGTGTTGGGTAGACAGTGAGGGGTGGGGTGTAGTTGAGTGGGAGGCTGGGTGGACAGGGGAGGGTGGAGGGAAGGATAGTCAGGGGTACAGTTGGGGGGGGTGCAGAGCGGGCAGTCTGACATTGTGAGTTATGAGATAGTTAGTTAGTTCCATGGGGGGGGGGAGGGGAGGGGGGGAGGAGGGGAGGGGCGGGGGAGGGGAGGGGCGGGGGGAGTGGTCATGTTGGACCCGGAGGGAGCTTGGACCTGGCTCCAAGGGGACGTTGGGTGGATTGGGAGAGGTGCGGCGGAGAGTCTCCTGAGGATCAAGGGGGATAGTTGCGAGCCTGCCTAAAAAACAATGCAAGAGTCTCTTTTGCAGATCAGTGCTTGGAGAACAACAATATACCCTGGATGCCATTTTGAGAACTCCACCAGCTTTCCTTTTCCCTTGAACCATTGACTCTTAACCGTTGGCAGTCTGCCTCTAATTTTATTTGTTTTTAAATGTGTGTGTGTATCTCAAAAGAGTGATTAGTATACTTTCATATTTTATACTGTGTGTTAATAAGCTTTGCCCTCCTATTTGACAGGACTGGTTTTATAGTAAACAAATACATTTGTTATTTATTGAAGGAAGCCTGGTTAAAGTCTCTTTCATTCTGTGTAACAGTAGCAAAGGCAAACAATTGGCAATTTTGCTGAGGGAATCAAACTTTTAAACTAATGATGCGTCCTGTGGCGTAGTGGGGCTAGTGAAACTGTGCATTCCTCCAGTCCCAGTTTTAACACTGAGTCAACAGGGTTTGTGAAAGGAAAACCATGTTGGATAAATTTATTAGCGTTCTTTGAGGATCAACAGATCTTATCCAATTGTTGAAATTGGAACGAACCAGAGCTACAGTGCTTGGAAGATGGATATGATGGGAACAAGGGAAGCATGATTATGGGCTGATTTGAGTAGATTTTGTACACTGCTTGAGTTTATATCATGTCGAAGAATTTGAAGCTGAAAGACTAAACATCTAGGATGGAACAACGCTCTTTTCTAAGATCTGGAGGAAAGCATCTATCTGGAACAATGGCCCATGACTTCCTCAGATTGGCATTCTCTGTCGGATTACCACTGAATGATGAGGATGGGGGAGACCGAGATGGAAAGGGAGGATAGGTACGGGTGATCATGGTCAGACTGGAGTAAGGTGGGGGATGTGGGATGAACCGGGGGCAGGGAGGGGGTGGATTGAACCGGGGGTGGGGGTGGGTTGAACCGGGGGAGGGGGGGTGGATTGAATCGGGGGAAGGGGGGATGAGTTGAACCGGGGGAGCGGAGGAGTGGGTTGAACTGGGGGAGTGGGGGGTCAGGTTGGACCTGGAGAGAGCTTGGCGTGGGAGGAGGCGGTTAGAGGGAGGCTGGGGGTGAGGTGGGGTTGGGGGTGGGGTCAGGTCGGGTGGGGGATGGGTGTGCGGGTGCTGTGGTGGGTCCCCTGGAAGTGTCATGTGTGTCTGCGGAGTGTCCCATATGAGGCTGGGTCTGGTGTTTAAAGAGTTACTCTGGAGTTAGAAGTGTTTTTTTCTTTCCAATCCTTTCAGAGTAACTGTCAGGGTAAAACTGGCAGAACCATCCGAACTTTGCAATTTAAATTGCTTTGTTGGATGGTTACCAGCATGCAATAATCCAGGGGGAGTTAGCGCTTTTGGACAATTGTCATGTCAACTCTTACTTGGGAACTTCCCGGAGGGATTCCCCAGCGCATCACTGGGGCTCCCCCCACCCCCACCAAATCTGATGCTCGGGAACCAGGAAGTTACAGGTCAATATGTTTTCTGCTCGGCTATGTAAACAAGGCGTTACTTTATTTAAGCCTTGTAAGATTATACAATTGGAGCTGAACCAAATTCTTTACATCAGTGAAGATACTTCAACCTCTTTGGCTGAAGAGCCTTGTTGTCACTTACTCCACCCATGGGTATGACAGGGGCAATTATGAGCTCGCACTCTCTATCCGCAGGAATAGCAGTGAGTGTTCAAAATCCGGAAAGCGCAGTTCGCTCTGGCGAGTTTAAACAGATGTGAGTTTCACCCAGGTGTGAACCTGTCACAGGGGATCTCCCCAGGATCATAAAGTAAGTACAGCTCCTGGGGGTGAGGGACATGGCCAGGCAGTGGCCTAGCACTGCCCCTGGCACTGCCCTTTGGCACAGGTTGGCACTGCCAGGTTGGTATCTTGACAGGTCTGGAGGTGACCAATGTTGACAATGTCAACCTGGCAATGTCAATCTGTGCCAAAGGATGGGCCCCAGTGGGAGCCTTATTGGTTGGGGGGGGGGGGGGGTGGATCCATTTATTTGTGGTGGTGGCTGGGAGTGGACGGAGGAGCAGCGAATGTTGGCGATGGCTTTTGTGGAGGAGGGGCAGAGGGGGTAGATGGTGGAGGTGGGTGCCGGCTCTTATTGGAGTGAAGGTAGGAAGGGGCCGATGACTGGGATGGGGGGGTGGGTGGGTGCAAGGGGAGAAGTGGCCAATGATCAGAGGGGTGGGGGGGGGGTAGAGGGGGCCGATGATTGGGGTGGTGGGCTGGTGGGCTCTAATCGGGGGTTGATTGAGGAGCCCCTGAGACCTCTGTGGTGGGCTGGTTTACTCTGTTCCTGATCGGGGTACGCTTTAAAGATGGCACTTCCCTATCCATTGTTCTTATTCTATGCTTCTAAAACTTTAACTCTTTTAAACTCTCTAACAATGCTTTAATTCTTCCCTGCTGCAATCAGACTTTTGAATGGACCTATCTTGCATTAAGTTGATCTTTCTCTACACCCTAGCTATGACTGTAACACTACATTCTGCACTCTCTCCTTTCCTTCTCTATGTACAATATGCTTTGTATAGCGCGCAAGAAACAATACCTTTCACTGTGTACTAATACATGTGACAATAATAAATCACATCAATTCAATCTCTGTGCAGCTGGACTTTGCCACTGTGTTTAGACATGTATGATGGCATGAAACATTCCCCTTTGATATTTTTTTGGCAGAGTGTTGTAAGATCTGGAGAGAAAACTGAACTGTTTCTCCAGAGAGAAACGCGCTGGGTTTTCTCACCAGAAACAACAATGCCATTTTTTGGTAAGATTCCGCCCCACAGATCCCTTGCAGTGGGTAACTATTTTCCCAGACTTTTACATGCTGATATGGTAGAAAGCTGCTGAGAAGCCTGGGAAAAATCCATGGGAAAATGGACATGGGGTGAAGGGTGAAACCTATCCTTTCGATGCTGAGATACAAAAAAATTGGGTCAGTGTTTCAAGTTGATGATCTTTTAGCAGAACTGGAAGAAGTTTGAGATTTAACTGTTTATCAGCAACTTCATAGCTGGGAAAACAGGACGGGGAGGAAAGAACAAGTCAGTGATAGGGTGCAAGGCAAGTGTTTAAATTGCAAAGGAATGATGTTGCAAAGGTAGGTGGTAGTGAGATAAAGAATGAAACATGAGTCCATAAAAGGTGCCAATGGTTATAGAAAAACCATTACCAACTGAGAGAATGGGAGTAATTGTTGTGACCTAAAGTTGCTGAACTCAATGTTTGAGGTCAGAAAGGTGTAAAGTGCCTATTGGAAGGATGGCGTGCTGCTTCTTGAGCTCTGGGTGAGCTGTAGTTGTGCTATTGCTACTATTTTCTAATTGTTCCTCTGCTGTCATATCAATATTTGTCCCACTTCATTTCCCAGAAAGAAATCAATGAGTGTTTCTGTCCTTGTTGTGCTGGGTCACTCTATCCTTGGAAGTCATTGTAAAAAGCCTTCTCCAATTTGACAACTTCCAATATCTTTACCCCACTCTCTCTTGCCCTGTTGATCTCCTCCTCTATCTCATTTCAGTGATTTGGTGGCCTGTAATGTACACTGAGCATTGTCCCATTTTCTTATCTATTCCTAAATGCCATGTGTATGGTGACAAGACATCTCTTAAGACATCCACACATTGTAACATTTTGATAGATTCCTTTGCTAACATTGCCATTACGATTCATTTTGGTCCTGCTCAGTTCTCTGGCACGGTGGTACAGTGGTTAGCACTGCTGCCTCACAGTGCCAGGGATCCGGTTTGATTCCTGGCTTGGATGACTGTCTGTGCGGAGTCTACACGTTCGCCCCGTATATGCGTGAGTTTCCTCTGGGTGCACCAGTTTCCTCCCACAGTCCGTGCTGGTTTGGTGCATTGGCCATGCTAAATTCTCCCTCAGTGTACCCGAACAGGTACTGGAGTGTGGTGATTAGGGGATTTTCACAATAACTTCATTGCAGTGTTAACATAAGCCTACTTGTGACACTAATAAATAAATACACTTTAAAATGTTTTAACCAAGAAGATGCAGTTTCAAGTCCTGTCTAAACAGTGTCACCTTGATTCAGTGGTGTTTTTTGTTCACCTCTCAAATTGCAGTATTACCCCTGTTGCGACACTTGAGCAGATAATCTGGCCAGATCCTTCAGTGAAGTAGTGGAGGACTTCTGCTCTGTTTGGGGTGTGAGTTTTCAGAGGAGATGTTAGCTAAGGCTTGCTCAGGTGCACTGAGATTTCCGGTGCCTTGACCAACACTTGTCACGTTAAATCAATACCACCAAAGCTGACCATTTGCTGCTTCTGAGCAACCTCATTGGACACAAATTAGCCGGTATATTTGCCAACATAATAATAGTGGCTATGCTCCAAAATAATTCACATTAGGATTAGGAAACACTCCTGAATGACCTGAGGTTATGAAATGTGCTATAAAAATGCTAATTTTTTATTTCTTAAAAATCATTACACTCTGTATATCATGTCATTTTTTTGCTGTTAAAGCTCCGAACATTGCCGTTTTGTTTTGAATTCTTTGTACAATCACAGAAACACTATTCAGTCCATGCTCTGATTTTTTTGGACTGTTGACCTTTATTGCTTTTCTAGTTTCCCCATTTAATTTGTTGATAACTCGTGCTCTGTTTCAAACCACTGTTTATATTTCTCACTATCTCAAAGTCTCTTTCTTATCCTTTCCCCTTTGATAGTATTTTCTCGCACATATAATTCAGACAAACCTCCACATTGTATTCTAACAGCTTTATGGCACGGTGGCATAGTGGTTAGCACGGATGCCTCACAGCGCCAGGGACCTGGATTCAATTCTGGCCTCGGGTCACTGTCTGTGTGGAGTTTGCACATTCTCCCTGTGTCTGCGTGGGGTTCCTCTGGCTGCTCTGGTTTCCTCCCATAGTAAGAAGTCTCACAACACCAGGTTAAAGTCCAACAGGCTTATTTGTAGCAAACGCCACTAGCTTTCGGAACTGGCTGTTCCTTCGTCAGGAGGGTGGGAGTTCTGATCACAAACAGGGCTTACAAAGACAGAAACTCAATTTACATGAATAATGATTGGAATGTGAGTCTTTACAACTAATCAAGTGTAAGGGACTTAGGAAAATTTGTGGGGAAGACAGTTACCAGTGTTCTTTGTCCTTTGTGGGCTTCAGTGTCCTGTTTGCCGGGTGGGTGCTGTGAACAGGATGCTGTTGGTTGAGTGATGTGGGCTGGGCCAATGGGATTGCTTTGGGGGCGGGAGGAAAAAAAAAGGCGCCAGGAAGTGAAGCAGAGCTGAAGAGAGAGAGAGCTTTTTCCAGGCAGGGAGAATTCGGTTTGGAGTGAGAGGCAGCCAGGCGTTCCCCTGCCTGTTCTTTTCATTACTGCCGAGGAGGACAGCATTCAGCGCACTCGACCTACGTTGCTGCACGGATAGCTCGCGGCACCTCTGCCTCCTGCGGCATCATCTTCCACACGTGTGTCTCTCCTGGACTGTGTGTGGGTGTCGTGAGTAACTGGTGGGGACTATACAGTCCAACTGGATCAGTATCTACGAATGTGTTACGGAGGATGAGTTTCCCTATAGTACACCAACGGAGGGCCCCCAACGATTATAGATCAGAGCTCACTGTTTTATGTCTGTTAATTATATGTTATTAAATTTATTTTTGATATCCCGATTACAGTACTGACATTTATGGGTAAACAGGGAATTAGCCAAATCAACATCAACCGCTAGGAATTCAGGATCCTGTTGATTGAATATTTAAATAGTAGCCCCATATAGTGGTCAGCAGGGGGTTACACAAGTCTTAAAGGTACAGACAATGTAAGTGGAGAGAGCATTAAGCACAGGTTAAAGAGATGTGTATTGTTTCCAGACAGGAAAGTTAGTGAGATTTTGCAAGTCCAGGCAAGTTGTGGGGGTTACAGATAGTGTGACATGAACCCAAGATCCCGGTTGAAGCCGTCCTCATGTGTGCGGAACTTGGCTATCAGTCTCTGCTCAGCGACTCTGCGCTGTCGTGTGTCGTGAAGGCTGCCTTGGAGAACGCTTACCTGAAGATCAGAGGCCGAATGCCCGTGACCGCTGAAGTGTTCCCCAACAGGAAGAGAACAGTCTTGCCTGGTGATTGTCGAGCGGTGTTCATTCATCCGTTGTCGTAGCGTCTGCATGGTTTCCCCAATGTACCATGCCTCGGGACATTCTTTCCTGCAGCGTATCAGGTAGACAACGTTGGCCGAGTTGCAACCGCATAACCTCAAACAGACCATTGTCTGCAGCAAACTACCCAGCCTTCAGGAGAACAGTGACCATGGCACCACATAATCCTGCCACAGCAACCTCTGCAAGACGTGCCGGATCATCAAAACGGATGCCATCATCTCACGTGAGAACACCATCCACCAGGTACACAGTACATACTCTTGCAACTCGGCCAACGGATAGGGCCTGGGTGGGATTGCATCAGTGCAGTCTCGATGGGCTGTGTGGCCTCTTTTTTTTCACTGCAGGGATTCAATGATTCAACGACTCTATGATTCTACATGCTTCATTCTCTAGTCTCAA
Organism: Mustelus asterias; assembly: GCF_964213995.1. Lineage (NCBI taxonomy): Eukaryota > Metazoa > Chordata > Chondrichthyes > Carcharhiniformes > Triakidae > Mustelus > Mustelus asterias. The sequence continues at coordinate 48,251,696 of NC_135815.1, read as the reverse complement.
GCATAGGCTTTTTTTCTTTTATTAGATTGAACCCACAAAGAACTTTGGTGATGTTTCAGTTAGAGTAAAGGCTGTACCTTCAGTATTGCTGTCCTTGCTTTCCGAATGTTCTCCAGTGTCCAAGAACATTTTCCTCCTGTACCTGCCCTGCAGCTAATCATTGGCTCAAAACATCCTGACATCCCAGTGTCGGATTTGGGGGCGACCCCAATGATGTGTTGGGGAATCCGTCTTGGCAGTTCCAGAGTTTGTGCGACAATTGTCCAGAACAGTTAACTTCCCTTGGACAACGGTGCTGGGCTGGCTGGGGAACTATCCAAAAGTGTTTTAAATAGTTAAATTTGGATGCTTGAGTCTGCCAGTTTTACACCAATATTTACTCTGAAAGAGTTAGAAAGAATAAAAGCTCTTCTAACTTCAGAGTACCTCGTATAAGGACCCAGACTGAGCTCCACATGGGGCACCCCCCACACCCTGGACCACCCACAGCCCTCTGACGAATCAACCCCCAGGATATTCCCAACACCTAAACACCCCCCCTCCCCCCACCAACTACTATCATCCCCAGCCCAGGGGATGACCTCCACACAGACCCCCAACTGCACGGGACTCGCCAACCGATGGGACTGACTATACGTCTGCCCCTTCACCCTATCTGACCACCTCCCTTCATCCGACAACCGCCCCCCCTCCCCCCCCCCACCCAACCCCTGATAGTGGACCCGGACCTTCCCCCTGGAAATGGGTCTGACTCCCCCCCCATTCCCTCTCCTCGTCCCCCCACCACCACCCCCCCCCCCCCCCCCCCAATAGCGCAGTGAGGACCTGACCTGAGAGTGGATCTGGACCTCCCAACCCATCCCACCCCCTCCGCTGGGAGCGGAGGTGAGACCTCCCCCCAGTACCCCCATCCTCATCGGTCCCACCCCACCTGCATCCCCTTCCCAGGACCCCTCACCATGGAACCCCAGACCTCCTGGAACCCCCCCCCCCCCAACCCCTGGCCTTGGTCCCCCACCCACCGACCCCTCGGCCCCTCACCCATCAATTTCCGTGCACTTACCTGGGCATTCACCTTCTCTCTGCCCTATCAGACTCATTGAGCACTCTTTAAACCAACCAGCTTTCCAGCAGCCAATGAAATAAGACAGGTGGCTGGGAGGGGAGGGGGATGGGGGGCGGGGGCGGGGGGGGGCGGAGGGGGTGGATGCTGTAGCAGGGTTGCTGGAGTTACACCATGTTGCACCTGCTCTGTTGCAGGTTTCAAACAGCTCCAGCTTGTGCAGGTTGAGCAAAGTTTTCCAGAGCTGCTAAATGCACTTTAAACTCTTAGAATTCTAACAGATCATGGGTGGGATTCTCCCAAAAAATTCAAAGTGCCAAATTTGTGTAAACAAGAGTAAATCCCATTGGTTTTTTTCAGCGGGATTTTCAAAATGAATCTCCCACACTCTGTGCCCTAGCGTGAGTCTCAGTGGGCGGGGCCTAAACCCGCTGGAGAGGCTGGCAACATAGTGCTGAGTGGGCCATTGCGCATGTGCTGATCTGTCAGCCAGCTTTACACCAATATTTATCTGAAAGAGTTAGAAAGAATGAAAGCTCTTCTAATTTCAGAGTACCTGTTATAACGACCCAGACTGAGCTCCACATGGGGCACCGCTCACACCCTGGACCACCCACAACCCTCTGACTAATCAAAATATGACTGAAACTGGCCAGCCCCATGACCCCCGCAATGCTGCCCCCTGACCCTCCTCAATCTGGGCTCCCAGGCATGTCCGAGTCAGCCTCGACCTCTCCCCCGCCAACCCTGCCCCCCGGGCTGCCTCGATCCCCCCAGCAGTCCCGATCATCCAATCTCCAACCCACCCCCCCCCACGCAGTCCTGCCCCCCCCAGCAGACCGACCCCACCCCCACTCGCCTTGATATCAAGCCCCGATCACTGGCCTCCCTCCCTCTGTCACCGCTGAGTACAGAGTGGTAGCGGGGTACCCCCCACCCCCACCGATCTCCCCAGCCTAGTGGCCCTGCCGCCTACAGGCCCTGCCCCCTTGGCACTGCCCCATGCCTGGTGGGCTGTGCCAAGGTGTCTCCAGGGCATTGCCAGTTTGCCCCTTGGGCAGTGTCAGAGGGCCAGGCTGGCACTGTCAAGCTGTCAATGCCCAGGGGGCACCCCCCCATACACCCGACCCTCTGGGGTGCCTATATGGCCTCCCTTCACTCCAGCGGGGTCGGGCTGCCAGCTCCCCGCTAGCGCAGAGCTGTTGTAGACCCCACTGGAGTGAAACGCTCCAGGCCTGCTAATGATATTTAAATCCTCATTAGAAGAATGTATTCAGCTCCGCTCCGATTTCTGGGGCGAGCTGACTGATGCACTATCAACACCCAGAGACAGAATCTGGAATAATAGGCTTTTATTAACTATAAAAGGGAACTAACTCTACAGTAAACTCTAACCGAGGGAGCGGACCAGAATGAGGTGAAGGGGAGGAGCAACCACCTTTATACCCCAGTGAACAGGGGAGGAGCCTCGGGCAGCACCGGTAGGGGTGTGTCCAGTCATCAGAACATAACAGTGGTTATCAGGACATAACAGTGGTTTACCACACTGACGACACCGGAAATCTGGCGGCCACAGAAGCACGGAGGCCATGGCGCCCAGTGGGAAGCCCACTACACAGCCTCCCCTTGAGTCTTCCAGTATCTTCCAGACATCTTTGAGGTTTTATATTTCCACTTATTTCTTCTTTCCTTAAACTCCCACTGCAAGACGGCAACAATACTTCCATCTATCTCATTGGGTTTTGACAGAAACGACCTTTGGCTGCTCTCTCCCTTGATGTGGAGATGCCGGTGTTGGACTGGGGTAAACACAGTAAGAGTTTTAACAACACCAGGTTAAAGTCCAACAGGTTTATTTGGTAGCAAATGCCATTAGCTTTCGGAGCGCTGCTCCTTCGTCAGATGGAGTGGAAATCTGCTCTCAAACAGGGCACAGAGACACAAAATCTTGATTTTGTAACTTGACTTTGTGTCTCTGTGCCCTGTTTGAGAGCAGATTTCCACTGCATCTGATGAAGGAGCAGCGCTCCGAAAGCTAATGGTATTTGCTACCAAATAAACCTGTTGGACTTTAACCTGGTGTTGTTAAAACTCTTAATGTGCTCTCTCCCTTCCCAGAAGTTTTTGCCAATGATATTCCATTGTGTTCTTTGTCCTGGCACCAGAAGACAATATACCATTCAGCACTCCCCCACCTCAATGGCAGAACAGGTTGTTTATAGAATGGATTATAGATTGCCCCACATTTAGTAATTCAGGATGAGTTAAAATTCTTTTTTGGGAGATATTTTCATTTATTCTAAACATTTGCCTTGGTGCTTTTCAAATGAACCCAGGCAGATTGTTTTTTTGTTGAAACATGTCAATACTTTTGGATTAAAGTTTCAATAAAGTGGAAATGTTGTGGCTCTAACCATCGACAGTATCAATGGTGATTATTTAAGGCAAGGAGTATTCAGGGTGGCAACGACAGAGGATAATTTACAACATGCCATCGCAAGCAGCTATGAGGTAACTGGAGAAAATTAGTCATCTAGACACTGCATAAGAAAGGAGTACACTAAGATTGTGGATATTAAAGAGGAGTGATGCTTCTCTCCATAAAATCTTATCGTTGGGAATTGTAATTGCAAATTAAATTGTGACATGAATTAAGACATCCTTTAAACTGGTTGGAACCCTGACTTTTGTGTCCAGACCTTGGGATACACGCACAAAGCTGTTGTAGGGTCCACTACAATGCAAACAACTCACTTACGGACTTACAGGTAATATACCTGAGTCCCTGTGTATTCCTTTGATGCTTCACTAGTTGTAAGTGCTTCTTTGGCATACACAGGGGCATTGGATGAAGATAGAGGGCTTGGATGAGAGACTTCTCCGGTGGTCCTGAGTAATAGCCCCATTCCTGCTAGACAATACTTTATCACTAACACGAGAGGCACACAGGTACATATTACAAACAAAGTAATGGTGTAGTCTTCTAACTTGGTGACCTGGCAAACCACTTCTGGCGTTGCCCCTATGCATACTGTGTGTGGGAGGGAGCATTTAATGTGGGATGATACTTCCATTTCCCATTGCGAATAGAGCTCTGTTCCTCAGTTTCCTCCAAGGGAATTTCAGTCACTCATCTATGACATGGCCCATTTGCTGACCTCCTTCATTCATTCCAGACATTTTTTTTCCCAAAAAACGTCCTTCAGTTCATAACTTCAAATCACCAGTCTTGACTTTGCAATTGGGAAGGAGTCATGATGGAGCCAATGAAGGGGGAATTTACCCAGTTGTATTTCCACCAATACAATGGCAGCTCTGGCATTTCTGTTCTTCTCTCCTTCAAGGTTTATTCATTGTTGTGATAGTAACTTTTTGTTTATGCATTGATCATTTCCATATTTCCCATTGTAACCTTCTCCACAGTTCCTATTGTAATCATCTTCTTTTATCCTTTATGGTTTTGTCAGGTTCATTACTTGGGAAATTATGGGTAAATACTCATGTTGCTTTGGGCACAGTTTTATGTTTTTTTCCATAGCTTTGAAGGGTATTAAATGGCAAATGAGCTGAATCAGAAAGTAAAGATGAAGTGTAATGAGGTCTTTGATACAGTCAAATAAATCACTTTTTGTTCATAGTAAGTGTTATTTTTCTTCCCTGCAAAGTAGCTGTGTACATATATAATGAGTTCTGTAATGCTACAATGTAAGTATTGCTGCTGGGATGCTATTTTATGATTAAATGTGGGTTGTTAGCAAATTTTTGGAAGAATTCTCAACTGACTGGTGTTTTTAACAGCATGTACCATCTCCAATCTTCCAACAGGTTTGACCAAAAAAAGGAACAAAATAACTTGGATTTGCATTTTACCTTCTCGCATCCCTCAGGATTGCCGAACGAATTATTTTTGAAAAGCAGTCACTGTCGCTCTTTAGTGCGGCAGCCATTTTGCAGAGAAACAGAAAGAAAACAAATAACTGGTTGATCTGTTTTTAGTGGTCTTGGCTGATGGAAGAATGTTGAGCAAGAGAATTTCCTGATTTTTTTCAAATGGTACCATGAATTTTAACATTTATTTATGTATGTATTTATTTATTTGTGTCACAAGTAGGTTTTCATTGACACTGCAATGAAGTTACTGCGAAAATCTCCTGAGTAGGAGGGTTTTGCTTTAATGTGTTGTCTACATTGCAGCACAGCAACGGCAACTTGCATTGACACGGTACCTCTGGTGTAGCAACATATCCCAAGGCACTTCCTAGGTAGATCCAAATGGTATGGACAGTGTGAGGCAGACCTGCTGAAATCCTGTTCCCTTCCCAATTGTCTACAATCAGTGAACTTTTGAGAGCAAATGTGTGTGTGTTTACCCGCTGAGTGTGTGGACAACTCGAATAACCAGCACCAAGCTTTTCAAGGGTTTGAATAAAGGAAGAATATTGTTCATTTGACTATGGAGGTTAATGCTATGCTACTCACTCACACACACACACTCAAGGAAAATACCGTTGAAGAGAATAGTGCAATTTTACAAGTTATAAACGGAAGGAGCAGTGCATAATTCACATGATTGTCTTGCAGGCCCAATGCAAAGACATTTTCAATCCTGAAGTAAATTTAGTTGAATTCAACAGCAAAGTAATTTTCAGCATTTTCTCAAAGAGGTGGGCTTTTTTGCAGGTTGCAACATTCATTATTTGTAGTCTCGCTACCAGCAGGAGGTTAGTTTTCTGTATTGGTGGACCAGAAAAGAAAAGGCTTGGGGGCGATCTTACCATCTCACCTGAGGTGGAGGTGCGACCCGCACACTCTGCAACCAGTGATCCGCTGGTCCATTCAATGGCGGGGGGGCAATTGGTCCATCTATGAAAGAGAGGGAGAATGGCCACAGAGGGCAGCAATAAGGGTCGGGGGAGGGGGTAGCGATCAGCTGTGGAAGCCAATGGAGGCTGAGGGAAGGTGACTGACAGATATCTCTCTTTTGTGCAATACAGAACAGAGTGATCTGCACAAGTGCAATAGCGCCCTATACTGAAATCTGCAGGCTTTTGGTGAGCTTAGGCCCCACCCTCTCCCTCTTCTGGTGGGAAACAGATCTTCATTTTTGCTTCATTTTTTCCTCAGAGTGAGGTTAGATTCAATTTTTAACTCACCCAAAAATAAATGGAGCAATTATCTCCTGTTTTCACACTCATGCAGCACCTGGAATCTTTTTGGCAAGATCTCCCCCTTGGAGTTCTTATGGTGTTACAGCCTCTGGTTCTTAAAGCATAGTTGTTTTTGCCCCTTCTGCTGCTGCTTTCTGCATAAAGCATTTAAAGATTATTAACGGACAAACATGTGATTTCACATAACTTCAGTTCATTTTCCAAATATACTGGTGGTCTTAGTTTGCTTAGCAACATCCGGGTTTAATGTTTGAAGACATTCATCCTTGAGGGGATTAAGACTATCACCTTCTTTGTTTCAAGAAAGGTTTATTCAATTCAGGAATGTCTTTTTCGATAGTCTCACAATATATGTAGTTAATATCTTTTCACCCAGAATATGTTATTGTTAGACAGTGAGTTTGTTTTTGAATATACAGGACAGGCCAGGGGCCCTTGGGGGGGGGATGGGGGGGTGGTTAGCATTGCTACTCCATTGACCAATTTAAAAACAACAATTGCAATGAGCCCACATTGAATAATGGTCATGTCTTAAAAATTCAAATTGTGATGTGCCATCACTGGGCCTGACGTACCTTCGCTGCATGGAATCTTGATTACAGGTTTTAGTATTATGGACAGGACAGAGACAAACTGAACTTCTTTATCCTCTCCCATCTGTCCATAAATTTTTGAATTATTTTTAAAAATAGGCTGCACTGTGTTTGCCCAAACTCTCGCTTTGTGTGGTCCAACTTTTGGGGGGAGGCAATGGTCTAGTGATATTATCGCTAGACTATTAATCCAAAAACTCAACTAATGTGCTGGGGATCCAGGTTCGAATCCCGCCACGGCAGATGGTGGAATTTGAATTCAATAAAAAATATTTGGAATTAAGAATCTACTGATGACCATGAAACCATTATCAATTGTCAAAAAACCCATTTGGTTCACTAATATCCCTCAGGGAAGGAAATCTGCCATCCTTATCTGGTCTGGCTTACATGTGACTCCAGACCCACAACAATGTGGTTGACTCTCCAGGGGCAACTAGGGAAGTGGGATAAATGCTGGCAAGCCAATGACGCCCATGTCCCGCAAATAAATTAAAAGAAAACTTTTATAGGTAACATGCAGCAAAATTTCATTATGATTAACACAGAGGTTGATTTATTTCACATTCAAACCTGGGGGCTGTTTGCGGGGGGGGGGGGATGCGCAGAGGGAAGGGATGGTAAGTTTTCACAAACATACGCACACCCTGTAAGGGAAAATAGAAGAGAGGAAAGCTGGAATCTTACCACCATTCATGCCGGCGGGATTTTCCCATTCCGCCGCAGTGAATGGAGATTTGGCTAGCCACTAAATTCTCCGACTTCGCTGCAGCAGGAGCGTGGCATGAACGGCAGATAAGATCACACCCGAAGAGTTTACAACTATGGATAATAATAGTGAAAGAACCACAGAAATATTAGTTCACATGATTCTGAGAGTCCAGAAATTCAAACTCTGGTAGTTCCTTCGTGGTGCAGTTCAGTCCTGATGAGTTCCTGGTTGGAGACAGCAATATGAAAATCCTTGAAATAAATGACGGTGTAGCACACTGGGATTTCTGTGCTTAGACCATTTGGCCGGCGATGATCTGAAGCTTATCAAATCAAATAGACTTTGAGGACTTGATACAAAATACCCAGCTACTTAGTCAGCTGGGAATCCTGCTATAGGTCTGGTCGATTTGTTGATAATTGAACAGGCTGGGGGTTTCTCAATTCTCTAAGAAATGGGCAATTGAGACATGTGACCTTCTTTCTCCACAATGGTTTCAAAAGTGATATTCATCTAATAATTGGGACTGGCTTTAGTTTCAGGACTAATAATGTCCCAGCCATTAGCTTTTGAAAGAATTACGATCCATGTCGAGGATGTTGTCCTGCAAGAAAGAAATGGTCCATAAAAAGTTAACTTTGCAGGGTTAATTTGTAGAACTGCATTGATGTAGTCGGCAACTTAAACCATAATTACAGTCAGTACGAACACTGGGCAATCTGTCCCAACTGAAGGAGATATCCGGGACAGGTTAAAGGTGGGAGAAATGAAATAACAAAGATGTAATGAGGAAAAGTCAAAGGGAGTGGGAATGGTTGTAAGTAAAGTAACGAAGCATTAGTCCAGAGTAGGTGTTAATGGCAGGAAAACGGACAATTCCTTTCATTTTGCTCTACATCCCTCTCCGCCATTTAACAGTACAAAACCCATTGCATTTCTACCTCCCTTCAGTCCTGGATTAGCACGGTAAATACGTGGGGTTACGGGGATAGAGCGTGGGTGGGATTGTTGTCAGTGCAGACCCTGTGGGCAAAATGGCCTCTTTCTGCACTGTCAGGATTCTATGATTGTATGATTTTATTCTATGGGATTGTATTCTATGAAGAAGAATCACATTCAACTTGAAACTTAACTCTGTTTCGCTCTCCACAAGTTCTGCCACACCTGCTGAGTTTTTCTCAGGTATTTTTTATAATCATGTTGTGTGCTTTATGAATTTAACATTTTGGGTTCTATGCACAACTTTCTTATTTAAAGGTTCAATGACAATCTTAGGAAGGAAGCTGCTTTCCTCCTAATCTGAAACCGATGTTTCTACTTTCTATAATGCATCGACCAGGGGATTAACAATTGTACTAATGTTAACAAATGTCTAGAGGAATTTGCATATATTAGAGCTTCAGATAAGCAGAATTATTATATGCAGATAGATTAAAACAATGAGTCTAATTTATGGATAAAGGTAAGCAAAATAAATCCGCTAATTATGCCCATACCACAGTACAAGATAACTCAGATTTATAACACGCCGATAACAAGAGTTCTCACTTATCCTCTACAACAGTTAGAATAGTCTCTTGAAATAAAAGATACTGTCACTGTGAACACAAACATTAATCATAGTAGTGGCCCTCAGTAACAGAACAAAGCCATATCGCTCATCAATGCAGTTTTTATGTGGAATACTCATGCTTAATCTTGTAAGAACTAAGAACATGCAGAAAAAAGGTAGGCTTTATCATAAGCCCCTTTGAAGCAAGAAGTCAAATTAATAAAGTTTGTGCTAGTTGTCTTAGAAAATTTTATTAACCCAATAAAGCTCACACATAAATGAAAATATAAAACTCTGTATATTATGAACCTTTTTATCAGACAAGCAGAAAGAAAGTGTTGGAATGTCTTACTTGATTACTTTTACACACGCTACCCAGTCGGACACACAGTACGAAAGAGAATGTTTCTATCTAACATTAGCATTAGTTCTCATAGCCTGAGGTTAGTTCAAAAAGCGTGACAGCAGTTAATTATTTTTGAACTGAAGTGACTCCTGTAAAGTAGGAAAGTGTGATGATCTCAGAGAGGCCCATGAGGTTGACCTCTTGGAGGATGAGGTCCCTGATTGAGGTAATGATTGCCTGCCCAAGCAGGGACTCTCACCTCTGGGCAGCATGGTGGCACAGTGGTTAGCACCGCTGCCTCACAGCACCAGGGACCCGGGTTCGATTCCCAGCTTGGGTTACTGTCTGTGTGGAGTTTCCACGTTCTCCCCGTGTCTACGTGGGTTTCCTCTGGGTGCTCCGGTTTCCTCCCACAGTCCAAAGATGTGCAGGTTAGGTTGATTGGCCATGCTAAATTACCACTTGGGGGGAACTAGCTAGGGTAAATGCGTGGAGTTATGGGGATACGGGCTGGATGGGATTGTGGTCAGTGGAGACTTGATGGGCTGAATGGCCTCCTTCTGGACTGTAGGGATTCTATGATTGTGTATATAATGAGGAGTGCCGGGTTCACTGGCACTCTGGATTCTGACTTTGTACCTGAAGCACTCTTAGGACGGGAGACAAGTTTGTAAATAAAGGGGATCTGGTGAAGAGACACCGGCCTCTGAGGAGTTATTTCAGAAAGCACAGCAACCTTCCATTTTTTTGCAGGAAGGGCTCTCAAAGAGCAATGGGAGAAATGAGCAGATAATCTAATGTTGGTGGAGGGCTAAGCATGAGTCAGTGGAATCACAGGCGATCTCTGCTCTTCGGTGGTGAACTGAGCGCAATTCCCAGGAATGCACCGGGACCTCTCCTCAAAGTTGTCTTTGATTGTACATGGGTTGGCAGAAGAAGTGCTGATTCCCCCACAGCACAATATTGTTTGACTTATTCCTTGGTATGCGGGCATCGCTGCCAAGGCTGGAATTTATTGTCCACCCTTGTGAGCATTGAGAAGGTGGATGGGGGAAGATTCAGGTACCTCCCTAAATTGCAGATCCTCCTCACTGTGTCACACTGGGTTTCCCTCCATGACCTATAATTCTCTCCAATGGCCTGGTATTTGCAATTAACTTAACGAAGGAACCTAATTTACAGGCACAAAGGCAACTAATGTTGTCTGAATTGGGGACAAAATTGCCTTTTTAATCCTTGCTTGGGAACTAATGAACAATTTCTTTCAAAGTAAGACAGCACAAATTTCACCATTGGTGCTATTGTATTACAAATTAGAAGGAATTCACATGACTATTGGGCTTTCTCTATGATTGATACTGATCAGTTATCTAAAATGCTAAATTATTTCTATTTAAAAGAGTGAACAGACATTACATTTTGAAATCATGAAACTGTAATTAAAACATGCACATTATAATTGACATCACTGCAAGAGTTGTGCATCAAAATAAATTGCTAATTTATTTTTTAATTTCCTTAAAAAGCACGACCAGGACGGGTTCAGGACAATAAACTGTAACTACATCTCTGAATATGTCAAAGATGTTTCATAATATCACTGTGGAGTTTATTACCTGCACCATACACAACAATGAGATAATCATAGGCAGTCCACTATACAACAGTCCCATGGGATTTGGGCCCACATTTAATCAAACAAATGATAATACCCACCTTGTAAAGTGGAACTGTCTATTTTCAGCGCTCACCGACTAATAACACATCAGTTATCAAACAGCCAATAATAAAATGTAATATAGCAGTTCCTGTTGTAATGTTGGTCAATTTTTCAATCTGCATTATCACTACCTTACCACTACAAATTAAAAATTCAATTAAGTAGATGCATAATTATATCAATAAATTTCTTTTGCTGAAACCTCTCCTCAGCACTTGTGTTAATGTGCTTGATGATTACTATAGGAAAACTAATGCCCTCTGCAAAAATCCAAGGAGGTGGATCATACTTAAGACCTTTGAGAAGGATATTTTGCCTGCAGAGATTTTCTGCTGTAATTTCACACTTTTCTTCTGGACTACTTTCATACAGGTGAAAGGTTATTATTATCATCCAAATCTGAACAATTACAAGACATAGGCTGCAAAATTAGGTTGTTGTAGCACACATACGTTTTTCCAAAAAATACACTTTATTCATAAAATTCACATAATAGTTCAAATTTGACATTACAGGGAGTGCAATAGAGTTCAATATCTTTCAACACACAACACAGCAATCTGCGGTGTCTTCCTACACTTACAATTACAGATTATATTTACAATGTACATTTTATGTCAAACAGACACACTATGGATGCTGTTTTAGTCCAAAGTAGCATCTGTAACGTTTGTACACAATTCTTGTGCTGGTTATGGTGGATGCCATTTTGGTAAAGCTGATTAGGTATCAGTGTCACCAGTTTTGACTTGAATGCTCCAGCTAATGCTCTCTGATAACCCCACTCAGCTGAACATGGGTTTATCAGCAGGAAAGACCAAGAGATGCATTGCAAATGACAGGGATTCTGAGGGTAGTGTCCTCGGCACAACTACCTTTAGCTGCTTTATCAATGACCTTACCTCCATCAAAAGGTCAGAAGTGAGAATGTTTGCTGATGATTACACAATGTTCAGCAGCATTCGTGACTTCTCAGATGCTGAAGCAGATTGTGCGCAAATGCAGCAAGACCTGGACAGTATCCAGGCTTGGGTTGATAAGTGGCAAATAATATTCGTGCCAAACAAGTGCCAGGCAATGACCATCTTGAACAAGAGAAAATCCAACCATCTCCTCTTGACATTCAGTGGCATTACCATCACTGGATCCCTCACTACCAACATCCTGGGCATTACCATTGACCATATACTGGATCAGCCATATCAATACTGTGACTACAAGTGCAGGTCAGAGCTGGGAATTCTGCTGAGAGTAAGTCACCCCCTGACTTCCCAAACCTTGTCCATCATCTACAAGGCACAAGTCCAGAGTGTGATTCAATATTATCCACTTGCCCGGATGAGTATATCTCTAACAACACTCAAGAAACTCAACACCATCCAGGACAAAGCAGCCCGCTTGATTGGCACCACATCTACCACCTTAAATGCTCACTTTCTCCATCACTGACATACGTTGGCAGCAGTGCATCCCATCTACAAGATATACTACAGCAAGTCAAGGCTGCAGGCTTCTTTGACAGCACCTTCCAAACCCACATCCGCCACTACCTAGAAGGACAAGAGCAACAGATGCATGGGAACACCACCACCTGCAGGTTCACCTCCAGTCTCAACATGCAGTGTCAGGGTCTGAGTTGGTGACTGTGAGGGTGAGAAACGGTATCTATTTTTCATCATTAGCTTCTGTTTTTCCATCTCTTTCTCTTTGACCACTGTCTGGCCAGGGGCCAGAGTTGTAGTTCCTGGGTGTCTGTAAACAGAAAGTAGGGAGGGAGAAGCAATAGGTACATACTGACACCATCTGCAGCTTGTACATCAGGAGAGATTGTGGGATGTAGCAGGATGTGAGAATGAGAAGGTATGAGTGTACGATCAAGTTTGATGGTTTCAACTCCACTGCTGACCACTAGACCTCTGACATGGACACCGCCGCAACAGGGATAAGAACATGCAACTATTGTTATCTCCTGCCATTTAGATGCTCCTTCGTCTGGTTATGCACTATTTTGTCCTGCAAGAGATAGGGAATTGTGTTGTACAATCTATTTAGGTGATGTGCCTGACATGTTTGAATGGCTGTGGGATGTTGTGTGAGACTTGCAGCAGTGCGAAGTTTGTGAAGCTTAGCTGAAATCCATGCATGTGAGCAATGGATTGCGATTAATGGAAAGTGTTGGCTAAGTGTGTGAAAGGAATATGGTAAATTAAGCAGTGCAAGTGGCTAGTGGTTCAGATATAAGGATAAATTTGAAGATGAATTCATTGACCTTGGTCACACTTGTGAGGTGATTAAAGCTTTTGCAGATCAACATCCAGATCGTCAGAGCCACACTGTTTGCATTACCTGCGACACTTATCTACTGCCTTTGCCTTCTGAGAGTTTGCCTGGTGTGCCTCCTGGCCCCTGTGGACAAAAAACATGTCTTCTCCTCCTCCTGTCCAACCCTTGCACTAACCCCTCCAAAAGAACTTTGGAGTGCGCTCAATGTTCAATGTTTCTCATGCTCAGAATGTCTTTCCCCGCTACTCTCAGCACCTGCTCCAGCCACAATGCATCTCCTCCTTAAGAGGTGCAGGCTGGCTTCAAGTAGTGCAGGCTAGCTTTAAGTGGTAATAGCCTTGGACTCCCTGCCGAGGTGTACAACCATTCAACACTATGTCTCACACTGGTCTAGCCTGTAAATCAGCAGGTAGCCTGAAGTTATTATGTGGCCTGCATTGGAATGAGAGAGATTTCAAAATCTCTACCATTCGTATTTCAACAGTATTCTATTTCACTTATTTTAAATTTTACTTCTTTAACTCTTTTCGGTTTGATGTGTTTTTCATTTACACCACATGGATAATAACATTTAATCACAATCATTTGAATGCTGATTAATTAGTCAGTCTTGTTATCAGATTACAGACAGGATGACTGTTTGATACATTCTGTTTTGAATTGAATATGACTCTTTAACAGAACTGAAGGTAGAAATGTAATGGGTTTTATGATGCTGAAAAGGGAAGAACAAAAGGGAAGGTCTAGGATTGGGTAGAGAGCAGGAGAGATTAAATGACAAAAATGGCGTGGAACAAAAGGCAAAGGGAGTGGTATTGTTAGTGGTAAATAAACAATCATTTGTCCAAAGTGAGCATGAATGGCTGGTATCTCTGTCGGAAACCAAAAACATGAAAAAACAAGATTGAGACTGGCAAAACAAAGAATCAAAATGGGGGAGAGAGTGCATCTCCGGGACCTGGGAATAATGCGGGAATGTGGAGTTGAGGGAAAGTTCAGCCATGAGCTTTGGAATATTGTGTGCAGGTCTGGTCACCTCACTATAAGAGCTGACTGGTTTGGAGGGTAGGTCTTATGAGGAAAGGTTGAGGGAGCTAGGGCTGTTCTCTCTGGAGCGGAGGAGGCTGAGGGGAGACTTAATAGAGGTTTATAAAATGATGAAGGGGATAGATAGAGTGAACGTTCAAAGACTATTTCCTCGGGTGGATGGAGTTATTACAAGGGGGCATAACTATAGGGTTCATGGTGGGAGATATAGGAAGGATATCAGAGGTAGGTTCTTTACGCAGAGAGTGGTTGGGGTGTGGAATGGACTGCCTGCAGTGATAGTGGAGTCAGACACTTTAGGAACATTTAAGCGGTTATTGGATAGGCACATGGAGCACACCAGGATGATAGGGAGTGGGATAGCTTGATCTTGGTTTCAGATAAAGCTCGGCACAACATCGTGGGCCGAAGGGCCTGTTCTGTGCTGTACTGTTCTATGTTCTATGTTCTATGATTGGCCCTCTGTGGCATGTGGATGTGGCCTGTCGACGGCAGCGGCAGGAGGGTTGTTGTTGGTGGGACCGCAAGATACTGCTGGCAGGAATGGCTGGAAAATCCCACCCGTTGTTGAGTCCAGGTGGCTCATTGGAAGATATAGGGTGGGACTTTCCGGCCTTGCTCACCCCGAAACTGGAAAATCCCGCCCGAGGTCAACGGACCTTTCCATGGTCTGTCCCTCGCCCGCTCCGATTCCTGTGGCGAGTGGGACAGTAAAATTTGCCACAAAGTGTCTGATTTGTGTTGAGCTTCACTAGAAAACTGCTGCAGGCTGAGGACAGAAATATGAGCATGGGAGCAAGCTGGTGAGTTAAAATGGCAGCAGCTTAATGCTTGCGGAGTGAGCGGAGGTGTTCCACAAAATGGTCACTTAGAGCATGCTGCTACCACTAAACACCTCCCCTCCCCTTTCAGAATAGGCTCATACTCTCCATGATATCCTGATCCACTCCTCTATCACACCCTCCAACATCTTCACTCCTTCCCATGGCACTCACAGGAAGTGTAATACCTGCTCTTTTACTTCTTCTTTCCTCACCTTGCAAGATAGGAAACATTCCTTAAAGAGCAATTTACTTGTACTATTTTCAATTTAGTCCACTGAATTTGCTTCTCAAAATGTGGTCTGCTCTATCCTGGGGAGACCAGATGCAGTCTGGGTGGTGATTGCTTTGCGGAACACCTCGACTCAGTCTGCAAGTATTAGTCTGATCTTCTGGTTGCCTTTCAGTTTAATTCACCAACTTGCTTTGGGCACACATTTCTGATCTGGGCCTGCTTCAGTTTTCTGGAACAGCTCCTCATCGTTCCATTCGGAACTTCACAGGCTTCGGGACTCAATATTGAATTCATCATGTTCAGACCATGAACTCTATCCACCTTTCTGAATCTGTTTAGTTTGTCACGTGCTGGCCTCAGTCTTGTTTTTAATGTTTTGCTTTTGGACAGAGCTGTTCTGTCCATTCGCACCCACTCTGGACAAATGGTACATTTCTTTATTACAACCACTACCACTCCCTTTGTCTTTTGTTCCATGACATTGTTATGATTAATCTCTATACTCTATCCTAGACCTTCCCTTTTGCTCTTCCTCCCCTCTCCCCTGACAATGGCACAACACTCATCACATTCCTAATTTCCTTCAGTTTTGAAGAGTCAGATTCAAGTCGAAATGTTGGCTGGAATTCTCCAGCTGTTCACGCCTCACCGCACTGCCAGCAAGGATGGAGAGTTTGGCGCTCAACCTAATCTCCATTTACTGGATGGGAGAATCCGGCTGCGAGCGAGATCAGAGAATCCGACCTGTTAACTCTGTTCCTCCCTCTGCAGATGCTGCCTGACCTGTTGATTATTTCCAGCACTTTTTGTTTTTGTTGCTTAAATGTAAACATAGATTTAAAAGCTTCTGAGAGACACTTTTTCAAATTTGTTCATTCCATGTTACATTTTGCAATTTAATTTAGCGTGTTGGTTAAAATAAATAATACTTATATTAATATACTGCACTGACTGGTACACGAGCAATTCTCAATATTTTATCATGTCAAAATTAACTCACTTTGTCATTAGTTACATAAATCCCACTCCAATACCTTGATATAATTAAAAGCCTGCACTTGCGACATTAATTCTCTCATTTCAAAAAAATTATTTTTATCTCACCAAAAAATGTGTATAAACTGACAACCTGTTTCTAGGTATTGTGAAAGATCGGTAATAACAGTTCAGGGTGATTCATCTTCCAACTTTGGCTCTTGCTGTTTGATTTATTATAGTCACATGTATTGGGATATAGTGAAAAGTATTATTTCTTGCACTCTCTACAGACAAAGCATACCGTTCATAGAGAAGGAAAGGAGAAAGTGCAGAATGTAGTGTTACTGTCATAGCTAGGGTGTAGAGAAAGATCAACTCTATGCGAGGTAGGTCCGTTCATTAGTCTGGTGGCAGCAGGGAAGAAGCTGTTCTTGAGTCGTTTGGTAAGTGATCTCAGACTTTAGTATTTTTATCCGATGGAAGAAGGTGGAAGAGGGTATGTCCAGGGTGCGTGGGGTCCTTAATTATGCTGGCTGCTTTCTGAGGCAGTGGGAAGTATAGACAGAGTCAATGAATGGGAGGCTGGTTTGCGTGATGGACTGGGCTTCGTTCATGACCCATTACAGTTTCTTGCAGCCTTGGACAGAGCAGACGCCATATCAAGCTGTTATATAACCAGAAAGAATGCTTTCTATGGTGCATTTGTAAAAGTTGGTGAGAGCCATAGCCGACATGCCAAATTTTCTTAGTCTCCTGAGAAAGTAGGTGGGCTTTCTTAACTATAATGTCGATGTGGATGTGGAGGGACCAGGACAGGTTGTTGGCGATCTGGACACCTAGAAACTTGAAGCTCTCAACCATTTCTACTTCATCCCCATTGATGTAGACAGAGGCATGCCCTCCACTATGCTTCCTGAAGTCGATGACTATCTCCATCGTTTTGTTGACATTGAGGGAGAGATTATTGTCGTTGCATCAGTTCACCAGATTCTCTATCTCTTTCCTGTACTCTGTCTCATCATTGTTTGAGATCCGACCCACAACTGTGGTATCATCAGCAAACTTGAAAATTGAGTTGGAGAGGAATTTGGCCACACAGTCAAAGGTGTATAAGGAATATAGCAAGGGGCTGAGGATAAAAATACTAAAGTCTGAGATCACTTACCAAACGACTCAAGAACAGCTTCTTCCCTGCTGCCACCAGACTAATGAACGGACCTACCTCGCATAGAGTTGATCTTTCTCTACACCCTAGCTATGACAGTAACACTACATTCTGCACTTTCTCCTTTCCTTCTCTATGAACGGTATGCTTTGTCTGTAGAGAGTGCAAGAAATAATACTTTTCACTATATCCCAATACATGTGACTATAATAAATCAAACAGCAAGAGCCAAAGTTGGAAGATGAATAGCCTTGTGGAGCACCGGTGTTGAGGATGATCGTGGAGGAGGTGCTTTTGCCTTTCCTTACTGACTGCAGTCTGTGGATTAGGAAGTCTAGGATCCAGTTGTAGAGGGAGGAGCCGAGCCCCAGGCCACAAACTTTGGAGATGAGTCTCGTAGGAATAATGGTGTTGAAGGCTGAGATGTAGTCTATGAATAGGAGTATCCGGTATGAAT
The DNA here is from genome assembly GCF_964213995.1 of Mustelus asterias. Lineage (NCBI taxonomy): Eukaryota > Metazoa > Chordata > Chondrichthyes > Carcharhiniformes > Triakidae > Mustelus > Mustelus asterias. The sequence goes on along the minus strand of NC_135815.1, from coordinate 48,233,556 downwards.
AGGATCCTCCCATGAAAATAGAACTGAGGTTACAGAATTATATCTGTAAGAAGTTAAGCCAACTGAAGCTTGGTTAAGGGAAATAGCTAATTCAGAGGATCTGTTAGAATGAGTCAAGAGATGCACCGAGTCATCCCAAAGGCTTTTGAAGATAGAAAAGGCAGTGTGGTTGTATGGATGTGACCATGAACATTGTAAAGACCAGTGTGAAAATATTGAACTCAGACAAGAAGTAGAGACCCTGAGGAAACAAGCCTGTGACAGGGAAGTGGTAGTTAATGATGTGATGAAGGAATTTGAGGAACTAAAGACAGAAAGGATCACCAACACTTGAGACATGAACAGGCTGTGAGCAATTATTCGGGTCAGGTCTGTAAGATAGAGAAAAAGGAAAACAGATATCAGAGGTTATATTATCAGGTAAAGGCACAGACTCAGGACTTGAAGCCTAAGTATGAGGGTATGAATGCAGCTTACCATCAGGTAAAGGAACAGGAAAGGGAAAAGGCACCTTTTGAAGTTGTTTATTAAAGAGATCCAGATACTGCTCCTTGAGTGCCTGGATGAGGGGGAACGGGCCCCTTTTACAGGAGTTACTTTCATTCAAGAATGGATGAAGAGAAGAAGCTAAGAGCTGAAAAAGTCACAAACCATTCGGTGAGAACAAGATATTGTGCTGAGGAACGTGGCAACGTGTTTCAGGAGTAAGAGAATAAAAGATGCAGGGCACGCAAGGGAATTTGGAAATTGTAAAGGGAAAATGAGCAGGCAACAGATACTGTTCCCAATGGGGATGAGAAGCGATGAGCTCTTCATCTCCTCATCAGTGAGAACTTGGGCCTGCAGCTTGTGTAAGGTTGAGATAGAGGGGGAACTTTGAGGTTGGGGAAAATGGTTAGGGGAAAGTAAGAAATTAAGTTGAGAGACCCACAGTATAATTAAAATGCTGTGAGACTTCCCACTGGCGGGATATTTCGGTCTCACTGCAGGTGACCCTCCGTGGTGAGATGGGCAAGCCCTAGACATTGGTGGGATTGGAAGGTTCCACCAGTGGTCAACAGCGAGTTGTCTCTGCGTGGACTGGAAAATCCCACCCCTTGTGTGTATGTGAATGGATTCAGTTTCTGTCTGTGTGTTTAAATAGAGTGTCTTGTTTGATTTTGTGTGACTGTGCTCTAGTGTTTAGTGCCTGTCAATGAGTGGATGTTGGAAATGTTAAATCCAAATGTGTTATAAACTTGTGCTGAGTGAGCGAGAGAGAGAATAAGTCCTTTGGCCTCTTTGATTCCTCTGTGTTGCTTGCAAGCCGGTGTGGTTGTAGTCTGTTTTTGTATGTGATTTTTCTGTGTCATATTCTTTTTTATCAATTGCTGTAAGAATCATAGAATCCTACAGTGCAAAGGAAGGCCATTTGGCCCATTCAGTCTGCACACACCACAATCCCACCCAGGCCCTATCTCTATAACCCCATGCATTTACCCTAGCTAGTCCCTCTTGACACTAACGGGCAACCTGCATATCTTTGGACTGTGCGAGGAAACCGGAGCACCCGAGGAAACCCACGCAGACACTGGGAGAATGTACAAACTCCACACAGGCAGTGACCCAAGCTGGGAATTGAACCCAGGTCCCAGGTGCTGTGAGGCAGTAGTGCTAACCACTGTGCCACCATGGTGCCCCTGTAAGTGAGAAAGAAGTTATGATAACATGAATATTGGACTGTAAAAAATGATTGTGTTTCTTTGTCCTGAGAGAAAGAGATAGGAGATCCTCACCCAAGCCGCTGATAGGTTTAAATTTTGTCTGAAGTTAGGGTGCTGTATTGTGAAAATTCACTTTTCCTTGAATTCCTACTCACAGCTGTTCCAAAAAGTACCTTGAAGAAAGAAGACTTTGAAAACACGGGACTTCACTTATTTTCCTTTGTTTCTTTGTAAAATTTGAACTACATTGACTGGTTTGACTTGATAAAGTTAAAGTAATATTGTGGAGGTAGTTGGATGCTTCCAAAAAGGAGAGAATGTGTATGTGATAAAGATTTTATGTGGATGAATATGCTTTAAAATTTCTCCTGAAACTGTGATTTTTATAGTAGTGTGCTTTACTAATTTGCAATTAAAATAACTTTCACGATGGAAATTGTGAACCATCTTAAAAAAATGTGTAAGTAATGAAGGAAAATCTTCAAGCTATTAACCCAGGTGGCATGGTGGCACAGTGGTTAGCACTGCTGCCTTACAGTGCCAGGGACCTGGGTTCAATTCTGGCCTCAGGTGACTGTTAGAGCGGAGTTTGCACGGTTTCCTCATTTCTGTGTGGGTTTCCTCTGGGTGCTCCGGTTTCCTCCCGCACTCCAAAGATGTGCGGGTTAGGTGGATTTGCCACCATGCTAAATTGCCCTTTAACGTCCAGAGCTGTGTAGGTTAGAGAGGTTGGCAATGGTAAATGCACGGGGATAGGGCAGAGCCTGGGTGGGATGCTGTTTTGGAGAGTCAATGGTACTCAATGGTTTTCAGTGGTCACTGGCTAGAATCATGATGATGTGGAGATGCCGGCGTTGGACTGGGGTAAACACAGTAAGAAGTTTAACAACACCAGGTTAAAGTCCAACAGGTTTATTTGGTAGCAAAAGCCACACAAGCTTTCGGAGCTGCAAGCCCCTTCTTCAGGTGAGTGGGAATTCTGTTCACAAACAGAGCATATAAAGACACAAACTCAATTTACATGAATAATGGTTGGAATGCGAATACTTACAACTAATCAAGTCTTTAAGAAACAAAACAGCATGAGTGGAGAGAGCATCAAGATAGGCTAAAAAGATGTGTATTGTCTCCAGACAAGACAGCCAGTGAAACTCTGTGGGGGTTACAAATAGTGGGACACTATTATGTCCCACTATTTGTAACCCCCACAGAGTTTCACTGGCTGTCTTGTCTGGAGACAATACACATCTTTTTAGCCTATCTTGATGCTCTCTCCACTCATGCTGTTTTGTTTCTTAAAGACTTGATTAGTTGTAAGTATTCGCATTCCAACCATTATTCATGTAAATTGAGTTTGTGTCTTTATATGCTCTGTTTGTGAACAGAATTCCCACTCACCTGAAGAAGGGGCTTGCAGCTCCGAAAGCTTGTGTGGCTTTTGCTACCAAATAAACCTGTTGGACTTTAACCTGGTGTTGTTAAACTTCTTACTAGAATCATGATTCCAGGGTACTTTGATAAACATGTGGGAATTTTAATCTAGATACAAATTCACACATGAGAACGAGGTAATTTGACTATTCGATAGGATAGATTGGAATTTGGGATATTTTAAATGATCTTGATTAATCTTGAATTGATTGGTCTTGGGTTAGAAATTTGTAACAAAGTTTAAAGATTTGGAAATTTTTTCCAGAAAAAGGGAAACTTTTGCAATTGGATACTACTGATTGGAACTTGAGTCCAGACTGCCAAATGTAGGGGGGAAAGCAATTGGAAGGGTGATTTAAAATACGTTCTGAGGAGAGCATTAGGAAATCTGAGGAAGTATGGAAAAGATATTATGAGAATTCAAAACGAAAAAACGGTTTCTTTTTTTAAAAATGTAGATACATTGTGCTTTACAAAATTTCGAGTTTCTCAATTGTCAGAAATGTTTGGACAAATTAATCCATTTTGCCCCAAGAGGATCAGACAGATCTTGGAGTGCATGTCCATTGATCTCTGAAGACAGCCGGACAGGTAGATAGGGTGGTTAAGAAGGCATATGATATACTTGCCTTCCTTAATCAAAGCACAGAATAAGAGAGGAGGGAGGTTATGATGGAGCTGTATAAAACACTGGTAGGCCACAGCTGGGGAATACTGTGCAGCTCTGGTCACCACACTTTAGGAAGGAAGTGATTGTACTAGAGGTGATGCGGAGGAGATTCACCAGGATGTTGCCTGGGCTGGAGAGTTTCAGCTATCACGAGAGACTGGATAGGCTGGAGATGTTTTCCTTGGAGCAGAGAAGCCTGAGGGGGGGACCTGATTGAGGTGTATACAATTATGAGGGGCATAGATAGGGTGGATAGGAAGAAACTTTTCCTCTTAGCTGAGGGATCAATAACCAGAGGCATAGATTTAAGTTAAGGGGCAGGAGGTGTATAGCAGATGCGAGGAAAAACTTTTTCACCCAGAGGGTGATGCAAATAGGTGCTTGATGGTCAGTGTGGACATGATGGGCCGAAGGGCCTCTTTCCGTGCTGTAAAACTCTGACTCTGTGACTCTAAGATGGATCTTTGTGTTTTTCTCACAGGTAAACTGGAAGTAGAACAGGATTTGCAGCAGCTTCAAGAATTTGAGAATTTATCTGAAGATTTTCAACATCACAGCAACAGTCATGGACTAAAGGCTTTGTGGGGAGGATTTTCCGCTCCTGTTTTTGTTGAGCAGGATTGGCGACAGGAACGGAAAATTCCACAAGAGGCCCAAATTTCATATCACGCTGCGGCAAATGTGTGGAATGATTGTTCCCCCCACCCCCATCCGTGATGGGGTGCGTTTCCCAGCATTCAATGTTGGGAATAAACCTAAACTGAATGTCTTTTGAATAGATTATCATCTCATTATCAGGCCTCTATGTCTGAATCACCCCTGCACATCCCCACAACCCACTTCCTCCGGCCCCGTAAGAAAGTCCATTCACATTGGCGGGAGGGCAGAATGGCATGAAACCCAAACTGGTCTCCCCAGATGAGCAAGCGGACCTTTCAGGGCAGCTCAGGTGAATGCATCACGCCCAGGTGCTTTCCAGGCACTACCTGGGCACTGTCCTGGCAATTCCCACTGGCATTACCCACTGGCATTGCCCCTGGTGCTGCTTCCTGGTACTTTCTAGATACTGCCCAGGCAATGCCAGGAGGTAGTGCCAGGAGATAGTGTCAGGACAGTGCCAGGGAGCAGCGCCAAGGAGCAGTGCCAAAGGGCTTTGGGGGAAGTGCCAAGTGAAGTATTGTGAGCTGGGGCAGCCTTTAAAAATGTTACTCTTATCTTTGAAGGATTAAGTTGCTGATTCAGAGGGCTCAATCAGAGCCCACTCCGCCAGCATTACTTTGTGGGACCCACCCCTTTTTGTTTTTCAGACAAAATCCAGGATTATAGGGTGGAGAAAGCATTGTTGCTGTTGGCGGCTTTAATGCCATCATTTCCAAATGCTATTAGTCTTTGCTGATATCTGAGAAAACTTCCCCTTTTTAAAAAAATAGAAATCTAAGAGGAGTTTGGCCTTCACCCATTCAGGCCATTGGTTATTCCCCAAAATAATAATAAGTCCTCAAGGGAGCATGGTTGTACAGTGGTTAGCACTGCTGCCTCACAGCACCTGTGACCTGGGTTCGATTCCCAGCTTGGGTCACTGTCTGTGTGGAGTCCGCATGTTCTCCCCGTGTCTGCGTGGGTTTCCTCCGGGTGCTCCAGTTTCCTCCCACAGTTCGAAAGATGTGCGGGTTAGGTGGATTGGTCATGCTTAATTGCCCCATAGTGTCAGGGGGACCAACTACGGTAAATGCTCAGGGTTATGGGGATAGGGCCTGGGTGGAATTGTGGTCGGTGCAGACTCGATGGGCCGAATGGCCTCCTTCTGCACTGTAGGATTCTATAATTCTATGTGCTGGTTAGGTGCATTGGTTATGCTAAATTCTCCCTCAGTATATCCAAACAGGCGCCGGAGCGTGGTGACTCGGGGATTTTCACAGTAACTTCATTGCAGTGTTAATGTAAGCCTACTTGTGAAACTAATTAAATTTAACTTTAAGGTTATTTATTTGAATTATAAAATAAAATCTGATGTAAACATATTGACCAATGAGTATCAGGCTTTTCAAACCTAGTAAGTGTGGGCACAAGAAATTGGAATTGATGAATTCATTTTAATTTACCTGTGTTGTTATTCTAACTATTCTGAAAGAAAGGACCTGAAATGCAAAGGAAATCCAGAAAAACAAAAGGCTACACACACTGATTAGGCACCTGGTGTGGATGGGGGTAGAGAGGAAGGAGGAACTCCTCATGTACCTGTTCCTGGGCCGAGCCAAAATGGCCATTAGTAGGTCCATGTAGAAGATGGTCCAAGTTGTCTGTCCCGACTGTTTGCCCCTGTTCCGTGGCTGCGGGTGCCCCTGGAAAGGGAGCACATGGTGTCTGCCAGCATCATCGAGGCCTCCCGTGCCCAGTGGGCACAGTGGGGGCTGTGGTGTCTTATTGAACCCGACAATCATATTTTGTTTTGATGTTTTAAATTTCCTTTTAGGTTCTGTTTACTTTGATCCAATCTCCCTTCAAGGAACTGCATTTTTAATTTATTCCACAGGTTGTTGGTTTAGTTCATTTGGTGAACTTACAGAAGCACAATTTAAAAGGTTTCTATGGATTAAAAAGCGGCTTTCTTTTGAGGAGAAAATGAGTTACAAATTAAAATAAATCTGTCAGCCCAACAACACTGTTAATTGAATTTAGGACAATTCTGAGACGTGAAAAGTGTGATGTGACTTAACGAGTTATTTCTGGAAAACCTAAGTTGTCATGTAAGATAAAGGACATTCAAGCAAGACATGTTGATGCATGGAATCAAACAAAACTATTTGATTTCTGTTTCAAAGATATTATGGGAATCTTTTAATGGACTATATGATTTCTCCAGGGCTCAGAATGAGAAGAGATGGTAACTAGTGGGGTGTGAGAAAGTGAATGAGAGGAAATGGATGGATGGTGAATGATAGAGATAGGAAAACACATCATACATCTCAATGTGAGAAAAATTAAGAGAACAAATAAAGAGGAAGGAAAAATTGGATTGAAAACATGAAGAGCCTGGGAATATGAAGACTTAGTAGGAAGTATCTGCAAGATAACACAGATCGAGCTGGAGAAAATTTGAAATCCACGTGTGACCCGGGTTCAATTCCCGGCTTGGGTCACTGTCTGTGTGGAGTCTGCATGTTCTCCCCATGTCTGCGTGGGTTTCCTCCGGGTGCTCTGGTTTCCTCCCACAGAGAAAGACGTGCTGGTTCGGTGCATTGGCCATGCTAAATTCTCCCTCAGTGTACCCAAACAAGCACCGGAGTGTGGCGACGAGGGGATTTTCACAGTAACTTCATTGTAGTGTTAATGTAAGCCTACTTGTGACGAATAAATAAACTTTATTGTTTTCACTGTGTGATTTAAGAAGACATAGATGTAAGAAAGCCAGTTGTTTGTATGATTAAATGTGAAAGTAAGAGAAGAGATGTTGTAAAAGGGATAGTTAAATAAAAATGTAGGCAACTTGATTCGTTAAGGGGAAGGAAACACAGTCACCCATGATTGGCAAAAGACATGGGACCGAGCAGCAATATCTCATTTAAAGAATAAAAGAGATGCTAAAGGGGGAAATGTAGGATTGGAATCCTCTGAAACTTGGGAAGTTTATGGAGTATGAATTTCAAGCCAGTGGCATGTTTTGACCTCATGATTGGAACTATAACATTACAAAAGCCAAGCAGCGGCCAACAACACAGCACTGGGCAACAAGGGGTTAATTCAGACATCCAGCAAAAACAGTGACTCATCAAAAGGGTTTTGACATTGACTCGGTGCTGTCAGGGAACAATGGTACAAGGGCAATGCCATTACCTGCCATTGACAAATGCAATCAAGAGTTTTATTACCCAATACAATAGCACAAAGGACATATCATCAATACAATACACTCAAGGAATTATGCAACCAAGGTCTGCACCACAGACAATAGCACTGGAATAGGGTCATTGAAATCCTCATTAACCTTGCAGTCAGATCCTGCTACTGTGCAGTTACCGTGTCACCTGAAAGAGCAGCAGAATTGCTCATACAAAGAGAACTGCTAATATTCATCGGGATACATCTTCCGTGGAAAACCTCGGATTGTTTCAACCAGGAGGAGCTGATGACGTTTGTCTGGACTTCGTGTGGGATCAGCTAACTGGGCATTGAACAGCAGCAACCACAGGAAATATGTTTTGTATGTCTAAATTAAATTATTATAAAAGAAGCATATCTGAGGATCTGGGCTGCAGCCGGAACGGGGGGTCAGGGCTGGTCACTTTCACTCAGCACCTACAATCAACACCAGACCCACAAGTCGTGTTGGGGATTGTAAGTGTTTTCAATGCATATCATGGTGATATTGGTCTGAAGATTTTTTTCTTAAGGCTTCGGGACAAGATGTGATGTTTTGTGTCTGCATTTTCGTAAGTTTAAACTGAGTCATGGTGACTTTGTGTCAGGTATTGGGAATGGGTTGTCTTAAATTTTGTGTTTTTAAAAAATTAATCACAGAAGTATCTCTATTAGGAACAAGGTGGGGTTTAGCCTCTAACAGGATGATCTGAGTTCTGACGAAGGGCCATCCTGACTCGAAACATTGGCTCTCTTCTTCAAGATGCTGTCAGACCTGCTGAGATTTTCCAGCATTTTCAGAATTAAATTGGGACTCTTTTCACCACCTAGCTAAGTTTACCTTTGTACTGCACTTAGCATTTTTCACTTCCAAGACTTTTGAAATATGTTTATAGCTGAACGTTGTCATAAGGTGCTGGGTATAGTTCATTAGGTCCTATCAAGGTATTTGTAGTTTTAAGTGGTTCAACAGTAAGTATTTATTAAGTACTAGAAATTATATACATGGCTACATCATACACATAGCTACAATGAAGTCCAAGCTAGGAACTGTCTCCATGCTTGCTTCTATACACCATTCTGTCCAACACTGCTCTGACCTCTAGGTACAGATCATGGATTCTCTTACATCACTATGTGGGTGGTACCATAGTAAGTTCCATGTTAAACCTACATGTGCCAAAGCCTTATTCCACAATTGCAATCGCAATCTCATAATAAAAATAGGTTGCATATCTGTACTCTTTACCTTTACCTGTTCTCTCCTCTTCTTTGTTTCAGTCTGTCCTACCTACCCATCTTTTTCATGTTTTCAGTCACACCATTGACTTGTGTTTTCTTGTTCCAGATGCTGGAGAGCCTTAAATGTATTTCCAGTAATATGTTTGTTGCTATATATTCGGCATATGTGTGTGTGTGCGTGTATGTGTGCTTGTGTGTGTGTGTGTGTGTTTGTGTGTGCATGCATGAGTGTGTGTGATGTACATGTTTGTGTGTGTGCGTGTACGTGTGTATGTGTGTGTCTGTATGATCATTGACTCTTCCAGATATCATTGCCTCTTTAGTTTATTTATTATTGTCACAAGTAGGCTTACATTAACACTGCAATGAAGTTTACTATGAAAATCCCCTAATCACCACACTCCAGCACCTGTTTGGGTACACTGAGGAAGAATTTAGCATGGCAAATGCACCTAATCAGACTGTGGGAGGAAACTGGAGCACCCGCAGGAAACCCACGCAGCCACAGGGAGAATGTACAGATTCCACACACAATGACCCAAGCATCCCCTGAGTATGAAGAAGTAGCATCAAGTATAAATATTCATGCGTCGGTGTTGAATCAACAACCTTGCACGCTCCAGACCAAGGGGACGTGTAGCAATGCCTGAGCTGATTTCAATGTATTTTTCTGACCGAGCAAATAAAAGTGATCTAGGTTTGAAACAAATAATCTGCAGAGCGGGCTTTGAAAATTATATATTCCTGGATCTCCCTCTCATTAATAATGAAATATTTTGGTCTCAATTTATTAATTAACACTGGTAAATTAAAGTGTCTCCCTTATGCATATGCATTATTGAACAGCTGCAGTTTTGTTACTTGATCCTGTATTAAGGAACATGAGGATTGCTTGTTTCAAATGATAATCAGAAAAACGGTAAAGTGAGAACCAAAATGAAATGCTGGTGAAATGAGATGGCGCAGTCCAAATTGGTCTTGAGAAAGGCTGAAATGAAACAAAATATAACAGAAGCAGAGACGAAAGAGCTTGTGGACTTTCAAGGTGCAAGTTATGGATTACTGAAGGTGCAGTTACTGTCCTCTAGGGAACAGTATTTCTCTGCAAAATGAGCACAATGTTGACTGTATATCGTCGTATATACAGGACGAAAGGGAAAAGCAGTGTTTCTCCAGAGCATGGATTTTAAATCCCTGTCAGACAGAAACAACGCATGAAAGAAATTAAATCCAGCTGCTCCTTTCCAATCTGATGACATTTTTTATTTGCTGACTTTGAATTCACCCGAGTTCTCCATTGTGAGTCAGTGTGGGGGCTAATATCAGTCTAAAAGATGTCATCCAATCATGTTATCGCCGTGGCGATGTGATTTTAACAAAGGTCTGTGATGTGGTTTGCACAAAACCTGCCAGAAATCCTGGCAAGAAACAGGAGAGCGGCCCAAAGAGAAATATTTCTTATTCTTCAGGGGAATTTCTTATTTCCCTGAGAGCGTGAGGCATCAACAGGGGTGCTCAGCTGGGACCTGGAAGAAAACCTCTGGTGTCCCTGTCCCAGGTCATCTGGACTCGAAACGTCAGCTCTTTTCTCTCCTTACAGATGCTGCCAGACCTGCTGAGATTTTCCAGCATTTTCTCTTTGGGTTCCAGTCCGACCTACACTTTTTGTACCATTAGCCCCCCTTCCCCCCAAGACTTTATTCCTGCTCGGGATCATTTCCCCAGGTCTGGGAATTAGGGCGTTTCAGTAACACAGCCATTTTCCACTCCAGTTCCCCCTTCCACTCCTGGCAGAAGAGGCTTTTTGGCCCATCGAGTCTGCGAGAAACACCTGGCCTCCTACCTAACCCCATTTACCAGCACTTGGCCCCTAGCCCTGAATGTTATGTTGTGCCAAGTGCTCATCTAGGTACTTCTTAAAAGATGTGAGGCAACCCACCTCTACCACCCTCCCAGGTAGCACATTCCAGACCGTTTTACCCTCTGGGTAAAGTTTTTCCTTACATGCCCGCAAACCCCCTGCCCCTCACCTTGAACTTATGGCCACTTGTGACTGATCCTTCAACTAAGGGGGACAAGCTGCTCCTTATCCATTCTGTTCATATCCCTCATAACCTTGTACATCTCGATCAGGTCACTCCTCAGTCTTCTCTGCTCCAACGAAAACAACCCAAGCCTACCTAACCTCTCTTCATAACTTAAATGTTCCAACCCAGTCAGCATCCTGGTGAATCTCCTCTGCACCCCCTCCAGTGCAATCACATCCTTCCTATAACGTGGCAATTAGAACTGCACACAGTACTCTTAACTGTGACCTCATCAAAATTCTATACAACTCCAACATGACTTTCCTGCTTTTGTAATCTATACCTCAATTGATAAAGGCCTTTTTCACAGCCCTACTAACATTTCCTTCCGTTTTCAGAGATGTATGGACAAACATGCCAAGGTCACTTTGTTCCACAGAATTTCTTCGTGTCATGCCTTCAGTAAGGAGACTCATTTCAGATATTAAAATAAGGCTCACTATTCAAATGAATCATCTCTCTTTAGCATTTCGAGTTCAGGGAGCATTGCTGTGGTGATTGTCCCACGTTGGAGCAGAGAAGACTGAGGGGTGACCTATCGAGGTATACAAGATTATGAGGGGCATGGACAGAATGGATAAGGAGCAGCTGCTCCCCTTAGTTGAAGGATCAGTCACAAGGGGGCATAGGTTCAAGGTGAGGGGCAGGAGGTTTGCAGGGATGTAAGGAAAAACTCTTTTACCCAGAGGGTGGTGACAGTCTGGAATGCATTACCTGGGAGGGTGGTAGAGGCGGGTTGCCTCACATACTTTAAGAAATACTTGGATGAGCACATCGTAACATTCAGGGTTATAGACCAAGTGCTGGTAACACAATAGAGTAAGGGGTCACATGGCCTGTGTGACCAATTAGGACTCAAAATGTGGGATCGCCCCCATGGTGAGAAAGGCTTCTTAGACACAGAGACATTTTGGGAGTTGGCTACAGCCATGAGGCTGCTGTACAATTCTTATTAAATGCATCTTTACATCTGGCAACGAAGATAAATGATCCTGACACTGCCTTTGGCCCGACACCTGTGATTATCCGGTCTTAATCGAAGTCTGAAAAAAAGTGCTCACCAGAATGCCTTTCTTTGGCCGATTAGACTTATTAGACTCCTCCACTGAGAACTGAACACAATACATCAAGCGTCTTGGGTATTATTTCCAAGCAAATGAAATAACACAATGTATTGAATGTATTGAACACATTAGAACTGTGCCTTACCACCTAGCATCAAACAGACTAGCCGGGAGAGCTGTCCAAACTGTCAGTTCTGTCCTAATGAAACTGTCAGGAGGAACCTTGGAGACCAAAATCTCAAGATTCCTCTTCAGCTATTCTATCACTCCACAGGCAACAACGGGAGTTCCACTAGCAGAACTGCGAATGAAACATAATCTCAGAACAAGCTTGAGCCCAGTATTTCCAAATTTGTCAGGGAGGGTAGAAGCCAGCTAAAATAATCAGAAAGCAAGCCATGACTCACATCGTACAGCACCATCATTTATGGTAAATGAAGCCGTAGACACAAGAAACTTCAGTCGTAAATCAAGTCCGATGCCCAGAATCATTGTCTCCAAGACCGGAAACCATTTCATACCAAGTGGAGGGATGGACCATTCATTAACACGTGAACCACTTGAAGAGTAGAGATGCTCCAGCAGTCAGTGTTGCCATCAAGAAATGTTTTTGAACCCATAAGCACCAGAGTATCTGATTGACATAACTGATATCTCCATGGAAGTAAATAGTGATCGCCAGTGCCAGAGGAGGTACCTGTTACTGCAGTTCCTGTTAACAAGATCCTATGGAAACATCTCAGACAACAGAATCACGCTGCCCTGCAAGCAACAGATTCATAATTGATTTATAATTGTCCAATTCAAGTACATAATGTTTATTTAATATTTATGACTGAGTGAATTAGTTATTGAAAATTGTATAAAGGACTTTAAGGGGGAGGGATGTGATGATTGTCCCTTTAAGGGCAACACAGCAGAGTAAGGGCGTGTATGACCATCGGGATGCAGAGGGCAGGATTTTCCAGCTGCGCTCACCCCAAAGCCAGAAAATTCCACCTGAGGCCAGTGGACCTTTGCATGGTCCATGTCACACCCACTAGGATTTCCGTGGTGGGTGGGTTGGGGAAATTCCTCTCAGAGTGTAGATTCACCTCATGGTGAGAGAGGCTCCTAGGCAAAGAGACCTTTTGGGAGCGAGCTACAGCGATGAGATTGTTATATAATTCTTTTTAATAAATACTTTTTGTGTTCACTAATGAAATCTGTGAAAATTAATCTTTACAATGGCCCTCCCATGTACCTAGCTGAGCAGATTTAAAACCTTACCCCAAATACGTGAAGAATTAATCCACCCAAGTATATCATGTGCTGGCTCCGCAGATATGGGCCCCAAAATCGACAGCTGGCCTGCCATTTTGAAAAATATCATTAATAAGCATGTTAACAAACCAATTGACCCGAATATTAGACGGTTCATGACATGGTAGTGTGAGCAGGTGGAGAAGGGAGGCTACTGACTCACAATCTGAGATTGGGGCAGTATATTGTTTTTGGGGGTGGGGTTGCCTTGACCACATCTGGGGCATCCTCCTCAAGTACCTCCCCACTTGACTTCCGAAGCCCATTCCTCAAACCCCTCACCACACATCCGAGGGTCCTCGCCCCACAAATTTTGGACAAACTTGAGATGTTTCATTAGCAGTTTCCTTGAACAGCATGTTACGGAACCGACGAGGGAACGAGCTATTTTGGATCTGGTATTGTGTAACGAGGTAGGTAGAATTAAGGATCTTATTGTGAAGGACCCTCTTGGGTCTAGTGACCACAATCTGGTCGAATTTCTGATTCAGATGGAAGAGGAGAAAGTTTGGTCCCAAACCAGTGTCCTCTGTTTGAACAGAGGGAAATATGATAGGATGAGGGATGAATTGGCTAAGGTAGACTGGGAGAGCAGGCTGGCAGGTAGGATAGCTGAGGAACAGTGGAGGATTTTTAAGGAGATCCTTTTCAGTTCTCAGCAAAAATATATTCCAGCAAAAAACAAGGATTGTAAGAAAAGGGAGAACCAGCCGTGGATAACGAAGGAAATAAAGGAGAGTATTAAAATAAAAACAGCTGCGTACAGAGTGGCCAAAAATAGTGGAGAAACAAGTGATTGGGAAAAATTTAAGAAACAACAAAGAGAGACTAAGAAAGCGATAAAGAAAGGAAGGATAGACTATGAAGCTAGGCTAGCAATTAATATAAAAAATGATAGTAAAAGTTTTTATAAATATATAAAAAGGAATAGAGTGGCTAGAGTGAATGTTGGACCCTTGGAGGACGAGAGGGGGGAGTTAATAGTGGGAAATAAGGATATGGCTGAGTCTTTAAATAAGTTTTTTGTGTCGGTCTTCACGGTGGAGGACACAAATAGTTTGCCAAATATTAACGATAGAGGGTTGGCAGCAGGAGAAATACTTAATACAATTAATGTTACCAGAGAGGCAGTGCTGGGTAGACTAATGGGACTGAAGGTGGACAAGTCCCCGGGTCCGGATGGAATGCATCCCAGGGTTTTGAAAGAAATGTCAGAGGTAATAGTGGATGCGTTAGTGATTATTTATCAAAACTCGTTGCATTCTGGGGTAGTGCCGGTTGATTGGAAAATGGCTAATGTTACGCCGCTGTTTAAAAAAGGAAGGAGACAAAAGGCGGGTAACTATAGGCCGGTCAGCTTAACGTCTGTAGTAGGGAAAATGCTGGAATCCATTATTAAAGAGGAGATAGCAGGGCATCTGGATAGAAATGGTTCGATCAATCAGACGCAGCATGGATTCATGAGGGGAAAGTCGTGCTTGACGAACATGTTGGATTTTTATGAAGATGTGACTAGGGCGGTTGATGGAGGAGAACCGGTGGATGCGGTGTTTTTGGATTTCCAAAAAGCGTTTGATAAGGTGCCCCATAAAAGGCTGCTGAAGAAGATTAGGGTACACGGAGTTGGGGGTAGTGTGTTAAAGTGGATTGGGGACTGGCTATCCGACAGGAAGCAAAGAGTTGGAATAAATGGGTGTTTTTCCAGTTGGAGGAAGGTAACTAGTGGCGTGCCGCAGGGATCGGTACTCGGGCCGCAACTGTTTACCATTTATATAGATGATCTGGAGGAGGGGACGGAGTGTAGGGTAACGAAGTTTGCAGACGACACAAAGATAAGTGGAAAAGTGAATCGTGTGGAGGACGGAGAAGATCTGCAGAGAGATTTGGACAGGCTGAGTGAGTGGGCGAGGATATGGCAAATGGAGTATAACGTTGAGAAATGCGAGGTTATACACTTTGGAGGAAATAATAACAAATGGGATTACTATCTCAATGGAAACAAATTAAAACATGCTACCGTGCAAAGGGACCTGGGGGTCCTTGTGCATGAGACGCAAAAGCCCAGTCTGCAGGTACAACAGGTGATCAAAAAGGCAAATGGGATGTTGGCCTATATTGCGAAGGGGATAGAATATAAAAGCAGGGATGTCTTGATGCACCTGTACAGGACATTGGTGAGGCCGCAGCTGGAATACTGTGTGCAGTATTGGTCCCCTTATATGAGGAAGGATATATTGGCATTGGAGGGAGTGCAGAGAAGGTTCACCAGGTTGATACCGGAGATGAGGGGTTTGGATTATGAGGAGAGGCTGAGGAGATTGGGTTTGTACTCGTTGGAGTTTAGAAGGATGAGGGGGGATCTTATGGAGACTTATAAGATAATGCGGGGGCTGGATAGGGTGGAGGTGGAGAGATTCTTTCCACTTAGCAAGGAAGTTAAAACTAGAGGACACAGCCTCAAAATAAAGGGGGGTCGGTTTAAGACAGAGTTGAGGAGGAACTTCTTCTCCCAGAGGGTGGTGAATCTCTGGAATTCTCTGCCCACTGAGGTGGTGGAGGCTACCTCGCTGAATATGTTTAAAGCGCGGATGGATGGATTCCTGATCGGTAAGGGAATTAAGGGTTATGGGGATCAGGCGGGTAAGTGGTACTGATCCACGTCAGATCAGCCATGATCTTATTGAATGGCGGGGCAGGCTCGAGGGGCTAGATGGCCTACTCCTGCTCCTATTTCTTATGTTCTTATGTAGTTGCTTGTGGAGTGATACAATCGCTGAGGAGGAATCTTGGAGATTTTGGTCTCCAAGGTTACTCCTGACATTTGTGGACTAACTTGAATCCATGACGGCTTCTTCCTGAGGCCCAGCAGTGCCCACCACTGAGTTCTGGCACTGCCGGGACAACCAATTCAATTGGCCTGCAGCTCTCAAAGGCAGGATTTCCTCCCACTGACAGGAGGCGGGGGGGATGGGGGGGGATGGGGTTGGTGGTGGTGGGGGGAGTCCCATTCTCTGCTTGGTTAGGCAGCAGTGTAATATTGCTGTGGAGGCGGACTTTTATTATTTTGACTTTTGCAAAGGGGGAGAGGGGATGGGTGGGACACACCATATATCCCATTGTAAGACTCACCCCCACAGCACACACCAAACAAAGACATAAAGACCAATCTATTGCACTGTCCTGCTTCATAAAAGGTGATGATAATGGCATTGCCATGGATCACGTTGTGATCTAACTGATGCCAGATCTAGAAGATTCATTTGAATGATCTGACTTTCTGTGCATCTAAATTCTGAGTACAGACTTTTACCAGGCCAGTTACAAAGGGTCTGGAGGTGACAGAGGAGGTGGAGGAGGAGGGAAGCGGGGCAGTAACATTGTAGGAAAACACATCGGAGAGGATCCTCAAATTCTTGCCTGCCACTGGCCTAGCTTCTTGGGGCAGTGAGATCAACATTGTGCAGGTCGACAATTAAACAGCTAATTGAGCACATTTTCCCACAAATGTTAGTATTTTCCATGGAGTACACGGGTCTCATGAAACATCAACTTCTCACCTGAAGGAGACAGGAACTGAGTAGTAGATGAGTGTCAATTGTAGGTACTAGTACTTTCTGCTACTTTTGAAAACACACAATCTTGTGATAGAGATTCAACATTTGGGACCTTGAGAGGGATTGATGAGAGGAAGGCCAATGTGGAGAGCTGTTCATGGAAGTGTCTCCCAGGTTGCCTGCAGTGAGGCACAGGTAATGCAAGGGAATCGAGAGCCATTGCACTGCGAGGACTTTAAAAGTGGACCCTTCTAGTCAGCAGGAGACTAGGAGTGGTTGTATCAGTCACATAGGGAGGGAGCATTTGGTAGAGGAGCTGGTAGAGAAGGTCCAGTAACACAACACTGTGATGGGATGTGGATGAGGATGGCACACAGGGATACATATAGGATGTTTGAAGAAGGCAGTACCCAATGTAAAATGCATACAGACAGAACTAGAACACAAACATACTCTCTTCTCCTCCCTGTCTCCAACTGAGGTTCCTTCCAGTCCCAGGACACGCACCCTTGTCCCTGATTGGCTCGACTTTCCACACAGCTTCTCCATAGGGTCTGGCCCGATCATGTGGCTTTCAACGGGTCATCCCTTCAAAGGGGTCATGTTATTAAATTCCTTCCCCCCAACTCTTGAGGCCACCTATGAATGAAAACAAAAGAAACATGGCCACGATTCTCCCAAAAGTGCTGAATTGATGGGAAAATTGTTCTAAATCCCGACTGTTTTGTCAGTTCAGCATCTTACCTGAGTCTCCACACTCCGTGCACTGCAGAGGTCCCAATTGTGAATCTCATTAAAAACCCAGGGGGGTGGGGCCTATTTGCCGGAGTTTGACAGTTCTGGAACTCTGCGCATGTGCAGTGGCTCCGATCTGTCAGTCTCCCCGTTTGCTGTCCAGCTCAATTGCTGGCCAGCCCAGGACCCCCACAATGCTGCCCTTCCAGCACCCCCATGGCCTGATTGCAGCCCCCACACCAATTCCCGGGCCAGCCCTGACACCCCCCTGTCCCGGAGCACCCCAATGTCCAGACCCCTGCACTCAGCAGTGGTGATCCCCCACCCCCCTCACCCCGGCAGACCCCTCCCCCGACTAACCCCCCCCAGGTCAGACCCTCCCCAGAGGCAAGACCCTCCCAGCAGACCACCCCCCCCAACCCGTCCCGATCACTGCCCTCCCTCCATCCCAGACTGATCCTGTCTGCAGAGTGGCAGCGGGACCCCCCACCCCCACCAAACGCCCCTAGGCCCTGCCCACAATAGGCCCCATCCCCTTGGCACTGCCTGATGCCCGGTGGACAGTGCCAAGGTGCCCCCAGGGCATGTGCACCTTTGCCTTTGGGCAGTGCTGGGGGCACAGGCTGGCATGGCCAGGGTACTCTTGCCCAGGGGGTACCACCCCACGAAAGCCCGACCACCTGGGGGGCCCCGCTTGCCCCCCCTTCATTCCAGCGGGGTCTCCCGCTAGTTCCTCGAACATGGGGAGCTAGTCTGAACCTCGCCAGAATGAAGTAGTCCGGGCTGGGTGGGAGATTCAATCAGGACCTGAAAGGTCCTGATAATTAACTAATAAACATATTTAAAATATATTTTAAAAAGATTTAAATGACCTACCGCCGGTTTCCAGCGTGGTCTGACCGGCGACTGTTCGCCGGCTCTGGGAGATGCGCATGTGTTCCAGGCACATGCGCAAATCCCGGAACAAGGCCGGAGACACGCGTCGCCCAACCCAACCCAACAGAAAAGTTGCAGGTCGCAATGCGAGAATCGCAGCCATGATTTTGCATAGGCATATAGACACAATAACACATCAGGAACACCCAAGGAAAAAGTCCATTCACAAAGTCAATCAGTCTGGAGACTTCCAGAATCTGCAGGAACATCTCAACTTGGTACTGGGTCCTTCAGCGAGCACCAAATCCAGACAGGCAGATGTGAAAGGCAAGTCATCAATCCTCAGCTTCGGAAACTGCTGATTGTCTCGGTTCCACAGGAATCCCTGGATCAGAAGCTGGCATACATGAGTCTTTGCAGGATATACCTGTTGGTCCCCTGTATCAGGCCCACCTCTGATCCACGTGTTTCTTTGCACGGCGACGTTGTACTTCTACAACGTATGAGATTGGTCCCATTTCTACAATTTTGCCATCCACCCATGTCAGGCTTCCACCGAAGTTCCTGACCATAACTAAATCATCAACCTGGAAAACTCTGTCCCTTTAACTCTAGTCATGGTTTTCTTTCTGGGATACTTGCCTAGTATCCACCGTCCCCACCAAATCTCAAAATACCAAATCCCAATGGGCTCATAGACGGCATCCCATAAGTAATTCTGATGGATTAACCCCTTGTGGTTGAGTGGTATTGTCTGACAGCAAGAAACTTGCTAAACGTAAAGGCAGTGGCCTGCGAACTTGCTTTATCATGGATGGTTTGAACATTTGTTCTGCTAAACCATTGGAAGCTAGGTGGTAAGGGGCTCACCGAGTGTGGTGAATACCATTTGACTTACCAAATTTTCGGAACTCCTCCACTGTAAATGCTGTGCCATTGTCTGACACTAAGATCCCTGGGATGCCATGGATGACAAAAATCTGCCATAACTTGTCAATGGTTGTTGTGGCCATTGTAGATTTCATTAATTGGACATCCAGCCATTTAGGATGAGCATCAACCAGGATGATGAAGATATGTCCCATGAATGGTACTGCACAGTCTGTATGCGGTCTTGAACACGTCTGACCCGGCCACTCCCATGGATGTATATTTGCCGGTGGTGGCAGTGACTTCTGGGCTCTACAGCCCAGGCACTGGCTGACCATTCTTTCGATTTCTTTATCGACGTCCGGCCATCAAACGTAACTTCGGGCCAGTGCTATCATCCTACTTTGTCCGGAGTGTGTGTCATGCAATTCCTGTAATAGGAGTCATCGCCCCTGGGGTGACACGAGCCCCCCTCACATGTTAGCTCCATCCTACGCTGCAGGTAAGATCTGATTTGCTCTGACTTGTCGTATCGCCAACCTTGTAACACTATCCTCTTAACTTTTGATAACACTCGGTCCCTTTCAGTCCAGATTTTTGTATGAGTGGCTGAGACCGGCAAAGGCTCTATCAGGTGCGGCACCAACGTTATTTCTTATGGTACAGGCGGTGACAGTACTGTTTGGAGCGGAGGGAGGTGGCTGAGTGCATCCACATTCAATATTTGCGTCCCTGGCAAATGCTGGAAGGAGTAGCTGTGCGCAGCTAGCAATAGAATCCATCTCTGCATCCTCGCAGAGGCAATTGGAGGCACTGTTTATCCTCTCGGAATAAACTCACAACGACTTGTGATCTAATAATATAGTGAAATGGCTACCATATATATCGATGAAACTTCTTCACTGCATAAATACTTTTTCTCAGCATCTCATAACGTTCTTGACGCAAATGCAATTGGCCTCTCGATTCCATCTGACTTCTTGTGGGTCAAGACTGTTCCCACGCCATATGGTGATGTTTCACATGAAAATACCAATGGTTTGGTTGGATAAAAATGTACAAGCGGCGTTGATGGCTGTAGGACTTGCTTTACTTTAGCAAACACCCCTTTTTGTCTTCTCCCCATATCCATTACTGATGCTTCTTCAAAAGCTGGTGAAATGGGGCTTAAGTTGTAGACACATTTTGTAGGAATCCGCCGTAATAATTCACCATTCCTAGGAACGATTTTAACTCCGACACATTTTTAGGCTGTGGTACTTCCTTTATGGCTTTAACTTTGGGGAGGCGGTGGCGCCATGGTATTGGCATTGGACTAATCCAGAGACTGAGGGTAATGCTCAGGGGGCCCAGGTTCAAATCCCAACATGGCAAATGGTGAAGTTTGAGTTCAGTAAAAATCTGAAATTAGAAGTCTAATGATGACCATGAAACCATTGTTAATTGTCGTTAAAAATCCATCTGGTTCACTAATGTCCTTATCTGGTCTGGCATACATGTGACAACAGACCCACAGCAATGTGGTTGACTCTTAAATACCTCAGGGATGGGCAATAAATGCTGGCCCAGCCATGGATGCCTTCATCCCATGAACGAATATAGCAGCTGTTTACTGCCACAAATGGTTCACTAGTTGGGTACACTTTGTAGCTCACTTACACCCTGCCCAGTGCATTCAGTCACTTGGGCCATCACTACAGTTTTCCCTAAAGAGATTTTAGTCTCAGCCAGCAGATTATTTTGTATTGTGAGGCTGTTAATCCCATAGACCAAATGATCTCTTAACATCTCCTCCAAAGCTGGGCCAAATTTGCCGTGCTCTGCTAACCCTGTCATTCTGGCCATCAAAAACTCAGAGACGGTCACTCCTGACTCCCTCACAGCAGAAATGAAACTTGTACTTTAACATTGAACCATAGCACCCGAGAGGAAGCCATTCAGTCCATCTTGTCCATGCCAGCCCGAGGACACCTATGTGCTCTTTCTAATCCAACCTTCCTGCACCCAGCCCATAGTCCTATAGTTTTCTCCAATTAAGGTACAGATCAAGGTACTTTTCAAAACAGTTTAAGGTCTCTGCCTCCACCACCACCTTGGGCAGCAAATTCCAGATACCCACTAACCTCTGCAAAAAATATTCTTCCTCATGTCCCCTCTACACCTTCTGCCATTTGTTTTGAACCTATGTCCCCGGTTCTAGAATTCTCCGCTAAGGGAAACAATTTTATCCTGTCTACTCTACCTCTTCCACTCATAATTTTGTACACCTCAATCAAGTCACCCCCTTAGTCTTCCTTGTTCCAAGGAAAATAACCCCAACCTATCCAATCTCTCCTCTCGCTACACATTTCTAGCCTGGCAGCATTCTTGTAAACCTTCTTTGCACTCCCTCCAGAGCAATTGCGTCCTTCCTGTAGTGTAGTGACCAGAACTGCACACAATATTCCAGTTGTGGCTTCACCAGTGTTTTATACAATTCCAACATTATATCCTTACTTTTATATTCTATACCTCTGCCAATGAAGGGGACCATTCCATATGCCTTGTTTTACAACATTGTCTACTTGAACTGGTGTCTTTATGGACTGTACGCTAAGATCTCTCACTTCATCTACCACTTAGTATATTCCCTTTATTGTGTATTCCCTATAATGTGATGATTGAAGGTTGGGGGTTAAAATTACCTTTGACCATTTCAACTATCTGGTCAAAAGACTTTGTTTGGAGCATCAGTCAATGTTAGGCTCCTCACTCGGTTGTAAGTTTGTGGGTCACAGACTGTGAGTCATATCATCTTTCATTTTTCCTCCATTGCAATCTCATTAACTACAAAGAGATAATTCAAGCTTTAGATATATTGCCCCCAGCTCTCAATCTCTGGCTCAAATGGTTCAATCCTTCCAAATCAAGGCATTTTTGGGGCATTTATATTTGTTTCTTCTTAGCTTTGATGATCATTCTCCCCCTCTAACTGCACACTGTGATCTCCTAATGACTGATGTAGTTTTTCCTTGTCGTTGGTGTAGTGACTTGGAAGGTGACTCAATGTGGCCCCAACAAGGAACAGTTTATGAACGAATAAAATATAAATACAAGATAAAATTCAGACAGAACTAATACACCAGTCTACTCAATGCTATTCCATGGCTCCAATTAAGGTTCCTCCACATCCTATGACACGCGCCTTGTTCCTGATTGGCTCAGCTTCTCGTGCGGCCACTCCATAGGGTCCAGCTTAATCACATGGCTCGCAAAGGATCACACCTTTAAATCTACCATGTTACTACACTTCTGTTGCTTCCAGATTTGACTATTCCACTGTTTTCCTGGTCAACTCCAAGGAGATGATTCTCCCATCCCGATGCGCTAATTTGTTTAGTTTGTTGGGCCAGGAGAATCGCGTGTGCACTGATTTACGGGATTCGTACATACGTTTCCGACTCGCGCGCATCTCCCAGCACGATATCCAGCACGGTTGGGACCACGCTGGAAACCGACGGGACCAGCAGGTAAGTAATTTTGATCTTATTTTAATGTTATTTGAATGGCATTATCAGGCCTGGGACTGAAGTCTCCGGGCCTGATAGCATTCCCACCCCGCCAGTACAATTTCACTCTGGTGGGGTTCAGACTAGCTCCTCACTTTCGGGAAAGTAGTGGGAGACCCCGCTGGAGTGAAGGGGCAATCGGGAGCTCCCCCAGGGGGTTGGGCGGCGGGGGGTGGTGCCCGCTGGTCATGGGCACCCTGCCTGTGCCAGCCTGTGCCCCCTGGCACTGCCCAAATGGCAAAGTGATTGAAGGTTGGGGGTTAAAATTACCTTTGATCATTTCAACTATCTGGTCAAAAGACTTTGTCTGGAGCATCAGTCAATGTTAGACTCCTCACTAGGTTGGGTCACAGATTGTGAGTCATATCATCTTTCATTTTTCCTCCATTGCAATCTCATTAACTACAAGGAGCATTGTACTGGGCATTCGGCAGTGTCAAGAGGCAGGGTCTAGGGAACAGGGTCGAGGGGGCAGGACTTAGGGGCGATTGGTGGGGGTGGGGGGGGGGTCCTGCTGCCACTCTGCATGGGGATCAGTCAGGGCTGGAGGGAGGCCAGTGATTGGAGCGGGCTGGGGATGTGGTCTGCCGGGGGTTCTGCCTCCCACGGGGGAGGGTCTGCCGGGGTGGGTGGGATCGTCACTACTTGGGTGGGTGGGGGGCTGGAGCTCAGGGTGCTCCAGGACGGTGGGGGAGGTCAGGGCTGATCCACGAATGGACTGGGGGCCACGATCAGGTCGTGGGGAGGGGTGGAGGGCAGTACTGTGGGGGTCCCAGGCTGGCCAGCGATTGAGCTGACCAGCAAATTGCAGGCTGACGGTTCGGGGACACTGCGCGTGTGCAGAGTTCTGGAACTGTCAGACTCTGGCGTGAATCGGCCCCGCCCCCATGCTTTTAATTATATTCATAATTGTAACCTCTGCATTGTACAGAGTGTGGGAGATTCGAGATATCGGCCCCCCAAATTTCAATTTCCCATAAACTTGAATCTCTGTCAGTAACCTTACTTCTACCAAGTCCAGTTCATCTATTAGCCGAGGAATGCATTGGTTTTAAAATGTTCATCCTCCTGTTCAACTCTCTTCCACCCTACTCCTATAACATTCTATATTTATACAACCATCGAAAAACTGTCCTGTTCCAACTCTGGAATGGCGTATCCACCATTCCTTGACCCCACCATTGGTGACAGTAGTTCGAGTCATTTAGGCTCTGTAAGTTCATCCCCAAATCTCTTCACCTCTCTACTCTTTTGAGATCCTTCTTAAAACTTGCATCTTTGACCTAGCTTTTTAGTCACATGTCCTAATATCTCCCTGGTCTTTGTCCTGGGTTCAGTTTATGTCTGATTCCACTCCAGTGCAGACTCTTGTAGAGAAAGTAAATTGGCCGGGCTTTGGCGGTTGTTATCTTGACTCTGAAATGCTATGTGTCCCCTGTAGGGATAAATCCTGTTTTACTTCAGCTCCATTTCATTTAGTTCAGAAAGTATTCCATGCTTCGTTCATCCCTAATTCTGGCTGACATTTCCGTGATTCAGTTTTCTCCTGGTTGTAGGGTCCAGATGATGAGCTGACAGTTTTTTATGAGCTCAGAGTTAATAGGGCTAAATTTAACTTTGGGCCACGGTGTAAAATGCAGAATATTGGGTTGACCATTTGTTATACATCCCTCCTGATTTTTGTCGGTTAATGAAAAGGAACATCAGGTCAGATGTATAATGAGCGGCTGATCTGATCTCGCATGTCTGACAGGATCGGCTCAACTTAACTTCAATATGTGACCTAGTGTTTCGGCTGGCTCACACATCTTTCAGAAAAGATCCTTTCCAGGTCTTTGATCAAAGTACTTCACAAGTATGAGGCCCTTTCTTTGACTATAATGTTTTGATACAACACAATCTCCTTTAAATCAGGTGATCTCTTCCTCTGCAACAGAATAAACATTGTTCACGGAGTCATTAGTCTTTGTGGATTCCTGTATATGGAACATTTGATGAAAGTCATTTAACCATTTGACCAGAATTATTTTATTTTAGCCAAGTAAAATATGCTGCCTGGGCTTTTTTTTTAGGATGTTTGCAGTGTTTAGAGAAACAGCAATATACACGAATGATATAAAATGGCAATGATTGCTAAAGGGGTAATTTTGATGGTGCAAAGACATTACTTCCTTATTTACTAGCTCCTGCAATCAAACCAATAATATCCTCTAATGACCTATTCTTTAATCTATTTGAAATGCAGTTTGAAAGATATGATTGCCTCAAAAAATCTATTAAGTTTCTTTGCAGAAATGGAAACTAGAAATGCAGCTTTGTCATCGCAGTTTAATACATTTTTTCAGAGTCGAATACCTTCAGTGACCTTAAATTCTATGGTCTATCAGCTTTACGGTCAAGGCCAATGTTTGTCCCATTGAAAATATTCTGATTTTCTTGGGCCACTTACACAAAGAAACATGAAATCAACTGTTTTTGAAGTTCAAAGCAGATTGGTGATTATTTACAAGCAGGAGACCGTGATTTCCTGATTCTTTCTGCACTGAATCAACCTCCTTGGGATGACAATCAAGGCATTCAGGGCTAATTCTTTTTGGCCTGTGGGTTAATATGTCCTGGGTTCAAACATCATACGAGAGTCCTGAACACATAACACTAACCTAGCATTCGCATACTGTAACTACAGAGCTGCCATCTTTCAGATGAGATATTAAAGAGAGGCAAAAGCAAAATTACTGCGGACGCTGGAATCTGAAACAAAAACAGAAAATGCTGGAAAATCTCAGCACGTTTGACAGCATCTGTGGAGAGTCTGTCAGACCCTTCATTAGAGCTCTGTTAAAGACGATTAAATAGGTGCCCTCTAAAGTGTCTGCCCATCTCAAAGCATTCAGAACATAGGAGTTCTTGAGGTATCCTGGCTAACATCTATACTTCAGCCACCACTAAAACAGATTATAGAATCATAGAATCTCTACAGTGCCGAAAGAAGCATTCGGCCCATCGAGTTTGCACCAATCACAATACCACCCAGGCCCTATTCCCGTAACCCCACATATTTCCCCTGCTAATCCCCTGACACTAGGATCAATTTAGCATGGCCAATCAACCTAACCTGCATTATCTATTCAGTCATCTCATTGCTGTTTGTAGGATTCTATCTTGACTACAAATCTTGCTGTGCAGCAGATAGGCTGCTGCAGTTCCTGACATAGTAAAAATGAATAAACTATTTCTTCCCTCTTCCTCCCCTTCCAGTTTTTCCTCCCTCCCTTCTGTCAGCTATTCTAGAATCCTATTTGTTGGGAGCCAAGCTGAAACACTCCATTAGTGACTGCTCTTCAAAATGCTGCAGCTTGAGTCCTCGTTGGATGAAAATCCCAGCATTCCAGCACCTCTGTCCTCTCTAAACTTGACTAATGTTGACATCAACATCCTTGCCCTCATTTTCAAGTTTCTCCACAACGTCGGTCTACAACTTGAATGGTAAAACCAGCTGGGCATCAAGGAATTTTTTGGCCTGGTCTTGACTTCTCGGGGAGATTCTCCAGCTACATGTTTCCCGCCGGCGGGAGGTGGCACTTTGTTTGCTCGCGGTGGGATTCTCTGGTCCCGCTGCTGTCTATGGGAATTACCATTGACGTCACCCCACGCCGGCAGGAAACCCGCAGGTGGGGGTTGCGCTGCCGGTGGGACCGGAGAATCCTGTCGGCGTGAGAATTCCGGCCTTTATGTGTGATGCCACAATGATTGACTAGCACTTCTTAAAAATTTTTGAGCTGTGCTATTTATTCACTCATTAATTTAGCATACATTTTACACATATCATACTGGGTAACATGGTGGCACGGTGGTTAGTACTGCTGCCTCACAGTGCCAGGGATCCGGGTTCAATTCTAGCCTCGGGAGACTGTCTGTGTGGAGTTTGCATGTTCTCCCCGTGTCTGTGTGGGTTTCCTCCGGGTGCTCCAGTTTCTTCCCACAGTCCAAAGATGTGCAGGTTAGATGGATTGGCCATGCTAAATTGCCCTTTAGTGTCCAAAAGATGTGCAGATGAGGTGGGTTAGCCCTGGTAAATGTACGTGGTTATGGGGATAGGATGTGGAGTGCGCCTGGGTAGGATGCTCTTCAGAGAGTCGGCGCAGACTCAATGGGCCCAATGGCCTCCTTCCACACTGTAGGATTCTATGATTGTTTTTGGTTATTGAGTATTCCTGAATGCAGGAGGATTGTTTTAAGTAAATAAGCTTTTACTTGTGTTATAAATTTCATAAATTTTCCATTTTGGACTAGTTTATATAGTTCATTTATCAGCTTGGTATTTGTAGAAATTACTTTGATGTTGGCATTTCCCTGAATGCAGAAATTTTTCTTTAATCAGAATGCAGCCTTACCAATGAAGTTTTGAATTAATTGATGGCTTCTTGTGACAGTTACAAAAAGATGCTCCTTTTATTGTGATGGTATTAAATGGGTAACAGTGAATATTCTTTGCTGTGAGTGAAATTGCCTAATCTCTCATTCTAGTCTCCAATGGAAAGATTGAATACCTGCTAATCTGAACCAAAAAAACTGTAAATTCACTATGTGCTTGCAATTTCGAAGAGGTGAGGTGGAATACATAGTTCTGCCTTGCTGCAGTAAGTCCGCTGTGATACCCTGGACTGTTTATCAAACAAATGTTCCTAGATGCATTAGGAAGTAGTTGCCATAGGAACATTAGCTAATGGTACTTGGATTTGTCACTATTAGTGACTGAGACAAAACCAACAGCTGAACTCGAACTGTTTGTGCAGTAATGACATTTTGCTAAATAACACTACACTTCACTATTGTGACAGAAACACAAGTCGTGACCTTTCGCAGAGAACCATTTTAAAAGGAAAATGTGTAAATGTCATATCAGAAAATAATGAGCAGCATCTTAGCTGACCACTCCTGTGTAAAGCTGTTAGGATTAGTTTGCATTAATAAACGAGATTGTTGGAATGGTGAACAGGCTCTTACAAGATGCTAAATATTAACATTTGGTGCTTACTTCTAAATGCTTGCCTGTGCGGTGCTGATAGCATTGCACAGTGAGAGGACACCCACGGCTATATTGTTTTCTCATAACCCTAGCAAGTGGGGGTGGAGGGACCCGTCGAGTCCATGATGAAAGACAGCCATAGAAGATTGCAGACTGACCTTTGACTTTAGGTTTTGTCGTCAAGTGAAAGACAAAATGAGTTGGAAGACATGTTTGGGGATTGTATCCCTAGTGAAAGCAAATATGATGCAAAGCGACCTTTTGGAAATAGTTTCATTTATGGCAAGATGAACCTCAAGCAAGAGGTCTGCAATGTTCACAGTGAAATAACCTAAACCGTCGCGAGAAAAACATAAAAGAATCATGCTACAATGTATGAATTTAAGCTTTCTTCTAACAGGCTGAATGGCACTAAATATTGATACAGGCATTTAAGCTGTCAACAAATAATCTTGAAATCGGCAATGTTACACAAAACTTGACCGAGAATAAATTGTCTACTTATTATTGGTATTTTTGATCAGCTACCTTTCTACTAATTAATTTCAAATTTTTCAATTTTGCCCTCAGCAAAGTTTCATTCTGCCCCTAATTGACTGCTGTCCATTAAACTCTGCAAGCATGTTCCTCACTTCTTGGCTGCAAATGCCCTTGTGGATAGATTTTATGAGTTAGTTCTCTCAGTGCAGAGCATCATTTGCTGAGAGAATTTATTAGAATTCAGGTCTGAAAGTGAGTGTACCATGTATAAATCTCCAATTTTAAAATGAATCAAATGACAAAGAACAAACAGGGAGTGCTTACCTCAGTGTCTGAATTTCCACAATGGGAAGGTCTGTGTTGAGTGTGATCATTTGTAACTATGCCTTATCATGGCAGCACTGATGAGGCAAGCTGCTATTAAAAACTTTAGGTGGTGTCATGGGAGGCAAGGCATTTTTGTATTATTTCCTGAGACGTTTTGAGGCCCCTAAATTGATCAGAGACGTGATTCCGGCACCTGTCCACTGGTGTTCTACAGCACTGGCCCTCCTAGAGAATGTGGATCCAGAGTTAGGGCATCTAACTAGCAAGAGTCTATGGCTGCTTTCTCCACTCCTGTTTAAGGAGGTAGTGATATCCTTCATGAATCGCTGCAGTCTATGTGGTGCATGTACATTCACAGTGCTGTTGAGTAGGGAGTTAGAAAACTTTGACCCAGTGATGATGAAGGGATGGTGCTCTATCTCCAAGTTAAGAAACTATGTGATTTGAAGGGGAATTTACAGGTGGTGATGTTCCCACGTAGCGTTGCCCATATCTTTCTCAACAGTAGAGGTTGCTGACTTGGGAGGTGCTATTGAAGATTCCGCCGTGAGTTCTCGCTACATCTTTTGTGGACAGATAGGTTTTTGTTCTGAATGTGATGTTAGCTTTTATAATTGTCATGAAGTGAGGGCAAGACCAATAAATCTGGACTGGAGGAAAGCAAATTAATAATGTCAAAAGTCAGTAGTGATAATCAGGCTGTTTGCAAACTCAGAATCTTACTTACTCAGAGTTGAACATCTGATTCCAAATCCTTTTCATTGCAGAGTCCACCTACTTCCACCTCAGTATAATGGTCCATCTCTACCCCTGTCAAAATCCTCATCTTTGCTTTCGTTACCTCCAAACTCCATTCTACCAGTGATCTCCTGGTTGAATTCCCATTTTCTCCCTCCATAAACTTGAGTCCATTGAAAATATTGCTGTCCACATTCCAACAAATGTTATAATGTTATAATTCACAACATCCATTCACCAATCATCCCATGTTACATTGGTTTCCAGTCCAGCAATGTCTAGATTTGAAATTTTCATCCTCATGCTCAAATTCCTCCAAGGCCTGGTGACTCTCTATCCCTGTAAGCTTCTCCAGCTCTACAACCCTCTTTGAACTCTGTGTTCCTCCAATTCTGAACCCTTGTGCAGCTCCCACTTACTTTGCTTCACCATTGGCAGCCATATCCTCAGCTGGCTAGATTCTAAGCTGTGAAATTCTAAACCTCTCGGTCTCTCTCCTCCTTCAAGATTCTCCTTAACACCTATTTTGTTGATCATGCTTTTGGTCATCCGTGTTGATGTCTCCTCATTTGGTTCTGTGTCAATGTTTGTCTGATTACATTCCTGTGAAGCACCTTTGGATGTTAAAGGTGCTAGATAAATACCCATTATTGTTGATATTTCAGATGGTGACATGACTCTGCCTGAGTGCCTGACAGGAGTCGTGAACCAAATAACTTCTTTTGCCCAGTAACCATCCTGTCAGCTGATGATCTGGTTGGAATAAAGATGGCCCAGAGGACTGATAAAGGATGGATGAGTTACAACTGCTGCCTGAAAACCAAGCACAGATCTGCATAATGTGCTGCCCATGGTCACAAACCAGCTGGATATTATGCAGAGTGGAAATCCCTTTTGATTGATAAAGAAGTGAAGCTGGTAATTTAAACACACCCTGTGGCACCTGGGACTCCAAGGAAGATTGCAACATGGATGAATACTAAAAGGCAAAGTCGCCATAGTCCCAGATGACTATAGGCTCTCTTTGGGAGAGGGAGCTGATTGGTGGTAAGTCAACTTGAAGATCACCATACCTCAGGCAAGGGGCAAGGTTGAGAAGGTGGGGCCTTCATGAATAACCACAGCTGGCAGAGGAATTGAACCCACGCTGTTGTTGTCATTCCACATCACGGCATTTGCTCATTCTGCTTTGCTTTGTCCATAGGGAAGGGAATGTAAATGTTACTCCTGGTTTAGAGGGTCTGATTTAACAAGTGTAGTATTCAAATATTTTGATGATCCATTTTAATTGTTCTGCTGTGCACCTTTGCTCCTTTGCAACATCCTCGTCCCATTTCATTGCATGATCCCATATTCTGGGTGGTCTACTTCTGGCTTGGCAAGAAGTCTCACAACACCAGGATAAAGTCACAACCTGGTGTTGTGAGACTTCGTATTGTGCCTACTCCAGTCCAACGCCGGCATGTCCACATCATACCACTGGCTTGTGATTAATATGTGCATCGTACCAGCCATGAAAAAATATTTCACAGGATGTGGGTGTTGCTGACTAAAGCAGCAGTTATTGCCCATCCCTAATTGCCCCTGTGAAGATGTTATGAGCTGCCTTTCTGAACTGCTGCCATGTGGCGAAGGAACACTCTTGGTGCTGTTAGGGAGGGAGTTCCAGGGCTTTGGCCAGGGATAGTGAAGGAACAGCGATATACTGACAAGTCAGACGATGTGTGGCTTGGACCCCACCACTTCCAGGTGGTGGTGTTCACATGCATCTGGTGCTCTTACCCCTCTAGGTGGTAGAGGAAAGTGCTGCTGAGGGAGACGATTAGCTTTTGTTCAGCTGTCCATTTTGAACCTGAGGAATAAGCCATTGAATTTGCACGCCATGATATTTTCACTAATTTAAAAGAACGTAAGATTTTCCTGCATTAATGTTACTGCTACGCTTTAACAAATACCACACATTTAATCTGATGATTTTATTGTCTGTATGTGTTGATCATTGCTTGATAAATTTGAAATCAGTTTCTCTGTGGCATTACCTTTCATGACAGCTCCATGAATGACAGAACAAAGGCAGCTCACAGTCATGAATATTACATATTCTCACTCAAGTAATCTTTTAAGTGCACTGTGACTCCTATTGTGTCTAATAAGGCACACTAATCTGCAACACTTTCAAGTTGTAATGGGCTAGCTACAGTGTGACTCACTGCATACGTGGTATAAAATTACTTCATTAAATGATTCAGGACGAGTATTGATGAAACTTAAAAAGACTTTTAATGGAGGGTTTCTCTCAATAGGTTGTCACTTCACATATAAATGGTTACTGCACATAAAAGCCACAGTGAGATTTTTGGCAACTTTCTCATTGGAGTTCCATGTTATTTCTTGCATGCTTGCTTTCAGTCCTTTCTCAATCTAGCGATGCTTGTTTTAGCAATCCTCCACTCACTGACGCATTCACTATAGACATTAAAGTATTGAACGCTCCTATTATATCGGAATAAAATGTGACACCTATAACTGTACTTGATGAATTTTCCTTGATTTTTCCATTACTTGTATCTAAGAATAAAATTGATTGGAATTTACTATTTGTTAAGACTTTTATTAATTTTCTTCTTACATTATGAAATTTTTTCTCCAAAATGGGAATTTCAGATGGAGCGGTAAACATATCTGGATGGGCTAAACTATTAGAAAGGCTGGTGGTATTAAACTTTTAAAGTTTATTTATTAGTGTCACAAGTAGGCTTACATTAATGCTGCAATGAAGTTACTGTGAAAATTCCCCAGTCGCCACACTCTGGTGCCTGTTCGGGTACACTGAGGGAGAATTTAGCATAGCCAATGCACCTTAACCAGCATGTCTTTCAGACTGAAGGAGGAAACCAGAGCACCCGGAAGAAACCCACGCAGACACGGGGAGAATATGCAGACTCCGTGTAGGCAGTGACCCAAGCCGAAATCAAACCCGGGCCCTCGTGCTCTGAGGCTGCAGTGCTAACCACTGTGCCACTGCACCGCCCAATGTCACTAGGATCGGATGGGTGCAGCCAAGGTTACTGAGGGAGTAAGGGTAGAAACTGCAGAAACACTGCCATAATCTTCCAATCCTCCTTAGATGTGGGTGTGGTGTCAGAAGAGAGATGTTCATATGCAGGAATCTGTACTCTGCAGACAGGAGGAATATGTCCAGACTTTGTACCTTTTTTGTATAAACAAAAGCATGGAAGAAAATCGTTCCTGGCGCATGGCTTTATATGCCCTGTTTGTGAACAGAACTCCCACTCACCTGATGAAGAGGCAGCGCTCCGAAAGCTAGTGGCTTGTGCTACCAAATAAACCTGTTGGACTTTAACCTGGTGTTGTCAGACTTCTTATGATGATCTGTCAGGCAGAGAGTGCGGGCTCAGGATCCCACCCAATGGCAAATTAGAACTGTTAAACATATGGGGTCTCCCATTCAGACAGAGATGAGAAGATTTTTTTTATTGCAGAGGGTAGTGAGTCTTTGGAACTTTCTCCTTCAAAAGGCAGTGGAATTAGAGTCTTTGAAAGTATTCAAAGCAGAAGTAGATAGATGCTTGATAAACAAGGAGGTGAAAGGTTACCGGGGCTAGGCAGGAGATTGCAGTCAGATCAGCCATGATCTTACTGAATGGCGGTGCAGGCTCGAGGGGCCTAGTGGCCTTCTCCTGCTCCTAATCTATATGTTCATATGTACAGCTAAACTCTGCGATTATAATTCTCTCAGTACAGAAACTGTTGTATTCCAAAGGGAAATTTCACTCCTATCCTTAACAAGATATATATGCATTTTTAAAATGAAATTAAGACACACATTATTTGACTACATTGCTGATTGTGTCAGTTCTGCTTTGTGCTCTCATCTGGACTTGGAAAAAATCATCAATTTTTCTTCCAATATCCACCCTTCTCTCACCTTCATGTTGTCCATCTCTGGCGCTTCCCTTCCCCTCCTTGACTTCTCCATCTCCATTTCTGGTGATAGACTGATCACCAATATTCACTACAATTCCACCAACTCCCACAGCTATCTCAACTACACCTCCTCACACCTAGCTTCCTGTGAGTTCTCCATCCCATTCTCCCAGTTTCTCTGTCTCCGTCACATCTGTTCCCATGATGCCATCTTCCACAACTGCACTTCTGATATGTCTTCCTTTTTCCTGAGCTGAGCTTTTACCCCCTCTGTGGTTGGAAAGGCACTCATTTGTTTCCCACACTTCTGCGTTTGCCCCTTCCCCTCCCCACCAGAATCTTGATAGAGTTCCTCTCGCCCTCACTATCCATCCCACCAGCCTCCATATTCAAAGGATCATCCTCCGCCACTTCCGCCAACTCCAATGTGATACCCCCCACCTCACCTTCCTTGTCAGCATTCTGTAGGGCCCATTCCCTCTGTGACCTGGTCCATCCCTCTATCACCCCAAATACCTCATCCCCTTCCCATGGTACCTTTTCTGTAATTACAGAAGGTGTAACACCTGTCTCTTTACCACTTCCCCCCCTCACCAAGGCCCCAGACACTCCTTCTGGGAGAACCAGCGATTCACTTCAATTTAGTCTGCTCTATTCGCTGCTCCCAATGTGGTCTCCTCTACACTGGGAAGATGAATCGCAGACTGGATGACCGCTTTGCGGAACACCCTTGCACAACCGGCAAGCACAGCTCCAACCTTTCTGTCACTTGCCATTCCATGTCACCATCTTGCTCTTATGCCTATGCCAATGCCCTTCCTTAGCCTCTTGCAGTGTTAGCGAAGCCCAACGCTAACTGGGGCAGCACCTCACCTTCCGATTAGGCATTTTACTGCCTTTCAGATTTAACATTGAGTTCAACAACTTGAAGGCCATGAGCTCTGTCTTCCAATTTGTTTTTTTCCACCCACACAAGCCTGCGGAGGGTTCAGGTTTCAAATCAGGTGAACAGGTAATCCCCAACAGCCAGGGGAATGTGTGATAGCCGAGGCCCCTGTCACTCAGAGGACTGCTGGTAACCAGATCCCTGCAGAGCCCCATGCTGATAATGGGCCTCTTGCTATGACTACAAGAAGCCTGCTGGAGATGCAGCAAAATAGGAGAGGAGAGGTCACCCTGTTGGGAGTCTTTTATAGACCTCCTAAAAGTTCTAGAGAGGTTGAGGAAAGGATTGCGGAGTCAATCCTGCTTAGGAGTGAAAGTAATAGGGCAATTGTTATGGGGGATTTTAACTTGACTAATATTGACTGGAATTGTTATAGCTCTAGCTCGTTAGAGGGGTCAGTTTTTGTTCAAAGCGTGCAGGAAGGTTTTTTGACTCAGTATGTAGACAGGCCAACTAGAGGTGAGGCTATATTGGATCTGGTGCTGGGAAATGAGCCAGACCAGGTGCTAGACTTGGAAGTTGGTGTGCATTTTGGTGATAGTGACCACAATTCGGTTACGTTCACCTTAGTGATGGAAAGGGATAGGCATGAACCTCGGGCCAGTGGTTTTAGCTGGGGGAAGGGTAATTATGAGGCTATTAGGAGAGAATTAGGAAACATAGGTTGGACTAGGAGATTACAGGGACTGGGAACGTCCGACATGTGGAGTTTTTTCAAGGAGCAGCTACTGCGAGTCTGTGATAGGTATGTCCCTGTCAGGCAAGGAGGAATTGGTAGGGCTAGGGAACCGTGGTGCACCAAAAAAGTTTCTTTGTTGGTTAAAAAGAAAAAGGAGGCTTATGTTCGGATGAGACGTGAGCACTCGGGTAGTGCACTAGAAAGCTTTAGATTGGCTAAGAGGGAGTTGAAGAGCGAGCTTAGAAGGGCTAAAAGGGGACATGAGAAGACTTTGGCGGATAGGGTTAAAGAGAATCCTAAGGCGTTCTATAGGTATGTCAAGAACAGAAGGTTGGTTAGGGCAAGTTTAGGGCCAGTTATAGATGGCAGAGGGAAGTTATGTGTGGAACCGGAGGAGATTGGTGAAGCATTGAACCAATATTTCTCTTCGGTGTTCACGCAAGGGGACATGAATATAGCTGAGGAGGACACTGGGTTGCAGGGGAGTAGAATAGACAGTATTACAGTTGATAAGGAGGATGTGCAGGATATTCTGGAGGGTCTGAAAATAGATAAATCCCCTGGTCCGGATGGGATTTATCCAAGGATTCTCTGGGAGGCAAGAGAAGTGATTGCAGAGCCTCTGGCTCTGATCTTCAGGTCGTCGTTGGCCTCTGGTATAGTACCAGAAGATTGGAGGTTAGCGAATGTTGTCCCATTGTTTAAGAAGGGGAACAGAGACTTCCCCGGGAATTATAGACCGGTGAGTCTCACTTCTGTTGTCGGCAAGATGTTGGAAAAAATTATAAGGGATAGGATTTATAGTTATTTGGAGAGTAATGAATTGATAGGTGATAGTCAGCATGGTTTTGTGGCAGGTAGGTCGTGCCTTACTAACCTTATTGAGTTTTTTGAGAAAGTGACCAAGGAGGTGGATGGGGGCAAGGCAGTGGACGTGGTATATATGGATTTTAGTAAGGCGTTTGATAAGGTTCACCATGGTAGGCTTCTGCAGAAAATGCAGATGTATGGGATTGGGGGTGATCTAGGAAATTGGATCAGGAATTGGCTAGCGGATAGGAAACAGAGGGTGGTGGTTGATAGTAAATATTCATCATGGAGTGCGGTTACAAGTGGTGTACCTCAGGGATCTGTTTTGGGGCCACTGCTGTTTGTAATATTTATTAATGATCTGGATGAGGGTATAGTTGGGTGGATTAGCAAATTTGCTGATGACACCAAAGTCGGTGGTGTGGTAGACAGTGAGGAAGGGTGTCGTAGTTTGCAGGAAGACTTAGACAGGTTGCAAAGTTGGGCCGAGAGGTGGCGGATGGAGTTTAATGCGGAGAAGTGTGAGGTAATTCACTTTGGTAGGAATAACAGATGTGTTGAGTATAGGGCTAACGGGAGGACTTTGAATAGTGTGGAGGAGCAGAGGGATCTAGGTGTATGTGTGCATAGATCCCTGAAAGTTGGGAATCAAGTAGATAAGGTTGTTAAGAAGGCATATGGTGTCTTGGCGTTTATTGGTAGGGGGATTGAATTTAGGAGTCGTAGCGTTATGTTGCAACTGTACACAACTCTGGTGCGGCCGCACTTGGAGTACTGTGTGCAGTTCTGGTCCCCACATTACAGGAAGGATGTGGAGGCTTTGGAGAGGGTGCAGAGGAGGTTTACCAGGATGTTGCCTGGTATGGAGGGGAGATCCTATGAGGAGAGGCTGAGGGATTTGGGATTGTTTTCGCTGGAAAGGCGGCGGCTAAGAGGGGATCTTATTGAAACATATAAGATGATTAGAGGTTTAGATAGGGTGGATAGTGATAGCCTTTTTCCTCTGATGGAGAAATCCAGCACGAGGGGGCATGGCTTTAAATTGAGGGGGGGTAGTTATAGAACCGATGTCAGGGGTAGGTTCTTTACCCAGAGGGTGGTGAGGGATTGGAATGCCCTGCCAGCATCAGTAGTAAATGCGCCTAGTTTGGGGGCGTTTAAGAGATCCGTAGATAGGTTCATGGACGAAAAGAAATTGGTTTAGGTTGGAGGGTCACAGTTTTTTTTTTTTTGTTTTTAACTGGTCGGTGCAACATCGTGGGCCGAAGGGCCTGTTCTGCGCTGTAATGTTCTATGTTCTATGTTCTAAACGTGGGGGACATGTGGTGAAGATGCTAAAGGTGATGTGGAGTTTTGCATGGGTGATGGAGGTGGCCACACCATGAATTCTGCCATGCCTCAGGCATAGGAGCACATGGCTTCACCCACAGAGACGTTAGTGACCAGCACGAGGTGATAGATCAAGCAATTAACCTATCAGCACTCTAACTTGAATCTAGCTCCATACAACAATGGCTAGAGGTGGATAAGACACTGAACATCCCTGCAGCTGCCCTTTCTCCCCATAGAGGTGCCATTGAGCAAAGAGCTGGAGGAGGAGTGCATAGCAGCCACCCTGGGGGCTTCCTCTCAGTGTGAGTGGACTCTCCTCATTCCCGCTGCCACTGATCCCATTGCCTCCAGCAGGTGAATGACTTGCACCCGTGCAAAAGACCCCTGATAGGCCAGAACTGTCTGCCAGAGTCATCAAATTGGGAGCATTTTTGAATGTCCCTGCTATTCCTGGAACATCTCTCCAAGGCTTGGGCATCCAGTGAAGGCTCAAGCACATTCATGGCCTCTTGCTCAAGATCATTCAATTTGTCCTCATCTGAGGAAGAGTGCTACTCCTTTCAGTTATGATGTTGCAGCTGTCCTCTTTGTTGTGTAGACTTGCTGTGCACAACAGACTGTGACTATTTGTCATACTGTGTGCTGCAGAGCCCCTCCAGATCAGTCAAGGTGGTGGAAGTGCAGCATATCAATGCTTTGATTGATGATGGCTCTAGCGGAGTTGTGCGATATATTGTCCCGCTCACCTGCAGCACAGCGGAGATATCTCACTGTGCTGTCAACCAGGTCCAGTGAGATCAGCCTTGTTATCCAAGATTCATCTGTGAACCTGGGCTGGAGCCTCTAAAGGCTGTGGGGGTTATAAATTGCACAAAATGGAGGAGTCATGAGAGCTCCTTCAGAAACCAGCACAGACCTGCACGATTCTTTGTGGCTGCAGACCAGCTGCATGTTCAAAAAGTGAAATCCCTTATGATTCACAAATGTCGCTGGCTTCAGAGGGTGCATCGGCCATGCTAAATTCCCCTTCAGTGTACCTGAACAGGCGTCGGAGTGTGGCGACTAGGGAATTTTCACAGTAACTTCATTGCAGTGTTAATGTAAGCCTACTTGTGACACTCATAAATAAACTTAAAACTTAAACATAAAACTTGTTCCAGGGAGCACTGCTAGCCACATTTCTGCATTCGATGACACTTTGCACTCAAGGGAAATCAGTGCTGGCCTTGAAAACCAATGCCCTTGCTGCCTGGCTGCCCTCATTTGTGGAGTAATGGATGAATTCTTTCACGAGATTGGAAAAGGGCATTGGCCACCTCTTTTATGTATTTGTGTACGACACCACACCATTGCCTGTCAAGCCCTACAAACTACTGCTGGTGAGGAAACTGAGTGCCACAATCACCTTGAGAACCACTGACATGGGGTCCTGCCAAATCCATGTGGCTGTTTGTCTTGCTGCAGGATTATAGAATCATACCCTGTGACCACTTCGCAGGACAGCCTCAGCTATTGCTGGCGTTGTCTCTCTAACATTTGCAGCTAATTAATTCTCATCCTCGGTCCATCCTGAAGATGTGTTGACATGCCAATGGCCATATTCTATGATGCCTTCTCTTGTTCCCTGACCAGCCACCCTTCTGATGCTGACTCTTCCTGGACCTACGGCCACTGTTGTTGGGCAACAGCAGCTCTCCTTTGTCGCATTCATTCTTTCTGATCCCAAGGTTGCAAGAATATTGGGTGCGTCAGATCCAAAGCAAATCCATCAACTAAATTGTGTGAGGAAAGCAGGCAACGATATGAGCACCTCTGTGCTCAAGACTTTCATCCATCCAGGGTTACGCAATGAGATTTTCAAATCCTCCCAAGGGCCATACCCTAAACTCCTCCCACCTAATATTGGCACTACCATGTTGCCATCATTTTCCTCCTCCCCAGCCAGCTTGAGGGTGTTCTTCTCGAACGGCGTGAGGGTCCCAAGATCCAGCATTATTCTGGCCAAGCGTACTTGCTCACGCTTGTTGTGGTTGACTTTGTTCTGCAATGGCACAGATAGGGAGAGTATAGGCAGCACTATTAACATTTAAGATGGTGATGAGTTGTGGAAAGCGTGGGATTTGAGTGGGAGCTAGAGCGTGATGAGCATGACGGCGAGTGGGTGGGTGGGGGGGGGGAGCATGGTGATTGGGGGAGGGGGGAGAAGGGACTTCCTACAGGTGTCAGCAAAGTCCGAACGGACTGGGTGAGAGATGAAGTTAGAGCTGCGAGGGGTGTGCGAGGGGGGTCCAGAAAAGACTGCATGAGGCTCACTTATCCTGGCTGAGTGGCGAAGATCATTCATCTCCTTGCGGCACTGCTGCCACGTCCGTCTCTGCAGTGAACCTGCCGCTGCATCCCAGGTAGGGGTGGTGACTCTGGTGAGAGGCCTTCTCCTGGAGCGAGGGTTGAGTGCATCCAGCCCCTGTTGCACTCTATCGAGAAGTCTGATCAGGGCTGCCTCCAGGAAATACGGTGCGGGCTTCCTGGCTGCCATCCCCTGCAGTCACTGTGGAACAAGTGTTGGGGAGCTGTTTATATGGAGTCCCCCAGTGATTGGCACGATTAATTTGAGCCGTGGTGGGTGAATCAAAGGGGGGGCGGGGGGGGGGGGGGCGGGGGTGTGATTCTCGTGGCCATAAAAACTTTGGTTTTTCCCCCCTTCGCAGCTCTAACTTCATCTCTCACCCAGTCCGTTCGGACTTTGCTGACACCTGTAGGAAGTCCATTCTCCCCCCCCTCCCCCAATCACCATGCTCCCCCCCCCCCCACCCACCCACTCGCCGTCATGCTCATCACGCTCCAGCTCCCACTCAAATCCCACGCTTTCCACACCTCATCACCATCTTAAATGTCAATACTGCTGCCTATACTCTCCCTATCTGTGCCATTGCAGAACAAAGTCAACCACAACAAGCTCCCCAGGCTCAAGATTTGGTCAGAAGTTATGCCGAAGCTGTTGATGGGATTCACTCCATTTTTCTCACCGGAATCAACACATTACCTAATTCTGGTAAGGTTGGTCTTTGGGGTAATCTGAGGACTTGAGGAAGCATGTTATAAACAAACTATTGTTTTCTTATTTTCGGCTCTAGTACAATTTTTCCACATCTGACAGAAAGGAAGAAGAATCAGAAGGGTGAGTTTATAAATAAAAGCAAAAAGCTGGAAATCTGAAATAAAGACAGAAAATGCTGGATAAACTCAACGGGTCTGGCAGCATCTGTGGAGCAAGAAGCAGTTTCAATTCCATCTGACCCTTCGACAGAACTGAAGAGGGTTAGAAATGTGATGAATTTCATTGGGTGGGGGAGCGCGATCGAGGAGGTGGGACAGAGGTCTGATTGGTGATTTTATAAGGCAGTTCTCTGACCCATTGGGACCTCATTATTAGCTCCACCCAGCTGATAAAGCACGGCAACGGGGAAATCTCCAATTTCAGTTAAACCTGATTTACAATTCGTATTTTCTCATTAGAAACCAATAACAATTTATTAGGAAATATAACTGGTGCCTCACTTACTAACGCATATCTGTACAAAAGGTTTTTTAACCTTTACAGTTTAGTTTGCCTTTAAACATCACTCGTTTTTGAAATATTCTGAGTACAGTGTGAAATTCTGCCATTTTGGTAATTAAAAGCTTATTAATCATTTCTGACGTGAGTGGCAAATTATTTTAAAATCTACAAATCGCTTCTCCTGGTTCTGTCTGTGATTCTGCATCAAGGTTGTTTTTTTCCCTGTGACCTAGTTGTCAAATCCAAGCCTGATTAAGTTCAACCAACCAGTCAATCTCTGTTTACTCAGGCCGTGCTAGTAGCTGGACTATTAGTGAATGAAGTGCTGCAGTATAATTATTGAAAACAAAATGGGAGAATTCAATGCAATGCAAATCTCCCACTGGGTACAGTTTGTGTTAGAGGGTAGATGCCCTTCAGTAGCAGTTGATGGAAATAGGCCAGGGGTATAACATTTTGCAGGAGTTTTATTTCAATGCTCACATAATAAGTCCAATTAAATTACTTGAATCGTGGAGTAATCTACTAATTTGACCCATGGACCTAATTAAACAACTGAAATCTGAATCTGAAAATTTCTGCTGAGAATCTTTAATTCATTTGGGGGAAAAGTTGCCTTGATCTCAAGCTGCTTTAATGATATGTTCTACTTATTGTGCAGGAGTGCACCATAACTGGAATTTGGAAATTACTGTTGGCAATGTTATTGTACCACTACTTAACAGGATCCCAGCAAACTCTTTTCACTGCTATTTTAATATAAGCCTTAAATTGATTATTATGAATGGGGTGAGCAAGCACATCAAGTGTTGAAGCAATGATATCACTCACCATGCTTTCAATTATGAAACATCCCACTGCAGTTAGTCAGTGTATTCCCCGAGCCTTGATATTGTCACTCATACCCAATTCAATGGATTAAGTAAAAGATGAAATTTACAATTTTATATAGTCTTTCCTGCTCATTATATAGTTCCAATTCACGATATTGGGGGCAAGATTCTCTGGCCTACCAGCCGCGTGTTTCCCGCGGGAATCCTTGGGGGTTCTCTGTTCCCACTACTGTCAGTGGGAATTCCCATGCTGGCAGGAAACCACGGGCGGGACTGGAAAATCTGGTGAACAGCTGTTGAATTCCAGCCGTTGTCTTTGCTTTAAATGCAAAGAAATTAGCATGCCAGCAAAAAACAGCGAACACAATGAAAGTACAAAATGAGGATCTGGAGTGCACTGTTGGAATGTTTTAACAAATGAGCATTCACAATTGAATTCATTTCCCAGCAGTTCAATTCAGGGGGCTATACTTCACACAAACAACATGGAAGCACGTCTAAATTATGTTGCTTGGGGGGTTGTAAGGAATCCATGGTGGTCAAAAACAGGTTGAGGTTGCTGGAGTATGCCAATAATGAGCCTATCTCCTGCACTCTTCCTTTCTCTTCTTCTTATTCCACTTCCTCTGCACCCAGGATTTCTGCAGTCAAATTCTGGAGGGACAAATATTTAGCAAATATTACAGCTCTCAAGTTTCACCTATTTACATTAAAACATGTGCCAGAAACTTTCCGGTGGGCCTTGTCTGCAGGCATAAGTGCAGTAAGATTATGACCCTTGCCGGACCTTACAGGAGGCTGAACACCCATTCCAAATTCTGGGTGTGAGATCGCTGCACAACTGGGGTGTTCCTGCATGAGGAGGGCAGGCTATATAACAGGACCCATGTACCTTTAAACCCAGAGGTCATTTGCACCTCAGTGTTGAAATAATTGGAACTGCAGCACTACTGAAAAAAAAACTAAATAAACTTTTAATATCTCAAAAAAGGAAATATTTCCAAGACAAAATAGGATGGTGAAAATCCAAGCGAGTTGTTTTCCCGCTTCACAGTTCTCCTTATGTTAAGCTAACATCTGATTTATTTCTGTGGTAATTTGTACATGTCTGGGAGATAACCTTCTTTGTCTTAATGCATTTGAAGACCTCCTGGTTGACCTCCCTCTGTCAAAGTTGTCTTGGTGCCAGATTCGCGGGTCTCATTGGAGGAAATCATTAATTTAATGTAATCAGATATAATGCCAAGGCCACACAATGTCCTTGCAGAAATCTACAAAGTCTTCATTCTCGACCTGGCCTTGTTAACCAAGATAATTGAATCACACTAATAAGGATATGGCTTTCTCAGAGACATGGTGGGTGGCTTTCAGTGTGTTGGTCTGCCAGAAGGATTAAAATTCTGCAAATTTCTCCTGCAAATGCAAACGATCAACTTGACTGATTAAAGTTTGGTTCTCACTTAGTGTACAGTGTCCTCTGTAACCACAACAACCTGCACAGGCAATTTGACATATGGGGTAATTTCATGAGAAGGCACTCCTGGAAAAGCATCTTGCCTGCTGGGAGTTCACGTCAGAAATTCAGACATATGCTTCCTATTATTTTCTATCCATTTAATTCCAAATTCCTGATGTGCACTCCCAGCAGACATTGCTCTACATCAGGAGTGAGAATTTATAAAATTACCTCTAATAATGTGCAAATTGCATGCCTTGCTATCCTCCCTGGGAAAGACAAGTACATTTATACAGATTTAATAGAAATGTATCTTTACATCCCAATACAACTTCAATCAGTCAAATGTCCATGCCCAGTGAACACAGTCCAGATGGTCTGGTGCTTCTGTGCAGAGAGAACAGATATTAGTAAGGTACCACAGAAGTAGTACATCATGATCAGAAGTAATGCTCATCTGTGGGGCCTCTATT
This sequence comes from Mustelus asterias, assembly GCF_964213995.1. Lineage (NCBI taxonomy): Eukaryota > Metazoa > Chordata > Chondrichthyes > Carcharhiniformes > Triakidae > Mustelus > Mustelus asterias. Next base: position 48,190,006 of record NC_135815.1, on the reverse strand, counting down.
TCATAGTGACTGAGTGAATCAAATTCTATTTTCCTAGCATGGGGTTATGAGATTATTAGCTGTACTTTGAGAGCAGCATTTTGCAATTTCATGGGGGTGAAATTAGATGTCATGCCCATTTCCCAGCAGTTCAATTCAGGGGGCTATACTTCACACAAACATCATGGAAGCTCGTCTGAATTATGTTGTTTGGGGGTTGTAAAGGAATCCATGGTGGTCAAAACAGGTTAAGTTGCTGGAGTATGCCAATAATGAGCCTACCTCCTGCACTCTTCCTTCCTCTTGTTCTTATTCCCCTTCCTCTGCACTTAGGATTTCTGCAGCCCAAATTCTGGAGGGGACCAGAGCCACAATCTGCCTTTGGAAGAATGATGGATGCAGGCAGTTTGGTCAAGTTATTAACATGAGGCCTTATGTTGGCCCTCTCTAGTTGGGCACATGCAACCCAATTAGCACCCAACAGTGGATGTGGACTAATTTAGCTTCCCTATTTATGCCAATTCATTTATAATTCTTGGATAAGATACAATTAGAGCTTTGGACACTGCAATGCATCAAGGAGAAAGAAAGTAACTTGGATGTTTTGTTCCAGGGAATTGTCTAGGAATTTTAGGTTAAAAACTTCAGATTTTGTCCATGGTCAGAGGCAGGATGTCGTGACTAAGAGTGAAGTAGACATGAGGATGAGGAAGGTAGCACTGGAGGAGCCTCAGCCTCTGCAAATGTCCCATAGATATGAGGTTCTTGTAGCTGGTGTGGACAAGAGCAAAGACTGCAGGGAGGATACACAAACTGACTGCAGCAACATGGTGCAGGGTGCAATGCCAGTGGGGGAGTAGAAAGGAATGTAGTGGTGGTTGAGGACAATAAAGTTAAGAGGATATATGCTGTTCTCTGCAGCTGAGAGAGGGAGTCCAAAAGGCTGTGTTGGTTATCTGGTAATGAGGTTAAAGACATCTCTTTGGGGCTGGAGAGGAACTTGCAGTGGGAGGGGAAAAATCCAGTCGCTAAAGTTCACATAGCTACCACATGGGTAGGCTAAAGGAAGTTCTACTAAAGGAGTGTGAGTAGCAAGGGGCTAAATTAAAGAATCACAAAAGTAATAGACTCTGGATTACTGCATGAGCCACAGCCAAACTGGCACAGGATCTATAAGATAATGGAGTTGAATATGTGGCTCAAAAATTAGTCGGGGAGAAATAGGTTTAAATTTCTGGGTACTGGCACCAACAAAACTAGCTGTTTTTTTTGGGACAGGCTTCATTTGAACTGTGCTGGGACCAGCATCCTGGCGAATCAAATAACCAGGGCTGTAGATGGTGTTTTTAACTAATAGTGTGGTGTGGGAGGTTCAAATGAGGGAAAATGTAAAAATATAAAGATAACGGTTAAGGCATTTGTGTAGGGCAGTGCTGTAGGTAATGATAACCAGAGGAAGGGACAGAGCATACAAATGTGAGAGTGCACCAGCAAATTGGAAAAAATGGTAGAAAGACAAAATGATAGGCCCCTTATCAAAATGCATGCAGCATTGTTAACAAGATAGATGTCTTTAAGGTACAAATTGAACTAATTAGGTATGGAATGATAGCCAATACAGAGATGTGGTTGCAAGGTGACCAAAACTGGGAACTGAATATCAAATGGTACATGATGGCCGGAATCTTACCAGCCTTCACGCCAGCAGAATTTTCCCATCCCCCTGCGGTGAACGGCGAATTGGCTAGCTGCCAAATTCTCCGACTTTTCGGCAGTGGGAGCTTGGCGTGAATGGCAGGTAAGATCACGCCTGACGTTTCATAAAGATATGCAGAAAGGAGAAGAAGGTAGTAGCCCTCTAAATAAGGAATTAAATCAGCACAGAAGCGAAAAATTATCTTAGGCTCGGAAGATCAAGATTTAGAATCAGTTTAGGGGGTGATAAGATATAGCTAGGGAAAGAAGTCATTGGTGGGAGTTGCCTATAGGCCCCGTAACTGTAGGACAGAGTATAAATCAAGAAGTAATGGGAACTTGTAAGAAAGATGCCATGATAATGCTGGACTTTAGTCTTCCAATACATCGGATAAATCAAATTGATAAATATAGCATGGAGGAAGAGTTATTCAGATGGATTTTGGACAGTTTCTTCGAACAATACATTGTGGAAACAATCAAGGAACAGGTTATTTTAGATCTGATAATATTTAATGACACAAAATTTGTTCATGATCTTATGGTAAAGGATCCTCTAAGGAAGAGTGATCATAACATGATGGCACAGTGGCTAGCACTGCTGCCTCACAGAGCCAGGGACCTGGGTTCGATTCCCCACTTGGGTCACTGTCTGTGTGGAATTTGCACGTTTCCCCGTGTCTGCATGGGTTTCCACCGGGTGCTCCGGTTTCCTCCCACAGTCCGAAAGACATGTTGGTTAGGTGCATTGATCCAAACAGGCGTCGGAGTGTGGCGACTGGGAGAAGTTCACAGAAACTTCATTGCAGTGTTAATGTAAGCCTTACTTGTGACTAATAAAATAAACTTTAAACATGATAGCATCTTACATTTATTTTGAGAGTAAGAAACTTGGGCCTGAAATTATTGCCTCGAATTTAAATAAAGGAATTTACAAAGGCATGAAGACAGAATTGGCTAAGGAGACTGGGAAACTAAATTACATGGTAAACTGGTAGATAAACAGCGGCAGACATTTGAGGAGAAATTTTGCACTTCTCAACAATGATTTACTCTGCTGAGAAAGGAAGACTCTAAAGAAGGATGAATCATCCATTGTTAACTAAGAAAGTTAGGGATAGTATCAAATTGAAAGGCAAGGCATATGGTAAGCTTTATCCTGAAAGGTGTTGAGCTTCTTGAGAGTTGCTGGAGCTGCTCTCATCCAGGCAAGTGAAGAGCACTCCATCACAATCCTGACGTCTGCCTTTGATGGTGGACAAGCTTTGGCAGTCAGAAGGTGAATTCCTTGTTGCAGAATTCCCAGCCTTTGACCTGCTCTTGTTGCCACAGTTTTTTTTGCCTAGTTCAGTTAAGTTTCAGGTCAATGGTATTCCCTAGAAGATTGATCATTGTGGGTTCAATGAATGTAATGATCTTGAATGTCAAGGGGAAATGGTTGGTTTCTCTCTTGTTAGAGATGGTCATTGCCTGGTATTTGTTTAGTTCAAAGGGTACTTGCCATTGATCAACCCAAAATTGAATGTTGTCCAGATCTTGCTGAATGTGGGCACGGGCAGCCTCAGTATTTGAGGAGTCATGGATGGTACTGAACATTGTGCAATCATCAGAAAACATGCCTACTTCCACCCTTAAGATGGAGGGAAGGTCATTGAAAAAGCAGTTTAAGGATGGTTGGGCAAGGGCACAACCATGAGGATCTCATGCTGTGATGTCCTGGGGCTTAGATGACTAACCTCAAGCAACCACAACCATCTTCCTTTGTGCCAGGTATCACTCCCACCAATGGAGAGGTTTCCCCCTGATTCCTGTGAACTCCACCATGTCACAATTGATCAAATACAGTCTTAGTGTCAGGGCAGTCACTCTGACCTCACCTAATGGAAGAGTTCCATTGTTCTAAATCGCAAGAACATTCAACAGATCTGGTTCATTGAAATACAGGAGAAATAGCAAGGAGATCTCTGTCTTAAAGAGCATTAAAAAGTGCACCATGTTTTGCAGATGAGCGTTGAAGGAAGCCAAGAGAACAAGTATAACGGATTGTTTCAGGGTGGTAAAGCTAAGCAGGGTAAGAGAGCCTGAGAATTTATCAAACAGATTATAGAGGGTATGGTCAACATTGTTACAGCCAGTTTTTAGATGTAAAATCAATTTTGGAGGAACTAACTTTGGATTATGAAATCTGCACCTGATCTGCCCCTATTGTATTGACAACCAGAGTCAGAAGCCACGAAACTTTAGGTATGCAAATTGCTAACCTAAAATACACAATAAGTGTCAGACATGTGCAATTTGGGATCCAAACATGATTGTCGGAACAAAATCTGTTATCAACTGAGTGGAGCTTACACCAAGCATGTTCTTCCCACTTATACCAGTTCTTGAATGGCTTGAACAGTTGTTCTTAAAGGTATTGTAGGTGACCACCAGCAAAAAGGTAAGCAAGGTGTGGCGATTATCCCTTTAAGGATCAATCTGTGGCATAAGGGTCACATGACACAGGGAACCAATCAGGGAGCAGGTTGGGGGATAGCCCTGGTGAGCTCATGTTTCTGTTCCAGAAACTTCTTGGGAGCTGGTTGCAGCAACAAGGGTGCAAGCCTCTGTATTGCCTTTACCCATAAATAAATATATTGTTTTTCCCTTAACTGGTGAACAAGAATTATTCCACTGGCGATGAGTGTAAAAGTGAGCCGCAAACTGAGTATACAATTTCCCTTAAAGTTGAATGAAGTTGAGACAAAGAAGAGTAGTTACAAACATGCCCCTAATTGGATGGATAGATCCTTTTGATGCCTATGTGGGGACTGGACACAATACATTGAGCGTTTGGGATGTTACTTTCAGGCCAACAGAATAGAAGGGGAGGAGCAGAGAAAGGCAGTCATTAATTCCTTTATGATTTTAGCCTGTTGGTTTTTTGTTCCTTAAATAGAAGAAATAAAGAAAGTTCACTAAAATAGCTTCTTAAAAGGTATGGGGTAGAAATCCATTAAGCAGCATGTACCGGCTCTAAATTGGGACTTGAACCTTACATGATCAATATGGGCAATCTGTCAATATCTGTTGTAGATCCATGGGTAGCTCATCCTTTTTCACATCACAAATTTCTTGCCTCATTGGTGCAGCCTGCAGATAATCGTGCAGGAAAACAGGAGGGAAGCTGGCAGCAGGAGGTGCAGTCCTGTTCCTCCTGCCTCCCCTCAATTAAAAATAATCTTACTCCTATGCTGTTCTCGGCTGTGCTCACACCTGGAACATCTGTCTGGAACAGTGCCTCAGCACGATTTCCCTGATGGGTTCTAAATTGGGCATTATCAGATGTCTGAAGATCTTTGACCAACATCACGAGCAATATTTTTCAAACATACTTCTAGGGGAAGACTTGGTCCTGGCATATTGGCCATTTTTGGTCTCATCTGCATCCAGAAAACAGAGACTAAGGGCAGGGTTTTACGACCTCACTCGTCCCGAAACCATAAAATTCCACCGCAGGTCAATGGATCTTCCCATTATTTGCCCTTCGCCCACTCCAATTCCCGTGGCAGGCAGGGTGGTAAAATTCCAGCCTAAAGATCTACCTTGTATATTTGAGGGGAATCGTCTCACCAGGCAACCAATTAACAGCAACCAATCAACAGCAACCTCTGAAGAGTCATGTGAAGGTGATATTTTAAAACAGTCACTGTTACAAATAGTCACAAACATATGGAATTAACTTTCTGTTTATGTTTAATGTACTAGAAAATCAAAACTCCCTAAGTCTACAGCATTTTGCACCATCTGTAATGCATAATTAAGCACTGTTGGTGGTTGAAAGATTGTTGGAATGAGCACTGCATACATTGCTGAATATCCACTGCACCAGTGTAGGCAGTCTTTTGATAATACACGAGTGTAGAACTTGCCTTGCAAAAATGCTACTTCCTAAGTCAATTTAACAGATGGTCCCAACTACTCTCACACATTTTTAAGGTTGGTTCCTTATACAGACAAGCAAAGGGACCATTGCCAGAGCCAGGGTGGTGCAGCTAGGCAACTTTCCCGCCCCCACAGTGGCATCAGGCACCAGAGGGTCAGGTCCAGAGTAACATTTGGATCAGTTAGTTCCATGGAAGTTAGGTATCCGCCTATTGAACCCACTAATGCTGTTAAGATCTGCGAAGGGCCATTAGGGATGATGCCCCATGAAATGTCAGCCCTATTTATACTTTGCCTTGATTCCCTCCCTGTGCCTGGAGATGCAAAAGGTATATAAAGTACATGTTTTTATATTTTTTCATAGCTAATTATTCCTGGAAGAGGTTGCTAGCGTGTTACCAGAAGCTAAAGCTTGAGGGGTGGCATTCCACTTCAAGCATGGCTAACCAGGAGACTCTCCTGGCTGTTCCCACCTGCCATCAGGCATATTGGAAGGATTTATAGAATCCATAGAATTCCCTACAGTGCAGAAGGAGGCCATTCGGCCCATCGAGTCTACACCAACCAGGCCCTGTTCCCATAACCCCATGTATTTATCCTGCTAACCCACCGACACTAGGGTCAATTTAGCATGGCCAATCAACCTAACCCGCACATCTTTCGAATGTGGGAGTGAACCAGAGCATCTGGAGGAAACCCACATAGACACGGGTAGAATGTGCAAACTCCATTCAGACAGTGACCCGAGGCCGGAATTGAACCCAGGTCTCTGGGGCTGTGAGGTAGCAGTGCTAACCACTGTGCTACCGTGACGCTTATAGCTTGATAATCAACCTATTTGGATGCATTCTGAATGTACCCTCCGTTGCCATCCAGTCCTGGAGTGAGGATACAAACCTGGAGCTTGTGGTTCAGCGGTAGGGATACTACCCACTGCAGCATAAGACCTCCCTCCTATTTATACCAATAGAGTCACTTAATTAAAGAAGTGAATCATTACAGTGATATCTCAATGTGATAATATTTAATTATCCAGCTTTTTATGCAAGAGACAACAAATGTATCTAGTTCATTAGCAAGATATGTATTTAAGGTGATAAGCAGAACCAGGAAACCTTTGACAAATGAGCTTGACTACAATAAAGGGAAGGTGCCTGAAGATATTGTTAAAGATGACTTATATGGCCAGCAAGGATTCTTGAAAAGAAGGTTATATCTTTCAAAATTGTTCACATGTTTTAAGACATCACCAGATAAGTGAATGAGGGTAGCTTGGAACTTTGTAAAAACGTTTAACAAGGTATCTCACAAATGTCTTCTCTTTCGGAAAATGTCTTCCGGCATCTGGTGCAGTGCATTGTGAATGAGCAAAATGTTTATAGGCAGAGAGTTGTGGTCAGCGGAACTGCTTCGACACCAGTGATCATTGTTAGGACCTTTGCCCTTTTACTATTTTCATGAATGATATAGGCACAGATTGTTCTGCAAATTTGTGAATGAAATCAAGTCAGGTAGAATGATCTAGATTTTGATGTATTGGAGGAGTAGGCATTTGCCTGGCAAGTGATATTTTAACTACTCAAAGTGTAGTGTTGTGCAGGTCTAATACTAAATATATATACATGCTACAAGCAGTCTTTGACATTACAACGTTCAAGTTATGATGAATTGCACTTACGATGCTTATAAATAATACACCGTTTCAAATTTACAATGTTGGTTCCAGCTTTATGACTCCACGCCAGTCTGAACGTTATATTTTTATTATACATATATAGTACTGCTTTTACTCTTAAATGCAGCCTTTTCTGAAACAGAGTCAAATAATCCAACATCCAGTGGTACAGAATTGGATCGCTGACCCTGAGCAAATCTGGGGATGTTGTGAAACTTCTCACCAATATATCAGGCCCCCTGCACCCTTTACTCACCAGGACGTAACAGCAGGCCGGAAGGTCGGATCGATGTGCGGTCATCGGCTGGCTACGGAAATCAGCTGGTGATGGGGAACGCTCGGTGTGGTGCACCAGCAGCGTGCTGCCCAGCCGACATACAACCCAGAAAGCACGGAACGTTTTTTTGGCGAATAATTTTGGCGTACCGCACCCAGGGGGCATCGCTGCACCCGAGGGTGCTAGCTGAGCTCCAACCAAAATCAAGTTGACTGCTAGAGCAGCGCAGTGGACTGGGAGAATTTCCCCCATATTTTCCCGGGTTTTATAAAAACTCCTCAGTCTCCACCTCAGGGAGTATGGAGACGGGTTCCCATGTTAGTGATACAGAAAACTATGTGAGACAGTATAAACTCTAAAATGTACAAAGGTTTATCAAAAAATCTAAGCCCAGGTGAAAACAATAAATTGCAGCATGAGGGAAAAAGGGATATAGCACAGTCTTATTTCTAATAGAGAATCCAATTTTACATTACGACTGTTACAAAAAAAGTATTTTAATTAGGGGATCCTTAAAATATTAAAATAAGGTTATTCTAATCCTTGAGTGAGTGAAATCTGACGTATCCAGATTTGGTCCTGAATAATTAGGATTCCTTTAAATTCGCCAAATTAGGTTTTGATCACTCTTCATTCCCATGACAGACAATTCAGTGAAATTCTAGGGAATTTGATATAACTGCTAATTCCTTGGGAGTCATGGGCCTCACACATCCCAGGGAAGTGAACCTTGCTGAACAACCAATGCCTGATCAACGTTTTCCTTGGTTGGAGATCAGTGTCACATGATTAGAACGTGAACCTGAATTTTAAAATGTCCGATCTGAATGTGGTTTAATTATCAGGCCCTGTATTGTGCCACCTTTTGTGTCAGTTTAAGACACAAGATACATTGTTTGCATGTTTTTGGATGTGTGTCTTCTATTAGTGAATCAGCTGCACTGAAAGAAGGGCAAAGACCAACTTGTCCTTTGTGAGCTGATTTTGCCCTGTCATAGAATCATAGAAACCCGACAGTGCAGAAGGAGGCCATTCGGTCCATCGAGTCTGTACCAAAAACAATCCTACCTAGGCCCTATCCCCATAACCAAAGAACAAAAGAACAAAGAAAATTACAGCACAGGAACAGGCCCTTCGGCCCTCCAAGCCTGCACCAAGCCTGCACCGACCATACTGTCTGACTGAACTAAAACCCCCTACCCTTCCGGGGACCAAATCCCTCTATTCCCATCCTATTCATGTATTTGTCAAGGCGCCCCTTAAAAGTCACTACCATATCCACTTCCATTATCTCCCCCGGCAACGAGTTCCAGGCACCCACTACTCTCTGTGTAAAAAATCTGCCTCGTACATCTTCTTTAAACCTTGCCCCTCGCACCTTAAACCTGTGACCCCTAGTAATTGACTCTTCCACCTGGGAAAAAGCTTCTGACTATCCACTCTGTCCATGCCTCTCATAATCTTGTCGACTTCTATCAGGTTGCCCCTCAACCTCCGTCATTCCAGTGAGAACAAACCAAGTTTCTCCAACCTCTCCTCATAGTTAATGCCCTCCATACCAGGCAACATCCTAGTAAATATTTTCTGTACCCTCTCCAAAGCCTCCACATCCTTCTGGTAGTGTGGTGGCCAGAATTGAACACTATATTCCAAATGCGGCCTAACTAAGGTTCTATAAAGCTGCAACATGACTTGCCAATTTTTAAACTTAATGCCCCGGCCGATGAAGGCAAGCATGCCGTATGTCTTCTTGACTACCTTCTCCACCTGCATTGCCACTTTCAGTGACCTGTGTACCTGTACATCCAGATCCCTTTGCCTATCAATACTCTTAAGGGTTCTGCCATTTACTGTACATTTCCTATCTGTATTAGACATTCCAAAATGCATTACCTCACATTTCTCTGGATTAAACTCCATCTGCCATCTCTCCACCCAAGTCTCCAACTGATCTATATCCTGCTATATCCTCTGATGGTCCTCATCGCTATCCGCAAATCCACCAACCTTTGTGTCGTCCGTAAACTTACTATCAAACCAGTTACATTTTCCTCCAAATCATTTATATATATTACAAACAGCAAAGGTCCCAGCACTGATCCCTGAGGAACGCCACTTGTCACAGCCCTCCAATCCAAAACGCACCCTTCCACTTCTACCCTCTGTCTTCTTTGACCGAGTCAGTTTTGTATCCACCTTGCCAGTTCAGCTCTGATCCCATGCGACTTCACCTTCTGCACCAGTCTGCCATGAGGGACCTTGTCAAAGGCCGTACTGAAGTCCATGTAGACAACATCCACTGCCCTACCCTCATCAATCATCTTTGTCATTCCCTACATATTTACCCTGCTAATCCCTCTAACGTACACATTCCGGGACACTAAGGACAATTTAGCATGGCCATTGCACCTAACCCACACATCTTTGTCCTTTAAAACAAAACCTATATGAATTTTTTGTAACCTTTACTGGAAAATAGCTCTTTTATTGATATAACCCTTCTTAATGACCATATTTATTTACACAGATTCCTTCACATAGCAGCCACAATTTTAGTCTATATCCATTTTTATAGGGACACAATAATATACAATTAAAGGATTCTCTTCTTGATCTTTAAATAAAAAATAGAGTTAAAATTTACCACCAAAACTTCAGAGCAAATTAAATCAAAATCCATCATATTCTGTACAAAGCATTATGTTATGAGATATTTCCTCCTCTAAGGCCCCTAACAATTTCTAGATTTATGCATTTTATTTTGTAAAGCAATCAGCCAGTTGATGACTTGAACATATCCATTTAAATTTAGGAATTTCCTTTATCTCAAGGATTTGTTTCATCAAGGTTAATCCATAACCTTTTCTCACTTACAAAATTTCATAGAATATTATGATTCTTTATCTAACATTTAATGAGTATACCATTTTAGTATGCCCTATGTACAGAATCTCAGTTAAAATATTTGACAAATAGAACATCACATCCATAGCAACCAAAATACTTTTTAACAACCTTTTCTTACTTCCTTAGATTCCCAAGCTAAACAATAACAATTCCCATTTTCACTCATAAAATACAATGAAAAAGCTGTATTAGAATTCCTATCAGGAAGATTGGCATTTGAAATATTGCTAAAGTTGATTCGTTTCTTTGGGTCACCCATGCATGGAAATTTTTGTATGAGTTTCTCCAGAATTAATTTGTTTATGGTTGATTGTCTGGGCTAACTTGCCTTAACGGCATCGCCGGTGGAGGTCTTCACTGGCGAGGGTCATGTATGGTCTCCAGCAAACAGGCGCCTGTTGAAAAGGTCTCACCAATGGAACCAGAGGCCATTGAGGTCGACCAGGTAGTCAGGGATGGGGGGCAGTGTCCCTTGGGCAGTGCCAGTTTGGCACTCCCACTTGGGAAACCTGGCAGTGCCAAGGGGTGGAGTCTAAGGGGAAGGGGTGGGGCCTGAAGGGAGTAGGTCCTACGGGAGGTGGAGGAGGGCTATGCACTCTGCAATTGGGGATCGCGGGGTGATGATCGACCGGGTGTTGGGGAACAAGGGCAGAGATCAGTGGAGGGTGAGGAACGAGGCAGTGATCAGTGGGGAGGAGGGGGGGTGGGCGTGTTGGGAATGGGGGGAAAAATTGACCGTGGGGGATGGAGTTGGGAACGGGAGTGGTGATCGTCTGGGTGGGACGAGGGTGGCAATTGGGCGGGTGGGGGTACAATCGGGGGGTGGGGGGGGGGGCGGTGGGGAGGGTGAGGGTGTAATGTCCAAGGGGTGGAGTGAGATATTTCCCAGTGCATTAATTTTGTACTCTTGTAAACAATTAGTGCACTGGGAGATAGACACAAGTACAATGGTGCACTCTCGCATTAATCAGTCGGCTTCCCAGCATGAATAGACTCTACCCACTTCCCCTACTGATGAGAGTCACACTTTGCCTCTAAGTGGCGTAAGATCGTGTCTGAGAGCTCGCCCAAAAACTGAGTGCAATTGTCTCCCGTTTTCACGAACGTTTGGCACTTAGAATTTTTTTAGTAAGATCAGCCCCAACATTCCCTTGAATATGTGGCCAAAAGAACTGGTAGGATTTTCAACATTAAATTACCAGCCAGTCACCCTTCAAATAATCCTGAGTAACAGCCCCTCTTTAGCCTTCTCAGGGCCATCTACAAGGACTTTTTCAGTATAAATCCATTTACGTGACAAAGCTGACTGCTCCTTATCTGGTACCTCAGAATAAGCCCCAAACAGTCTCTCCAACTATTTAATTCCCTTTGTTTTGTCTGTCCAATTAATTTCTCTTCAACTTATTGACAGCCACTAAAATTTCACCATTTTAAGTACTTTTGCTTTTAGTTCTGTTAGAAGAGTATTTCTGTGGTTTTTATTTCATTGTGTAATCTCTTCAAACTACGGCCTGTACTTGCGTCAGTCGGGACAATGATTGTAAGATCGCCCTCCTGTGGAAGGGCCTTCTCTCGTACATGATTGTTTTCTGATGCAAGAGTCCCTCCCAGAGTATTAGTATTTGCAGTGTGCTTTCCGACTCTCCACGTTTGCATTTCATTCTGCCAGTTCATGGACCTCATTTCTTGCAGTTGAAATATATTTTATTAGTGCCACAAGTGGGCTTACATTAACACGGTAATGAAGTTAGTGTGAAAATCCCCTAGTTGCCACACCTAGATGCCTGTTCGGGTACACTGGGGCCATTCCACCTAATCAGCACGTCTTTCGGACTGTGGGAGGAAACCAGTGCACCTGGAGGAAACCCACGCAGACACGGGGAGAACGTGCAGATTCCGAACAGACAGTGACGCAAGCCGGGAATCGAACCTGGGTCCCTGGCGCTGTGAGGCAGCAGTGCTAACCACTGTGCCACCGTGCTCCCATCATCCTGCACATTTAAGCAATATTTAAGTTTGCTAGCCAACTTTCCCTGCATATCCCACAATTGTTGCATCCCTCCACTCACTAGACCCTTCTGGAGTATATATTATCCAAGTACCCACTCTGGGCAATTGGCCTTTGGGTTTAATAGCACTGTCCTGTGTGTTATGATCACACATTACCGCTATCAAGCCCTTGATCTATTGAATTCTGTTCCTCAGGCCTTTCATCACAGAACACATGACACTTGAGGTACAAGGCACCTGGTTTTATTAGTTGCTCAAATTCAAGGCCGGAATTTTACCACTGTTCATGCCGGCAGGATTTTCCCGCCACAGTGAATGGAGATTTGGCTGGCCGTCAAATTCTCTGACTTCACTGCAGCGGGAGCGTGGCATGAATGGTAGGTAAGATCGTGCCCCAAGATTTTATAATTAATTCTGATTCATGAAGGATGAACCGTAACAGTCTGATGCCATGTTTGGTAAGTCCTGCCTTACCATTGTGATCTGGGCTTTTCTATTCTCTATGACTCTCTTTTATAATACACCAAATTTCCTGAATAAATTTTCTCAAATACGATGCCTCAATGGTCTCTGAATTTTTGCTAAGACATCAGCCAGGATGGAAGTCCTCCTCCCTGCAAGTAAAGCGTTGCAATATATTAAAAAATGAACAAATTCTAGTACCTTCTAGAACAAGAGGGCTATTACTCAACACACAATTCGATTTAATTAGCAGACTATTGGATAGGACTATATAGTCTAACAATTTGGAATGATCTCTTCATATGAACCACCTATGCAAGGCTGGTTGGTAACTTATTGGTTAATCAGCTAAAATATTTTTCTGCTTTATCCAGATACTGCATGATTCCTTTCACAGAGTCCGTCGCTGGCCTGGGAAGTGCCTGAGTGACATAAAATGCAGCAGGCCTTTCGAAAGCAGCTTACACAGGGGTCTCACCGTCTCTCCAGCCAGTGGCCGAGACCCCAGTCACCCCCACCAGATTCCGCCCACTAACTCTAGTCACTGGGTCCATATAAATGTAGAAAATGTTATTGCCTTTGTCTCAGACCTTTAGATCCATGGCAACTACCTTGTTAAAAGAAGCTGCCAATGAAGGACTTACAATAAGATGTGGTGTGTCTGACAATACTATTTTTTTTAACAAATGTCATACTTCTTATATTAGCTCTGTATAATCTTCATAAACCACACCTACATCTTTTAGTAGGATTTTTAAAAATTGGGTGAGCAGATTATCAATGTAGCTTTAAGGCAATCTGCTTTTTCTGATTCTTATCACTGATGCCATTATAGAGTCATAGAGGTTTACAGCATGGAAACAGGCCCTTCGGCCCAACTTGTCCATGCCGCCCTTTCTTTTTTAAACCCCTAAACTAATCCCAATTGCCCGCATTTGGCCCATATCCCTCTATACCCATCTTACCCATGTAACTGTGTAAATGCTTTTTAAAAGACAAAGGTATCCTCTACTACTACCTCTGGCAGCTTGTTCCAGACATTCACCACCCTCTGTGTGAAAAAATTACCCCTCCGGACACTTTTGTATCTCTCCCCTCTCACCTTACACCCATGCCCGCTAGTTTTAGACTCCCCTATCATTGGGAAAAGATATTGACTACCTAGCTGATCTGTGGCCCTCATTATTTTATAGACCTCTATAAGATCACCCCTCAGCCTTCTATGCTTCAGAGAAAAAAGTCCCAGTCTATCCAACCTCTCCTTATAACTCAAACCATCAAGTCCCGGTAGCATCCTAGTAGATCTTTTCTGCACTCTTTATAGTTTAATAATATCCTTTCTATAATAGGGTGACCAGAACTGTACGCAGTATCCCAAGTGTGGCCTTACCAATGTCTTGTACAACTTCAACAAGAAGTCCCAACTCCTGTATTCAATGTTCTGACCAATGAAACCAAGCATGCTGAATGCCTTCTTCACCACTCTGTCCACCTGTGACTCCACTTTCAAGGAGCTATGAATATGTACCCCTAGATCTCCTTGTTCTGTAACTCTCCCCAATGCCCTACCCTTAACTGAGTAAGTCCTGCCCTGGTTCAATCTACCAAAATGCATCACCTCGCATTACTAATGAGAAACATCAGATTTTATTTGGAGGATACAGTAATGTCCTGACTGGGTAAACTGCAGATCCACTGACTTTCCAAAAATAATCACCTTGTCATGTTCCATGTCAAACTTTATTTGTGCCTTTTCCATAGAATGTTTAGTCAACAGCATTCCACCAGACACTGCAACAGGACTTACAAAGTAGCTTACGTGACCTATTTTTCAGAGGATTACACCTCTCTTTAGTGGATTCAATGCGTTGTCATCTCTGAACCAAAAGCAAGAAGTACTTTTACATTTTGTAACTTGCATTAATCCTCACCCCTTCGTGAAGTAAGTTAATATTTGAATTAATCTCTCGTGTCAGAGTGCAAGCACTATCTAACACTGCATGGTTAAATAAATCTGTGACTAACATATTTAACATAGTTCTAAAATTCCTGGTGACCAGTGTAGCTTGTTCAGGTTCCTCATTATGTTCATTCGCTTCCACAAAAATCACTCGAGTATGTTTCATTTTGAGGGCACTGTCTCTCTGCTTTGGTTTGTTCATTGTCTAATGACACTTCAAGCCGCACCTTAAATGGTTATTAACACTTCCTTGAGTTCTCCTGGGACTCATTCACATAGTTTTGCTGCTGTAGTTCTGCCTTCTACTGTAACCTGGTGTTGTTAAAACTCTTACTGGGTTCTACTGTAAAAGCCAGATTTGCCAAAGGTGCCTTTATCCTCATTCTGTCTGTCTGTAATGCTTCCATTGTATTGATGTCTACATCCATATATTTGATTTGATTTGATTTGATTTGAATTGAATTGATTTATTATTGTCACATGTATTGGGATACAGTGAATAGTATTGTTTCTTGCGTGCTAGGGGAGAAGGAAAGGAGAGGCTGCAGAATGTAGTGCTACAGTCATAGCTAGGGTGTAGAGAAAGGTCAGCTTAATATATGCTAGGTCCATTCAAAAGTCTGATGGCAGCGGAGAAAAAGCTGTTCTTGTGTCGGTTGGTCTCAGAATCATTTCAAAATTTGGCAACCATTGAGTCCTTTATTCTCTGTGTCACCACAGAATATCCTATTTGTTCCACGAAGACTCAATGAAACTATATTCCCTGGAAAATTTTCAAGATAGTAGGCAACAGCATTTCCCTCTCTGAGAACCAAACACTAGTTAGAACCAGTTGCCTCTCCAAATGAGACACTTTAGCACAGTCCAGCAATTTAAACACCCGTACTAATCCACCAATCCGGAAACTGAATTTCATCAATCTTTTATACAATCTGTTAAAGTCCATGAAACATTCCTCCATTGAATTACCATCTGTTTCCCCAAATCTATCAAAGTCTGACCATGTCCCTCATGCATTTAGCAGATCATCTTTCTTGTACATGTCATTCCAGAACTCTAATCAATGGTGCAAACCTTCATCAATATGCAGTTGATGGTCTCCCAGCTCCCAACATGCTTCTGATTTTACTTCTGAAAGAAAGCAACAACACCAAGGCTATACTTTGTTTACTCTTTGGGATAGATAAATCCCATGTCTATATACCCACCTCATTCTTCCACTGATTAGATGCTTCAGATTGTGGGAAGATTGAAGGTGAATCAAACCCCAACACATAAGAACATAGGAACATAAAAGCAGAAGTAGGCAAATTCAGCCCTTCGTGCCTGCTCCGCCATTCATTCAGATCATGATTGATCTCTCCCTGGTCTCAAATCCACCGTCCCACCTGTTCTCCATATCCTCTTATCCTTTTTTTACATTAGAAATATATCTATCTCCTTCTTTAAACCATCCAACAATTCAGACTCCACCGTGCTATGGGGCAGCGAGTTCCACAAATTCACCACCCCATGAGATTTGTTTTTCCTCACCTTAGTTTTAAATCTACCACCTCTTAACCTATACCTGTGACCTCTTGTTCGAGATTGCCCCACAAGAGGAAACATTTGATCTGCGTTTACTCTATCAATCCCTTTTAAAATTTTATATACCTCAATCAGATTTGCTCTCATCCTCCTAAACTTCAGTGAGTATAAACCCAAACTGTTTAATCTCTCCTCATACGTCAACACTTTCATCCCTGGAATCAATCTGGTGAACCTCCTCTGAACTGCCTCCGATATTGCTTTCTGCCGTTTTTAACAACTTTTAGTTTTCTGGCTGAAATTGTTTTTTTTACATAGTTTTAACCTGCAGCTGCAGATTAACCTGCAGGCAACCATTTTCTTTTACCAGTTTCTATTCCAGAAAGCCACTTGGTGAAGGATAGAACTGAAATCAATCTTTCCACAGTTTTATAATTATTTACAGAGTTACAGATTACAAATATACTCCTCCTAATTTAGTAAACACAGTTTTTGTCTGTGCCTAATCCTATCCCTTGTTAAGGTCCCCACTTGCTTACATTAAACACAATTATTGACTCCACATGCTCAGACCTTAGTCATGAGTTTTGTCTTGTCCAGGAGACAGGAAGTAAATATATATATCTACATCAGCCTGGCGAATTTATCAAATTATTTCTTCTGTTTTTCAAAATGGATAATTGTTGGGTCGATGTACCCAGTTGTTGAATTCAGCTGCAGCTGATTGCACACTGGTTTCTGGAAGTTTCTGAGCAGTTTGAAAGTGAACAAAGGCTAACACATCAAATCCCCTGGACTGTAACATGCCTTGCATTGTATAATCATTCCAGCCAAGGCAACACAAAGATGAGTAAACAGGAAGTCTGCACCAGCAAGCTATGGACGAAGTTGCAGTTGAACTTTTGAAGGCAACCAGACTCCATGTTAGCAGCCTGCCCTTGACCTCCATTTCACTCCAAGTCCACCATCTTATGGAAAGAGCTTTGTCCAGCCCACTCCTTATCTACACTATGAACGACTGGAATATTGGAACTTTTGTAACGTGTGTCTTTAAGATTAATTAATCTCTCTGTGACTTCTCCCATCACAGAAGTCCTCACTTTTGGAGACCAAAAGAGAAAATGCTGGAAAATCTCAGCAGGTCTGGCAGCATCTGTACGGAGAGAAAAGAGCTGAAGCTTCAAGTCCAGATGACCCTTTGTCAAAGCTTTGACAAAGGGTCATCTGGACTCAAGACATCAGCTCTTTTCTCTCGTTACAGATGCTGCCAGACCTGCTAAGATTTTCCAGCATTTTCTCTTTTGGTTTCAGATTCTAGCACCCGCAGTAATTTGCTTTTACTCATTTTTGGAGCGATGGATCACTCTGCAAAGGTCAGCCTGCTACTCTCTGAAGAAATTTGCCATTGGATCTTTAATTCTGGACTCTGGACTCAGAATAAACCATAACTCTCATTTTGATCGTGGTCTTTGCCTTATCCTTCTTTTATTGTATGAGTGCAAAAGGGTTGGGTGCAGCAAAACCCCTTTCCTGCATTCTGTGTTTGTGTAAAATAAACCACCACTAATAAAAGGGGAAATCAAAAATCAAAAACATCTTTCTGTTTAAGGGTGGGTAATTAGAAGAGAAATCAGGGCTGTTTAAATTAATCCTCCTCCTGTCTGTAACAGCATTTCCTTTTCGCAAGTCTTTGAATATTCAAATATATTATGCCTTCTGCTTTACACTTATCTGTCCTTTCATTCACTTCTTTAAAGGACTGGAGTTTATTGCAGGCTTCAGCACCCTGACATCAGGACCAAATAGGCATCCGGAACCCAAGCTTGCCAGCAACATGATTGGTTCAGCAATATTCCCAATTGCAGCCTCCTACTGTCTCCAGGGTCATCATCCATTTAAAGATGGTGAGGGTGATGTCGATGCTCCCCAACACAGGTCCACATTATTTCACCAGACCCAACTCTCAACCTAGACTTGTAAAATTCTGTCTGAAGAGCTCAATAACATTGGTCAAGCATAACCTTTTAAAGTCTGTGCTGACTACTTTGACATATTTTCAGTTTCTAGATGTTTTTCTATTTCATCTTTGAGTAGGAATTCCATTATCGTTCCTACTGCTGGCATTAAGTTAATTAAGTTTATTTATTTTTAAAGTTTATTTATTAGTGTCACACGTAGACTTACATTAACACTGCAATGAAGTTACTGTGAAAATCCCCTAGTCGCCACAGTCCGGCGCCTGTTCGGGTACACTGAGGGAGAATTTATCATGGCCAATGCACCCAACCAGCACATCTTTTGGATTGTGCGAGAAAACTGCAGCACCTGAAGGAAACCCATGCAGACATGGGGAGAACGTGCAGACCCAGCACAGACGACGACATAAGCCTGGAATCGAACCTGGGTCCCTGGCGCTGTGAGGCGGCAGTGCTAACCACAGTGCCAGCCTTGTTCTGTCTCTGATATTAAACATATGATTAGATTTTGCCCTCCAAACCTCTGACGCTATTCCCTGTTCTAATGAGTTTTTGTATATACATCTAATAGAACCTTTGCTCTGTCATCCCTACTTAACATGTGTGGGTACAACCCATCCAGATCTATCTTTTTTTGCTCTAAATCGGATTTATCAATCATCTCCTTCTTTTCTATTTAAAGATCTTTATTTTTCTTCTTGATTCCTTCCTCTCAGGGCATGTCCATTATGATCATCTTGCTGGTAAACACCAAGGCAAAGTGATTATTTGATACTTCTGGAAGATTGATGTCATTACCTGTGAGTATATTGTGTTTATTATCCTGTTGTGGCTCTTTCCCTTTCCTAATTTGTTTTTGTTATTTATGTATCTTTAGAATGCTTTATTTCTTTCTGCATTCCTTGATAATTTAATTATGTAGTTTCCTCTTTGCCTCCCTAATTACTGTTTTCAAATTCTTTCTTTAATCTTTCACAATTTCTTTTATCATTATCCTCTGTTGTCAACGTATTTAGGTTTCAGTGTTGCTGGTATTTCTTCAGTTATCCATGATGCATCTTTATTGGTTAGGATGCTTCCTGCCTTTTGGTGCAATATATTTGGCCTGGACTTCATTGATCATTATGGTAAATGATTCCCGCTGTTCTATTTCTTTTTTTGCCAGTAAAACTTTCCAATTTGCTTTATCCTGGACCATTTTCATCCCCTTAAAATATTTTTTTCTAATTAATTACATTGGTCTTTTTCTTACCAATGTCCTTTACAACCTTTATCTTATTATGGGCTTGGGGAGGGGGTGGGCGGTAACATTCATTCAATTGGCACCCCCTCCTTCCCCCCTCCCCCCTCCACCCCTCCCCCTCTCCCTGCCCCCCTCCCCCTCTTCCCCCTGTCCCCCACCCCCTCCCTCCTCCCTCTCCCCCTCCCCCCTCCCTCCTTCCCCCTCCCCTCCCTCCCCCCACCACCATTCATTCAGGTTGAATCACAGCATGCAAAATATTAGTGTACTATTTGAGCCTGAACTGAACGTCAAACTCCATATGGCACATGCTCACCTCCACATTACTTGGCTTTATCTTTATCACATCAACATTGGAGCTGAAAACACATAATTCCTCCGGTATCCCTTTGCTGACCCCTCAACCTCTCCAGTTTGTGAACTCAAACTGGTACAAACTTCATACTTTCACGCCTTAACGACACTTGGCTAACATTGGCTATCTATAACATCACACTAAGAGGGAATTTGCAATTAGCATGGCTAATCCACCTAAGCTGCACATTTTTGGACTGTGGGAGGAAACCGGGGCACATGGAGGAAACCCACGCTGACACGGGGAGAATGTGCAAACTCCACACGTACAGTGACCCGAGCCGGGAATCGAACTCGGGTCCCTGGCATCGTGAGGCAACAGTGCTAACCACTGTGCTACCATGCCGCCCCTGTAACCTGGCTGCTCCACCGCTCGGGACTGCTCTCTACATCCATCCCTCCAGCCCAACATTGATGGCCGAAACTCTGCCCTGAAACTCTCTTCCACCTCTTAGAAACCTTCTCGAGGACTATGTTTTTAACCAAGCACTTTATCCTCTTTCCTAGGCCCTCGTCCAGAGCTCTATTTGCAGTCATTATTCTTGAAGACAGGATGAGCTCTGTTGTCTCCCCCCATTAATTACATATTCGGCCAAAAGCCATTTTTCAAGGTTTACACTTGAACGTCATCCATTTGGTTAAGGTACTGGAGGGCATTTGACCTTGATCGAGGAATTTACTCTTTTCGGAGAGGATGGAGAAAAATTGAAAAATGTAAAGTACCTCAAGTCACAATGACTAACCTAAAGTTAGATCATTAATGTTTTAAGAGATGTCAGACTTTGGACTCTCAACGTCTTTGAATTTCCAGCTTGAAATTGCACCAAGCAGTCTTGTTCTCACAAGCAAGCTGTCATAGTCGGGAGGGCAATTTATTCAAATCCCCTGCCAGTTTCCTCTTTCAACTGAATGAACCTCTGATCTGATAAAGCTCTTTATATTTTTTTATATTAGAATCTTTTAATCTGTTTTGGCAAATCTTCCAGCTAGGTTTTATGATAATGTATTTCATTATGTTGTGGAAAGAATATATATATATATTTACCTGAGAAAACTCAAAGCATTTTCACAAGGTTGCAGAGGAGAAACTCTTGTTTAGCTGGGGGCTAATTTATAGTCGTGCTTCACAATGAAATCATAACAAAAAAATGGAAGATTTATAAACATGCTGTAATATGCAATAAAATATGATGACAGAGACAAATCTGAATACATATCTGCTCTTTACCCTCAGGGTAAAGTTAAGTGTCAACAACACTGTTGCAGAACAGGAGACATATATAGCTCAAGCCAGGTGAAGGAGCCAATAGGCCACTAAAGCAAAATACTGCTGATGCTGGAAATCTGAAACAAGAAAACAGGAAACTCTGCACAGACTCAGCAGGTGTGGCAGCATCTGCAGAGATAGAGACAAGAGTTCATGTTTCAGGTCTGAGACCCTCTCATCAGAACTGGGAGAAGTTAGAGAAATGCAATCGATTTCAAGCAAGCCAAATGGGGTGGGTGGGACGAAGAATAAAAAGGAAGGTCAGTGAAGGGGTGGAGGGCAGGAGAGATTGAATGGCAAAAGAGAGTGGCAATGGGACAAGGAAAGAAACAACGGGGATGTGAATGGCTGATTACCTGCTGTAAAATGAAGGAAACGGGGAAGCAAAAGAGAGAAACCAACCCAGCAAAGTAACCAGAAACAAAATGGGGGCAGAATAACGATCGAAAGTTATTGAACTCAGTGCTGAGGCCGAGAAGGTTGTAAAGTGCCCCAGTCGAAAGATGAGGTGCCATTCATCCAGTTGACAGGGAGCTTCTTTGGAACATAGGAGAGACCAAAGACAGAAAGATCAGAGTGGGAGCAAGGTGGTGAATTAAAATGACAAGGTGACTGGGAGCTCAGGGTCACGCTTGCAGACAAAGTGGAAATTGCTCAAAGTTTGTGAGCTTTAGAGTTGGACATTGCAGCAGTGAGAAAATAGTCCAAGAAACCGACCCACCATCCCTGGTTAATGAGAAAGCTTAAAGATAGCATCAAACTTAGAGAAAAAACATTGAACTGTACAAAGACAAGTGACAGGTCTGAAGATTAAACAGAATATAAAAAATGACAAAGGATGACTAAAAGATTAATGAAGAGAGAAAAATTAGAAAACGAGAGACAGTGTGCTATAGGGCAAGCCCAGCAATTCCCACCCGAGGTCAACAGAGATTTCCCTTGTTGGACCCTCGCCCATGACAATTCTGTGGCGGGCGAGGTGGGAAAGTTCCAGCCAGAAAAACAGACAGTAAGAGTTTTTACAAATATTTAAAAAAGAAAAGTTAACAAAGTGAATGTTAGCCTTATAATGTTATCCACTACAGAGGATGCAAGTAACATCCCAGAAGCGACATTAAACCAGGAAATGGGAGGGAGGGAGGAACTCAGGAAAATGATAGTCACCAGAGGAGTGTATGGAGCAAATCGATGGAGCTGTGGACTGCTAAGAGCTCGAATCCTGATGGATTTCATCCTTGGGTATTGAAAGAAATGGCTAGTGAGATTGTTGGTGCATTGCCGAAAAGGCTAATGCGCAGGCAGAGCAAATAATTCGGAAAGCTAATGAGATGTTATCATTTATCGTGAAGGAATTGAATATAAAAGTAGGGAGATTATGCTCCAGTTACAGAGGGCACTAATGAGACTGCATTTGGGGTATTGTGTACAATATTGGTCACCTTACTTAAAGAAAAATGTAAATGCACTGGAAGCAGTTCAGAGAAGGTCACCAGACTAATATCTGGAATGGATGGGTTTTCTTGTGAGGAAAGATTGGACAGGCTAGGTTTGTATCCACTGAGTAAGAAGTGATTTGATTGAAACATCTAAGGTCCTGAGGGGTCTTGACAGGGTGGATGTGGTGCGAATGTTTCTGCTTGTGAGCGAATCTAAAACTAGGGAGTCACTGTTTGAAAATAAGGAGTCGCTCATTTAAAAATATGAAGTGAATTTTTTTCACTCAGAGGGTCTTGAGTCTTTGGAACTCTTCCTGAAAAGGTTGTGGAAGCAGAATATTTGAATACTTTTAAGACAGAGGTGAATAGATTCTTGGTAATAAGGGGATGATAGGTTATTAGTGGTAGGCAGGATGCAGATTTGAGGTTGATGCGCGTTATCATACACGAGGCTTGATGCTCAGGAAATAAAGGCTTTTATTTGCTGTAACAAGGCAGCTACCAATTATATACACGATCCCAGACTGAGGGGTCCCAGCCAGAGCAGGGACCTTTATACCTCTCCCAGGAGGCGGAGCCCGACTGGGATGTACCACAATACTACAATACAAAGGTGTAACAACCCCACCCTAACCCCAACAGCAACAAGTAGAACAACCCATCCCGAACCCAACAGCAACATATATACATACTTGTAGTACTGGCCAGACCCTGGCTCAGTACTATCCAGTGGGAACCAACGATGGTTCACCACAGAGGTTACTATCATATTAGCCATGATCTCATTAAATGGTGGAGCAGGCTCGAGGGGCTGAATAGCCAGCACCTGCTCCTTTTTGTATGTTCTTATGAGACAAAGGGATAATTCCCTGAATAGATTTGAACCTCTGGGGGAACGGGAACCAGTCTAATTTAGGGAGGAAGGGGTTGAATGGTACATGATGCTGGACAGGATCTGGGAAGCAGAGATTTGGAGGTTTAGGGAGGATGAATGATGGATGTTTGGGTGTGTTTTTTGAGTGGGGGAGGGGGGGGTGCAAGGACACAATAATTGTAGTTATGAAAGGAAAACTAATGTCTGAAGTGAGGGAGTCATTTGAATTTTTGCAGTCATATATTGTTGAATTCTCCATCTGCATTTTAAATATTTTCCTCAATATTCAATACTTTTGACTTCACTAAATGAGACACTATTACAGCTAATACAAAATTCAGGGTCATTACATTTTATGGGCATATATACAAAGATGTGAATTAGTTTTCTTAATGTTGTAGGATAAATTGTATTTCTCAGCCAGTTGGAAAATATGCCAAACTGTAAGGATAAACTGCTGATAGTTAATGGAAAGATTTCCCTTGACGTGAACTTCTACTTAGCTCAACACAGATGGTAAGTCATTAACAATGATCACAAAAGAAAAGGGCCAAAATCTTAGCTCTGGAGCATGTATACAGCCTTGGGCATTGGATATTATATTGCCCGAACTAAGTTACTGGTTTTATTTAACCCAAAAAATTCAATTTGAACAATTGAATTATAAGAATATTATAATTTAAAATAACTACTTTTTATAGCCTAATGATATTATTCATCATGGGGGTAAAAAACTTGCCTGAGAGTCAGATTAATGCCTTCCACCAGCAGATCTCTATTAAACTGGTATCCTGTCACAAAACTCAATCAGTACTGGTTCAGCAGAATGATGAGGTCAAAACGGTGGTTGCTATGGTGAAATATCCACTAAAGGCAAACACAGGACTGAACTAAGAATCCAAAGTGAAACAAATTGAAGCATTACAGAATTATTTCTAATTCTTTAAACTGGGCTGAGTTTAAATTCAGATGTGCCTGCCCCTGGCAGCCTAGGGATGATTTGTGTTTGCAAGTCAAAGGCCAAGCAAAACAGCAAGGTGACCGTTCTGCTATGATAATTCCATCATCTCACAATGCCAATGGGAGCCACACTTGGGGGAATGGGAGTTGGTCCGTCAGGCCTATAGTATTGCTCTCTTTTTCTGACCTGTACCTCCACATGAGCCCAACTTCTTTCAAATTGTGGAAGTGTGGAACTTACCCCATCAAAGTTAATAGTGAATAAAAATGGCTTCATGTTTTTGTTCCACAAATCTAGGTGGCACAGTGGTTAGCACTGCCCCCTTGCAGCGCCAGGGTTCGATTCCCGGCTTGGGTGACTGTCTGTGTGGTGTCTGCACGTTACCCTCATGTCTGCGTGGATTTCCTCCAGGTGCTCCGGTTTCCTCCCACAGTCCGAAAGGCGTACTGGTTAGGTGCATTGGCCACGTTAAATTCTCCCTCAGTGTACCCGAACAGGCACCAAAGTGTGGCGACAAGGGGGTTTTCACAGTAACTTCATTGTGGTGTTAACAGTAGCCTACTTGTGACACTAATAAATAAACTTAAAATCTATACAATAAGTCCCCGTGTTATGCGTTCTTCATTCAGTGTCGTTCAGCTTCAGTATCGCTAATATAATGGGGCTGGTATGCCCAACTTAGCATCAGGACTTCCATTTTGGCGTTGTTTCATGCTGGAGCCAATGTAACTTTACATGTCCCAATCAGTGCCCTCTGGAGCCGTGCCTCCTGCTCCCTGCCAGTCTCCTGCTCCCTGCCTGTCTCCTACTTGCCATACCTCTCACTCAGTGCTTCCTTCCTTGAACCCACTGCTCACCATTCCCCCCCATCCTACCCCAGGCTTTTCCGCTCACTGTTCCTCCACCCCATGACCCTTCCATGTGGAGCTTCTCTCGCACTCTCACTTCCCCCCTCTTACCACTCCTCTTCCAAGCCCTCGTTCACAGCGAGGGCTGGCCAGTGGGAGAGGTGGCATGGGAGTGGGAGGGGATGGGACAGGGAAACAGTAAGTGGAAGTATTAGGGAATGGGAAAGGATCGGGGAGCAGGACCTAGTCAACGAACGGGATAGAGCCGATGAGTGGGGTAGGAGTTGTGAGCGGGAGGTAAAATCAGCATATTTCTTTTATACTTCTTATTTGATTATAAAAATTAATTAATTTATTAATATAGGAATTTAGGAATGTACAGTGTTTCAACTTACAGGGTATAATGTTTTAATGTTTTTTTTCTGCCACGAACGATCCTTCAGAACCTAACTACAGCTTTTACATTGGTTGTAATTGGTTGCATGAGTGGCAGGGTGACACAGTGGTTCGCACTGCTGCCTCACAGTGCCAGGGACCCGGGTTTGATTCCTGGCTTGGGTCACTGTCTGTGTGAAGTTTGCACGTTCTCCCTGTGTCTGTGTGGGTTTCCTCCGGGTGCTCCGGGTTTCCTCCCACAGTCCAAAAGATGTGCTGGTTAGGTGGATTGGCCATGCTAAATTCTCCCTTGGTGTACCCAAACAGGTCCTGGAGTGCGGTAACTAGGGGATTTTCACAGTAACTTCATTGCAGTGTTAATGTAAGAATACTTGTGACAAATAAATAAACTTTGCTTTAACGGGAAAATCTGACTCACTTAAAGTTCTTTCACTTAAAGTTGCACTTTTCAGGAAAGCACATGCAATGTTAAGTGAGGAATTACTGTTCTTAACATGGAGCTGTGCTTAATATATAATTTGCGAAATTGATTTAAAATTTCAATTGTTGAATGTTGTAAATTTTTATGCCTAATCTATTCTTATGCCTAATGGGAAAGGCGAAATTAAAGAGTTACAATAGAAATTCGAGAGACTGATTGACACTGATGTACTGCTTAAAGCTGAAATAATTACAGTAGCCAAGTTATTTTTAAATTTAAGGAGGGTGGAAATCAATGATTAAGGCACTGATATATGCCAAGCGACTAGTCTGCCATACTCTGACGTTGAAAATTGCAGTAAGAAGTCTCACAACACCAAGTTAAAGTCCAACAGGTTTATTTGGTAGCAAATACCATAAGCTTTCGGAGCGCTGCCCCTTCGTCAGATGGAGTGGAAATCTGTTCTCCAACAGTGCACAGAGACACAGAAATCAAGTTACAGAATACTAATTAATTGGCCCAGAGTATCTTTACGTGGAGTCTATTGTAACATTAAATGCTGTAAGCTAGTTAAGCAATAATGTCTCGCAAAATGTTAAGTGATTTTAAAACACCAAAATTAACCAGAAGAGAGGAATAGAAGGAAACAACTACAATTTGATTTGATTTATTATTGTCACATGTATACAGTACGTGCTATACAGACAAAACATACCCTTCATAGAATACATAGAAAGCTGTGTAGTCTGATGCTCCGTTTGAGAAATATGCTTAAAAAGAATTTATTTTAAATGGCTGAGGATTAGAAAGTAACCTACCCTTTAATTGTGACCAAGATGTATTTAAATGAATGCAAGTTCACAGACAATGGGGTCAATTTTCCTTTTGTTTTTATGGATGAAACAATAGCGAGCTGGAACGTGTAGGCGAATATCCAACAGTCCTTAAATTATATTCCCAAAATGGAGCCTGCTTAATTTTCTGTCCATATAATTGAAAATGTTAAAGAAATAAACCCTGGTTCTATCTGTCCATTTATAACAGTGCTCAGAGCCTTGCTCCTAACTTAAGACGCGTTTACAAAATTGAGCAAAAGGAAATATCATCCGAGAACAACTTGCCTGGAATTACACAGGGGCATTGAAACAAAGATTACATCCTCAACTCGACTTCAGAATTCACAATAGTCAGCTGAACATAACTGACTGCAGCGAATGGTGCAAAGCAGATATCATCATCTCACAGCATGCTCTCATAGTGGCCTCAGAGCACAGATGGTTTTACTATAGGATGGTGTAGCATGGGGAGGGTCTGCTGCAAGAGGTGCAGCAAAAGAGATTGGATTTACAAAAGGAGCTGAAAGGGATTACAACGGAGTTGAAGGAAAATCTTCAGAAGGGAGTTGCTTGAAAAACAAAAGGGCTTCATGGCATTTTTTGAGTGCACTGAACAGTAATGTATGTGGAGCAGCAATCCTGCAAACTCACAGTTACAATGCATGAAAATGCATTGTCAGGGAAAATGTTACAGCGGTACTCAGGCAGGATAGATTAGGGAGCTTGTCTACAGAGGCCCTATGGGTGGAGCTGAGAAACAGGGAAGGTATGACCACATTAATGGGGTTGTATTATGGACCACCCAATAGTCAGCGAGAATTGGAGGAGCAAATCAGCAGAGAGATAGCTGACAACTGCAAGAAACACAAAGTTGTGATAGTAGGGGATTTTAATTTTCCACATATAGATTGGGACTCACATACTGTTAAAGGTTTAGACGGGGTAGAGTTTGTAAAATGTGTTCAGGAAAATTTTCTACATCAGGATATAGAGGTGCCAACTAGAGAGGATGCGATATTGGATCTCCTATTGGGAAATGAGTTAGGGCAGGTGATGGATGTGACTGTGAGGGAACACTTTGGATCCAGTGATCATAATGCCATTAGTTTCAACCTGATCATGGATAAGGATAGATCTGGTCCTCGGGTTGAAGTTCTGAACTGGAAAAAGGCCAAATTTGATGAAATTGGAAGGGATCTGGGAAGTGTGGATTGGCACAGGCTGTTCTCTGGTAAGGATGTAAATGGAAAGTGGGGGAGGCCTTCAAAGGAGAAATTTTGAGAGTGCAGCGTTTGTATGTTCCTGTCAGGATTAAAGGCAAAGTAAATAGGAATAAGGAACCTTGGTTCTCGAGGGAGATTGTAACACTGATTAAGAGGAAGAGAGAGTTGTATGAAATGTACAGGCAGCAAGGAACAGATCAGATGCTCGAGGAGTATAAAAAGTGCAAGAAGCTACTTAAGAGGGAAATCAGGAGGGCTAAAAGAAGACATGAGGTTGCTTTGGCAGACAGAGTGAAGGAAAATCCAAAGAGATTCTATAGGTATGTTAGGAGCAAAAGGATAGTGAGGGATAAAATTGGTCCTCTTGAAGACCAGAGTGGTAGACTGTGTATGGAACCAAAAGAGATGGGGGAGATACTAAATGGTTTTTTTTGCATCCGTATTTACTGAGGAAACGGGCATGGAGTCTACGGAAATAGGGCAAACAGGTAGGGAGGTCATGGAACCTTTACAGATTAAAGGGGAGGAGGTGCTTGCTGCCTTGAGGCAAATCAGAGTGGATAAATCCCCAGGACCGGACAGGGTATTCCCACGGACCTTGAGGGAAGCTAGTGTTCAACTTGCAGGGGCCCTGGCAGACATATTTAAAATGTCGGTATTCACGGGGGAGGTGCCAGATGATTGGAGCGTGGTTCATGTTGTTCCGTTGTTTAAAAAAGGTTCCAAAAGAAATCCGGGAAATTATAGGCCAGTAAGTTTGACGTCGGTGGTGGGCAAGTTATTGGAAGGTGTGATAAAGGATAGGATCTACAAATATTTGGATAGACAGGGACTTATTAGGGAGAGTCAACATGGCTTTGTGCGTGGTAGGTCATGTTTGACCAATCTATTAGAGTTTTTCAAGGAGGTTACCAGGAAAGTGGATGAAGGGGAGGCGGTAGATGTTGTCTACCTGGATTTCAGCAAGGCCTTTGACAAGGGCCCTCATGGGAGGTTAGTTAGGAAGGTTCAGTCACTGGGTATACATGGGGAGGTAGTAAATTGGATTAGATACTGGCTCAATGGAAGAAGCCAGAGAGTGGTTGTGGAGGATTGTTTCTCTGAGTGGAGGCCTGTGACCAGTGCCGCAGGGATCGGTGTTGGGTCCATTGTTGTTTGTCATCTATATCAATGATCTGGATGATAATGTGGTAAATTGGATCAGCAAATTTGCTGATGATACAAAGATTGGAGGTGTAGTGGACAGTGAGGAAGGTTTTCAAAGCTTGCAGAGGGATTTGGACCAACTAGAAAAATGGGCTGAAAAATGGCAAATGGAATTTAACACAGACAAGTGTGAGATATTGCACTTTGGAAGGACAAACCAAAGTAGAACGTACAGGGTAAATGATAGGACTCTGAAGAGTGCAGTTGAACAGAGGGATCTGGGAATACAGGTACAGAATTCCCTAAAAGTGACATCACAGGTGGATAGGGTCGTAAAGAGTGCCTTTGGTACATTGGCCTTTATAAATCGGAGTATCGAGTATAAAATTTGGAGTGTTATGGTAAGATTATATAAGGCATTGGTGAGGCCGAATTTGGAGTATTGTGTACAGTTTTGGTCACCTAGTTACAGGAAGGATGTAAATAAGGTTGAAAGAGTGCAGAGAAGGTTCACAAGGATGTTGCCGGGACTTGAGAAGCTGAGTTACAGTGAGAGATTGAATAGGTTGGGACTTTATTCCCTGGAGCGTAGAAGATTGAGGGGAGATTTGATAGAGGTGTATAAGATTTTGATGGGTATAGATAGAATGAATGCAAGCACGCTTTTTCCGCTGAGGCTCGGGGAGAAAAAAAAAACAGAGGGCATGGGTTAAGGGTGAAAGGAGAAAAGTTTAAAGGGAATATTAGGGGGGCTTCATCACGTAGAGAGTGGTGGGAGTGTGGAATGAGCTGCCGGATAAAGTGGTAAATGCGGGGTCACTTTTAACATTTAAGAAAAACTTGGACGGGTTCATGGATGAGAGGGGTGTGGAGGGATATGGTCCAAGTGCAGGTCAGTGGGACTAGGCAAAAAATGGTTCGGCACAGACAAGAAGGGCCAAAAGGCCTGTTTCTGAGCTGTAATTTTCTCGGGTTTCTATGGAAGGATCTTTGCAACAAAAGTGTGGCACTGGACATGTGGCAACAGTGTGCTCAGCAGCCAGGGAGCCTCAGAAGAAGGGTTGGTGGGGGATAGGGGAAAATCCTGACAAATATTTCCCACAATCACAATAACTAAGGCTATGAAAACTGAGGGTGCCAACTTACTGGAGCGGATTGCTGTCAGATTTGACATGTTGGGGGGATCAGATCCACATTGTCACGATGATACACTTTGTGTTCCTTGGTGTTATTCCACTGTATGCTCACCTATAGATGTCAGGTCATTCAACATCTGGAAATAGAGATAAATAGGCGGAATCTTACCAAAATAATTCCAAGTCCTGGACAGGAGGGAAAATGGGAGAGTTTTGCACCTGCTTGTTGGGCAAGTTTAAATCCAGAATCTGATGCACTCAGGGTAGGAAAATATGGATGAAACCATTCCTCCCATGTAGGGGAAGTGGCAGGGCTTGAATTGCCAGGAAGCCTGCTGTAGCAGCAGAGATCACCTTTACGCATGTGCAGATCTCTGTGGCTGCACATGCTCAATGGCAACCAGCAGAGGCCTGACAAAGAGAGAGACCTGTCAGACCTCTACTGCTGCAGCCGCTCCCCCCCACTCCCCTGGCTATCACAGGGGCCCGTGACCGATCATGAGCCCCACACCACCCGGAAATATTGCTCCCCCCCCCCCCCAACTGCCCAGACTGATTGCCCCCCATCTCACCCCACTAATTGCCTGCAGAGTGGCAGCATGGCCCCCCTCCCTCCCTCACTGATCATCTGCGGAGTGGTAGTGGGGCCTCCTCCCTTCCCCACCAATTACAACTGCAGAGTGCGCAGCGCCCCCGCCCCCCCCCCACCAACCAGCCCCCCCCAGAAGGCCTGCTCCCTCAGGCCCCACCCCGGCACTGCCCAGTGCCCAGTGGGCAATGCCAGAGTGCCAGACTGACACTGCCAGGCCAGCACCGCCCAAGGGACACCTCCCTTTCCCCCAGCCAACCCTGGGGGCCTCAATGGCCTCTGGTTCTACTGGTGAGGCCATCACAACTGGTCCACATTGCCGGGAACCAGCTGTTTTCCTCGCCAGTCAGAACCTCTCCCGGCAAGGCCACAGAGGCATGTGAGCCTGGACGATTGAGTCCTGGGCTCGCTAAACACATTAGAAATAGATGCAAATTACATTTAAATAATTTATTTAGCCTTGCACCAGAAATGGCCTCTCGGCTGACCTTGCCAGATATCCGGTGCTGGTAAGATTGCGAGAGGCACGAAAGTGCGAACCATCGGCCGGCAGGACACAACGGAAGATCACCCCCAAATGGTACATTATCTTCTCATGGTGATTACTGACCCATGCAATGTAACCCTATCCACCCACTCCACTAAAGACCTTCACAGCACTATGCGAGCTATCTCCATGTCCAGTAGAACCATCACACAACCCAATGTCCAGATATATAATACCACCTTCATTGCTTAAGGTTTGCAAAACCTATCAGAATTCCAACCCCCTTAAGTTCTGAAAAAGAGCCATACTCACTCGGTTTCTCTCTCCACACGTGCTGTGGGACCAGCTAAGTTTTTTCCAGCACTTTTGGTTTTTATTTCTGGACAATATGTCGGTTTGACACTTCAGTCTGGGCATCGACAGCCCCATACAGATTGAGAGTTGTCACTGAGCTCTGCTGTATGTGGAATTGTATTTGTTGAAGCAAATATTTTGTGATTTTTCCTTTGCCCTGAAAATCAAAGAAAATTTGAGTCAGGATTGTGAATGGGGTAAGACATATTTCTTTGTAATCAATTTGATGGACAATTTTGTAGGCAGGAGCTGACAGCTGTTTTTACTGTTGGTAGCATTCACTCAGCTTGCCAATCAGGCAAAAGCCAGCAACAATAGGACAAATCAGTGTCTGTATTGGAGCAGACAGCCATGTAAAGTGACCATGTGATAAAAATTCCTCAGAATTGTTTCTTGGGCCCAGTCATGTGTGCATTCCGATTGAGGGACTAGGTTGAATTCTGACCTTAGGTCTCAGTAACCTTTTATGTGTGAGCTGATGGTGTCTGTCATGCCTTCACAGACAGCGCATTCATTTTTAATTGGATGCTTTTCAGGCATCCTTGGTGTATAAGGGGCGAGTTTTCCAGTCCCGCCGCTACGGGAATCATGGTGGGTGAGGGGCGGACCATGGAAAGGTTTGTTGACCTTGAGGTGTGACTTTTCCGGTTTCGGGGTGAGCGCGGCTGGAAAATCTCGCCCTAAGACTTTGGTTACACAAATTGGACCCATTTTGTACTTCAAAGTGGGTCCAATGAGGCCCTATTTTGATCCTAATGTTTCCAGAATATCCAGGATTTCCGAGGGCTTACATTGACAATGTATTTTTGTTGTTATTACATTCAGGATTTCTGAGATGTGGAGACACCGGCGTTGGACTGGGCTGGGCACAGTAAGAAGACTCACAACACCAGGTTAAAGTCCAACAGGTTTATTTGCTCCCGGGAGCAGCGCTCCGAAAGATTGTGATTCCAAATAAGGCTGTTGGAATTTAATCTGGTGTTGTCAGGATTTCGGAGGGCTTACATCAACAATGGATTTTTGTTATTACATTCATGGAGAATGAGAAAGTCTATTGTAATTATAACAACGAGAACACTATTTGTAAAGCACCTTTAACATAAGAAAATTACCCAAAGGTGTTTCACAGGGGCATTTTCAAACAAACAAATTGACATGTGTCACATAAGGTGATATTATGACATATGGCCAAATGCTTGGTTAACAAAACCAGTTTTAAGGAACATCTTAAGGGAGAAAGGAGAAATCCTGGTGCAAAAAGGTTGAGGGAGGGAATTCCAGAACTTGGGACCATGGCAGCTGAAGGCATGGCCACCAATGGTGGGACAACGCTGGACTTCCCATCTGATTAACTCCCTAGTCAGGCCAAAATCCCAGACGCCCCAAGAGTTGCTGGTCAGCCAGAGTCCAGAGGCTTTCCAATTCTAGCAGTCCTACTGGCTCCCTCGATTCAGCACAGAGTGCCAATGAACGAGGGAAGCTGCTGGCAAACCCACATCCTCCCGTCTGATCACACAGTACCCCAGTCCAAATCTGTCTGGTGGTGGGGGTGGTGGGGGGGAGTGGGGGGGGGGGGGGGCAGTGGCGGTGTTAAATTCCACTCAAGGAAGAGATCAGAGATGGCCTTATCTGTGATTGATGCAATGGGAGTATCAAGGCCACATGAGATGAGGAGGTCAAGGGCGTGGCCTTGGGTTGGGCAGTTTATATGGAAGAAAAGCAGTGAATGTTTCTCTGGGACACAATGCTGATTATACTTTGATGAGCAGTAAGGATTGAGGACTTTAATTGAGGAGAAGGTGTGTTGGAACAAGGTGAGATGCTGCGAGGAGGAGTGCTTCACTAACCAGCAGTCCAGCCTACTGAGCTAAACCAAGCCCCGGGGATAAATAGTGGCCTGGGTACTGGGGGCACTCCCTTTCAAAATAATGCCATAGGATCTTTTACGTGCACATGAGAGAGCATTAAGGGTTTAGTCTCAGCAGCTCATCTGAAAGATGGCACTTCTGAGACAATGCAGCACTCCCTCAGTACTGACCCTCTGACAGTGCAGCACTCCCTCAGCACTGACCCTCTGACAGTGCAGCACTCCCTCAGCACTGACCCTCTGACAGTGCAGCTCTCCCTCAGTACTGACCCTCTGACAGTGTAGCATTCCCTCAGTACTGACCCTCTGACAGTGCAGCACTCCCTCAGTACTGACCCTCTGACAGTGCAGCACTCCCTCAGTACTGACCCTCTAACAGTGCAGCTCTCCCTCAGTACTGACCCTCTGACAGTGTAGCATTCCCTCAGTACTGACCCTCTAACAGTGCAGCTCTCCCTCAGTACTGACCCTCTGACAGTGTAGCATTCCCTCAGTACTGACCCTCTGACAGTGCAGCACTCCCTCAGTACTGACCCTCTGACAGTGCAGCTCTCCTTCAGTACTGACCCTCTGACAGTGCAGCACTCCCTCAGTACTGACCCTCTGACAGTGCAGCTCTCCCTCAGTACTGACCCTCTGACAGTGCAGCACTCCCTCAGTACTGACCCTCTGACAGTGTAGCACTCCCTCAGTACTGACCCTCTGACAGTGTAGCACTCCCTCAGTACTGACCCTCTGACAGTGTAGCATTCCCTCAGTACTGACCCTCTGACAGTGCAGCACTCCCTCAGTACTGACCCTCTGACAGTGCAGCACTCCCTCAGCACTGACCCTCTGACAGTGCAGCACTCCCTCAGCACTGACCCTCTGACAGTGCAGCTCTCCCTCAGTACTGACCCTCTGACAGTGTAGCATTCCCTCAGTACTGACCCTCTGACAGTGCAGCACTCCCTCAGTACTGACCCTCTGACAGTGCAGCACTCCCTCAGTACTGACCCTCTAACAGTGCAGCTCTCCCTCAGTACTGACCCTCTGACAGTGTAGCATTCCCTCAGTACTGACCCTCTGACAGTGCAGCACTCCCTCAGTACTGACCCTCTAACAGTGCAGCTCTCCCTCAGTACTGACCCTCTGACAGTGTAGCATTCCCTCAGTACTGACCCTCTGACAGTGCAGCACTCCCTCAGTACTGACCCTCTGACAGTGCAGCTCTCCTTCAGTACTGACCCTCTGACAGTGTAGCACTCCCTCAGTACTGACCCTCTGACAGTGCAGCTCTCCCTCAGTACTGACCCTCTGACAGTGCAGCACTCCCTCAGTACTGACCCTCTGACAGTGTAGCACTCCCTCAGTACTGACCCTCTGACAGTGTAGCACTCCCTCAGTACTGACCCTCTGACAGTGTAGCATTCCCTCAGTACTGACCCTCT
This sequence comes from Mustelus asterias, assembly GCF_964213995.1. Classification (NCBI taxonomy): domain Eukaryota; kingdom Metazoa; phylum Chordata; class Chondrichthyes; order Carcharhiniformes; family Triakidae; genus Mustelus; species Mustelus asterias. Next base: position 48,154,749 of record NC_135815.1, on the reverse strand, counting down.
GACAGTGCAGCACTCCCTCAGTACTGACCCTCTGACAGTGCAGCACTCCCTCAGTACTGACCCTCTGACAGTGCAGCACTCCCTCAGTACTGACCCTCTGACAGTGCAGCACTCCCTCAGTACTGACCCTCTGACAGTGCAGCACTCCCTCAGTACTGGCCCTCTAACAGTGTAGCACTCCCTCAGTACTGACCCTCTGACAGTGTAGCATTCCCTCAGTACTGACCCTCTGACAGTGTAGCACTCCCTCAGTACTGACCCTCTGACAGTGTAGCACTCCCTCAGTACTGACCCTCTGACAGTGCAGCACTCCCTCAGTACTGACCCTCTGACAGTGTAGCACTCCCTCAGTACTGACCCTCTGACAGTGTAGCACTCCCTCAGTACTGACCCTCTGACAGTGCAGCACTCCCTCAGTACTGACCCTCTGACAGTGTAGCATTCCCTCAGTACTGACCCTCTGACAGTGCAGCACTCCCTCAGTACTGACCCTCTGACAGTGTAGCACTCCCTCAGTACTGACCCTCTGACAGTGTAGCACTCCCTCAGTACTGACCCTCTGACAGTGTAGCACTCCCTCAGTACTGACCCTCTGACAGTGTAGCACTCCCTCAGTACTGACCCTCTGACAGTGTAGCACTCCCTCAGTACTGACCCTCTGACAGTGTAGCACTCCCTCAGTACTGACCCTCTGATAGTGTAGCACTCCCTCAGTACTGACCCTCTGACAGTGTAGCACTCCCTCAATGCTGCTTCTGGATTGTCAGCACAAGTTTTTATGCACCAATCTCTGGAGTGGGATTGAATATTCAACTTTCTGAGTTAAAGCTGAATGTGCTACTGACTGAGCCACGGCCGATACAGACTGAGCGCTTTTTGACTTCATGGCTGGTCTATCGCTTGTGAGGCCAAAACAATGACATTATTTAGAAGGAGAGTGAAGTAAATCTTTAAAGGGTAATGGCTGGAATTCTCTGGCCGTTCACGCCAGCAGGATTCTCCGCTCCCGCCGGCAGCACACCCCCCCCTGTGTGTTTCTGGCCAGTGTGGGATGACGTCATTGGGAATTCCCATTGACAACAGCTGGACCAGAGAATCTCACCACGAGCAAACAACACGGCATCTCCCGCCAATGGGAAACATGTGGCCGGAAGGCCAGAGAATCTTGCCCCAGGAGGGAAAGCAAATGTGGGTAGGGTGGGGAAATGGAATTAGTGCAGATAGCTCCAGCTGACGAGAGAGCACCGGTACAGAGTATGGCCTCTTTCTGTGCTGTGATATCCGTGATTCTACACACAAGGTGGAGACAGATATTTTGAGCCAAGTTGACCGCCACAAGTAGTGTTGTGGCTATTTTGCAAGTTGGCCACTGTTGTCCTAGTTTCTTGAAGCCCGCAGAGGAAATTTGGTCATTGCCAGGTACAATTGTTGGCAGAACACCAGCAGAATTGACCAGAGTGGCCTCTCCGGCATTCCATCCTGAGCCGCAAGATGTTTGATAGAAACTCCCACTCCGAAGGAATCAGACACAACCATACTTGGTGCTGCAGGCCTGTGAGCACGATTTTCTGCTTGTCCTTTCAGCTGCACTCCCCCTGCATAGCAGATGCACTGATGAAAATATCTACCTTAACAACCATCTATTACCATTGTTTGTTTTCTATTATTTAGTCAATTTATTATCCAATTTACCGCTTCCTCCTTGATCCTGGAAGCATTCAGTTTTTCCATTTATCTTTGCAGGTATCTCATCAAATACTGTCTGAAAGTCAATATATGTAACCTGCACCACATTACCATCACCACAAAGTCTGATAAGTCCTTAAAGAATCTCAGTATAAATGTTTGTTTAAGATGATGGACAGATTGTACAAATTAGCACTCCTTCGGCGAAAATTGTTGGGCAGATCAGACAAACAGAGGAACAGATCAATGCCTCTGATCTGCATTCCCCCTAATTTTTCAGCTGTCAGTTTTGAAGATGGAAAAGTATTAATTAAGTGGGAATCCTGCAAGCTGTGAATTGAATAAGGTGGCCTCTGTATTCAAATTGCTGAAATGCCGTCATACTGTTCTGCTAAATTGTTAAATTCATCCTTTAAGCTATCTTTAAATTGTGCTGATTTTCCCACACGCTTACGGGTAAGCTCGGAAGATTTTCAGCCACAGTGCCAGTGCTGTCTAGCACTTTTGATTCCGAGTCAATAAGTTTTCGGGATTGAGCTTTCCTCCTGGGCTGACCAACGTAAAGCTGGTTTCATGATGTTGGTCGGGATTTTGTGCCCCCCCATTGACAGCGAGCGTAAATGGTGACAGGAGCGTAAATGGTGACAGGAGCGTAAAATATCACAAATGCCCAAAAGTGAGAAATGTGCAGATGGGACTTCCTGGAGAGATTGCCCCGTCCTCCACCAATGACATAACAAGGTTCCCACCATGCAACTTTGGGAATCCCATTTGCATTCATTTACATTTAATTATCCCTATTGTGATGTTGGTGTACCTTTAAGGAAGGTTTTTTTAAACATGATTTCTGCAGCTCACAGCTTCAGTGATGTAATTGTTGTCGCCGGGCTGACTATGATGAGTCCTTTTATTGCTCCTTCAATAGCTTAAATGGGGGTTGTTTATGTTTACTCTGGGATTAGATTTACGATCCTACATTGTTCGGAGAAAAGGTCATGTGTTTTTGGACAGCTTTTTTTCTTTACAGTGGGTTTAAGGTTTCAGTTTTGAGAGGCCTGAGGCTGCAGTTTAGCTTTTAGTTTTAGCAGGGGCATCAAACAAGAAAGAAGCTGAAGTCTCTGTCTCTGTCTCCCTGTTCTATTTGGAAATTCTGCTGGTTATCTCAGGGCAACGCCTTGCCTTCCAGAAGGAAAGCGCAGGCTTCGAAAAGACTCAATTCCAGTCAAGTAGGATTTTAATCTATGCTGTGTTAAGCCTGTGAAAAGGATTTTGTCTGTGAAAGGTTTTAGTTTGTTGGAACAGCTTTAATATTCAATTAAGGGTTAATACATTATTGTAATTGTTTTCTTTCTGGTTTTTTTTGTAATTGATAAAATGTATTGTTAATTTTCTTTCTATACATGTTAACTATATTCGTAAATAAACTTTGTTTGATAAAAGCTATCTAGTGGATTGTTGAATCATACCTGAAGTGAAACATATCATGCTCATCATAGTCAAATTCAAGATGCAAACCTTATGGTTCGGGCAGTCTCCATCAAGTACTTTGGAGTTTCTAACCTGACCCATAACACTATAGAAATCCTCCCCCAACACTGGAAAGTCTGATGTCATGATGTCATGACAGCACCATTCATAAATGTTTTTACAAATGTGAAACTGGTGAACTCACCTCCAAGGGGAGTGTTGACTTTGTTGCCTGTTGTTGGCATTGGGTCTCCTCCATTCAGCTTTCCAATCTGAGGAGTGTAGCTGACATCCCTTCCGGCTGTTCCCAACTTTGCCTTTGGAGCTCCAACAATTGAGACATGACCGAGTCCAGGAGCACATCAGCTGACTGGGCCTCAGCAGATTCCTGGTCTCCAGCAATCCTCTGAAGGCTGGCTGCCTGGGATGTCCCTGCCTCTGCCTGCTGTGGATCAGAGAGAGAGAGTGAGGTGCTCGCCAGTTTGTGGCATGTGCCTCTGCACTGCTGGAGGGTGTGGGTGAAAGCTGTGATGGCTCTTCAATCTCAGCATTGGAGAGATCATCCGAGCTGGTCTCTGGAGTGGACGCCTGTGCCTGGCTGGCTGGTGCAGACACTGCGCTGCTCCCTTGATGTGCCTGCAAGAGAAGGGAGATGTCATTAATGCATGACAGAGTCACAACTATAGAAGAGGCAGGACTCATGTTGGCTTGGTGAGATGGATGATGGTGCTCTGGGTCCTCCATTGAGTTTTGGTGTCCATCTTGCCCTCAGCACAGGAGAGGTTGAGTTCCTCCCCGGGTAGCGGGAGGGCTCTCTCCTCAAATTCAGAGAGGGCTTTCAACTCGGGCATCCCTCCGCCTGTCTGAGATCTCTCCCTCTTATTCTGAGCCAACCTTTCCTGCATGAAAACAGACGGAGAGAGTGTAAGTGGATTGTGTGCTGGGGTAGATGTTAAGGATGTCTGGCATGTATGATTGGTGAGTGGGAGCAGTGAGGTGATGATGAGATAGAGAAGATGAAGCTGTGTGTGTGGGAAAGCGAGTGGTGGTTTCGCTTGAGGTGGCAGTGTGTGTGCTCTGGATGTGTGATGGGTGAATGTGTGTGTGTGTGTATGTGTGTGATGGGTGTATGTGTGTGTGTGTGTGTGTGTGTGATGGGTGTGTGTGTGTGTGAGTGAGTCGAGAGTGATTAGAAAAGTGACTTACCGTGACAGAACGGGGGAGATCATTCATCCTTTTGCAGCACTGGGATCCCGTCCTCCGTGCAGGGAGCTGGCACTTACCAGCACCGTCACTACCTCCCATGCAGGGTGGGTGACCTTGCTCGAGGGTCTCCTCCCTGTTTGCAGGTACAGGAAGTCTCGGCGTAACTTCAACAGCCTGGTGAGGGAACACTCTGAAAGTCAAGGGGCAGCTATTCTTTGCCTTGGATCAAGAAGCAGTGCCTGGGGAGAGTTGGGGTGGCCTTTAAATGGAGTGGCCCATTGGTTGAAGAAATCAGCTAATGGCAGGGCGGGTGAATCAGAGGCCGTCTGCGTGGAGGCGGAGTGAAGCCCATGCAGAATTCCTTTTCTCGAAGGACCCAAAGTTAAAGTGTGTTAACCCACCACAGTTGCTGGTGGGCTAATCACCAGTTTTCCTGCCCGAAACCACACTTTGCCAAATGTTCTTGGTTAGGACAAAGTGATTTCACTGCCCTCATATCTGGATCTCAGAGATGGGCTCGAGTTTCTGGTTTCCGTAGAAACATGAAGGTCCCTTGCCTCAGTTTGTGGCTTTGCTTCGGCTGACAGCACTAAACAGTCAATAGCACAAAATGAATTGTAGAAGAAAGTGGGTAAAGGTTAAAGTTGAATCCTTCCCACCTATTTATAGCTCTTACTGAATTTCACACATGTACAGACTGAGGCACGTGCCCCATCATGGTAAATCTGCCTGAGGAGGCTCCTATTTACAAAGTGATTGGAGCGACACTGACCAGTTTCAGGAGAGGGGGTGTCAGTTCCAGCAGCTAATGGGAGACCATTGCCTTGATTTCCGACACAACTGGCTTCAACGGTTAGAGCTTCACTGGTGCATTAAACTGGAGACACCAGGACAGATTGCTTCATGTAGCTTCCCCTGCGGAGACTAACCAATTCCACAGGAGGACAATGCATTTTGCCACGCGGCTGATATCCCAAACCCTGACACAAAGACTGGAGTGTGAAATCGAGTGAAGTGTAAATCAGCCTTCCAACTAAAACCAAACCATTCCTGCCGGGTGGGTTAGTCTCAAATCAGGGAATCACTGCTGAGGTTGAAGTGAGTAATGTTTCCAGTATTCGATCAGCTGCTCCACACCTGGCAGAAGAAGCAAAATAGATCATTTAGAATGCTGCCAGGAAAACATCTCTTCTGACAGTTTACATGCCAAGATACCTAGGCGAAAATTCAATGAAGTCCATGTTGGGCAAAATGTAAATTCAATGCTGCCTGTTCATCAGTCCAGAGCAGGAGGAAAGTTGTGTAATGGAGTGACAGACCAGGGAGAGTTCCGCGAGTTCTGAAATGCATCGCTGGATTTCTCCGAGCAGGAGGTGGAGAGGAGGAGAGAGGCCATGTTTCTGTCAGTGACCAGGGGGGTCCACCAAGCAAACAGCATGATGTCAGTGGGAGCGGATAGCCACGGGGTTACTACCAGGAATCTGCCCCTGAGGACCTGGATGCAATGCTAGAAGAAATTGAAGGGCCTCATACAAGTGGACATGGTCAGTGAGTGCATCTTTAAATGGCATCTCCAACAACCCCACCACCAATCTCACACACCAGAACCTGCCTGCGTGACTGGCCAGGCTGGAGGATGTTCTGATACTGAAGCAAACACAAACAAAGGTATTATCTGAGATGAAGACACACTCAGGATACACCCAGAGAACCCAAAGAAATATATTTCAGGAACAAAAATGATCTTTGTAGGTCTTAAGAAGAACAGTGTGTATGAAGACTTGATAGCCTATTTCAGATCTGTCACAGCCAAATAACTGTGCACCATATCTCTATCACTCATCCATCAACAATTTTGAACTATAAGAACCCATGTCTAACAATAGTATGTTTCACTTCATCCTCGCTCAAATACCATTGCTGCAAATCTCACATCACCCACACACAAGTACTCCACATTTACTGACACATTACTAAGAAACTGCAAGTGTACTGCAGTTGGAGTTTCAGCACGTTCCACACAACTCCAGGATTTCTCTGCAAGAGTCCCTCGGGGAATGTCCTAAGTCCAACCATCTTCAGCTGTTTCATCAATGACCTTCCCTCCGTGTAATGTCAGAAGTGGGGATGTTCGCTGATGACTGCACAATGTTCAGTACCACTCAACACTCCTCGGATACCGAAGCAGTCGATGACAAAATGCAGCAAGATCTGGACAATATCCAGGCTAGGTTGGACAACTAGCAATTAACGTTTGCACAATGGCCATCTCCAACAAGAGAGAATCTTGTTCTCCCCGTGTTTGCGTGGATTTCCTCCGGGTTCTCCGGTTTCCTCCCACAGTCTAAAAGACGTGCTAGTTAGGTGCATTGGCCATGCTAAATTCTCCCTCAGTGCACCCGAACAGAGTGTGGCAACTAGGAGATTTTCACAGTAACTTCATTGCAGTGTTAATGTGAGCCATCGTGTAACACTAATAAGTAAACTTTAAGCTTTAAACCATCACCGCACCACATTCAATGGCATTACCAGTGTTGAATCCCCCACTATCAACATCCTGGAGGTTACCATTGACCAGAAACTAGCCATATAAATAATGTGGCTACCAGAGCAGGCCAAAGGCTTGGAGGGCTGTGGTGAGCAACTCAACTCCTGACTCCGCAAATCTTGTCCACCATCTACAGGACACAAGTCAGGAGTGTAATTTTTTTTAAAAATTAATATTATGGGATGTAGGTGTTGCTAGCTAGGCCAGCATTTATTTCCCATCCCTAGTTACCCTTTAAAAGGTGTTGGTGAGCTGCCTTCCTGAATTCTGCAGTCCCTGAGGTGTAGGTACACCCACAGTACTGTGAGGGAGGAGGTTCCAGAATTTTGACCCAGTGACGGTGAAGGAGCAGTGATATATTCCGAAGTCAGGGTGGTGAGTGACTTGGAGGGGAATCTGCAGGTGATGGTACTCCCAGTTATCTGCTGCTCTTGTCCTTCTAGATGATAGCGGTCATGGGTTTGGTAGTAGGTACTACCTAAGGAACCTTGGTGAGTTCCTCTAGTGCATCTTGTAGATGGTACACACAGCTGTAATGGTTCATTGGATGGACTGGAAGGAGTAGCAATCGAATGGGTTGCTTTGTCCTGGATGGTGTTGAGCTTCTTGCATGCTTTTGGACCTGCACTCAACCAGACAATCACCTGGATGATTGTGATTAAAAGTCTAATGATGATCATGAAAACAATGGACAGGATTTTCCAGCCTCGCTCACCCTGACACTGGAAAATTCCGGCCGAGGTCAACAGACCTTTCCATGGTCCGCCCCTCTCCTGCTCCGATACCCCTGGTGGGTGGAACTGGAAAATTCATCCCAATGCCAATTGTTGTAAAAACCCATCTGGTTCACTGATGTCCCTTAGGGAAAGAAATCTGCCATTCTCACTTGGTCTGGCCTACATGTGACTCCAGATCCACAGCAATGTGGTTGACTCTTAAATGCCCTCTGAAGTGGCCTAGAAAGCCACTCAGCTCGAGGGCAATTAGGGATGGGCAATAAATGCTGGCCCAGTCAGTGACGGAAAAAAGAAAAATTCCCTGCAATGGAACACAATGGGCAGAGAGAATGGCTGCATTGTCATCTTCAGTTGTCTTGAGGCACATTCCTTTCAATCATTTGAAATGGCTCTTACGATCCTGCTGCTTTTCTCTGGGGCGAGGAAAGCCATTGCTATCAAGGTTTAGGATAAAGGAATGGAAGCTAAAAATCTGTCATAAACCTGCTAAAGTTCTGCCGGTAGTGCCGAGGATCTGTCACAAAGTAGGATAGTACTTGGGTTTCACATTCCCGATATGAAGGGCACACGGTTGAGTGTAAACTATGGCAGTCGTTTACACAGGTTGCCTGGAATTCAGTCATTGATGATATATTTGTGTATTCTTTGCGATGGAGAATCCCTGGAGTCTCCATGCAGCATTTAGAGTAATTCTAGAATTCTTTGTGTAACATGCCAATGGTAATTTAATAAGTCACAAGTGTGTATTTGCTTTTAATCTTTCACTTCTGAGAATTATGACTCTAGCAGGCAATGTAAATATGCACTCCCTGATCACAAAAGTAATATATTTAACTGCTTTATTGATTTGATGTTTCTTCCAGGAGCTTAGTAAATGACATTAGAGCGTGCAGAGAAAAAGGGCACTTATACAATCTAATCCCAAGTTTACTCATTTACTGACATTTAAAACTTGAGTATGGTAAAATATTAATTGTTGTTCTGGCTTGAAAATAATTGTGGTCGGTTTGAAGGGAAAGATGATCTGATAAATATAAAACACCACTATGGTACCTCATGGAAGTTCCTTCACAAGTGAGAAAGATTTATAAATCGCAAGGTTTGCAGGCATAACTGACTTATGATTGTCTTTTACTTGAATGAAAGGACATTTGCAATATACTGTCATTGAAGCAGTTTTCTATTTATTCTGTGGGTTGGCTTTTAAATGTGGCTTTCTGCTTGGTTTGGGCTACTCAGTGAGGGTTGACTGCAGTAAATCACTATTTTCTATGTGTTAATGGTCATGTTCTTGGTAAACAACTACCACAAAAATCCCTTTGAAGTAACGGAGTGATGGATTGCTATGAATGGGCGTGCCATTTTTTGTTCTGAAAATTTCACTTCTATTTACTAAAAGAAGTTAAATCAACAGACTAAGTTATCATTTCAAACAGAGAGTGAAACCTTGGTCACCGTCAGCTCCTGCCTAACAAAAAGAGGACCTTAATGACCCGAGAAATTGGTTCCCGTAATGCAAATATGGATACATTTTGTAGTAGTAGGGACTGGAACTCTCCACTGACATCGTGAGGACTGAAAACATATATGAGCAATATTTTTCAATGGCGGAGTTTTCTACCCCACCACCTGAAGAGTTGCAGGGGAACGCTTCCCTGCCAATAACAGCAGACCATAGAGTCCCTATGGAAGGAGGCCATTTGGCTTATCGAGTCTGCACCAACTCTCCGAAAGAGCATCTTCCTCAGGTCCGCCCTACATCCTATCCCTGTAGCCTTATGCATTTATGATGGTTAATTCACCTAACTTACACATCTTGAGACACGAAGAGGCAATTTAGAATGGCCAGTTCTCCTGACCTGCATATCTTTGGACTGTAGGAGGAAACTGGAGCACCTGGAAGAAACCCACGCAGACACAGGGAGAACGTGCAAACTCCACACAGACAGTCACCTAAGGCCATAGCTCTGTGAGGCAACAGTGCTAACCACTGTCCCACCTGGCCACCCACAGGCATTTAATGCTCCCAGGAGCATTAATTTGCTGGAGACGGGACTTTCGCCTTGCACCCATGTGGAAGGCCCACCTCAGAGTGCCACCAGCTAACCTGATTGGATGGCAGGTGTAGTCACACCAGCACCAGTTGGAGCAGTGACCAGTACTGGGAACTAGAAGCAGTCACCAGGTTCTAAGTCCTGGAATCCAGGACTAAGTAAGTGTGAGGGTCTCACAGCGGGGAGGGGACACAAGGCCCAAGGATGTGGTAGGAAGAGGGTGGGGGTCTTCATGGAGAGGTCAGGGGGGAGGAGAATCTACGGGGCCAGACATTGATGGGTGGGTGCATATAACTAGGGCTTCGGTCATAAATCATAGATCATAGGATCATACAGTGCAGAAGAAGGCCATTCGGCCCATCGAGTCTGCACCAACCACAAACCCACTCAGGCCCTATCCACATCACCCATACATTTACCCTAGCTAGTCGCCCTGACACTTAGAGGCAATTTAGCATGGTCAATCCACCTAACCTGCACATCTTTGGACTATGGGAGAAAACCGGAGTGCCCGGAGGAAACCCACGCAGACACGGGGAGAACACGCAAACTCCACACAGACAGCGACCCAAGCCAGGAATCAAACTCGGGTCTCTGGTGCTGTGAGGCAGCAGTGTTAACCACTGTGCCACCGTGCCACTCCTGCTTAACTGTCTGCTTTTTCATGTCCTTCCTCCATATTGTTAACTCCCGATCACTGATCTTTTCTCCTGGCCTAACATTTATGGACGGACACAAAACACACAGATTTTCTTCAGCCTCCTTCTTATAACATTGCAACCTTTTCCAACCTTTCTTTCATTCCTCATCACTTCTATTTAAATTTATGCTGCAGTATTCGTTTGTCAAAACTATAGTGCGTAGTTGCCATATCGTAGTATTTAAATTCTGGCCTGCACCAGTATTTGACTTTTTTCATTTTCCAAGTCTGTTTTGAAACCAAGCTGTTATGTTCTTCAGAAAGAAAAAATCCCAACATTATACTCAAATCATTTCTTACCTGAGTTTTTGAATTGCAGTCTAATTATTAGATGACTTTCAAAACAAGGCTTGTAATAAGCAGCGGTGACTGATTGATGCTGTTACCTTGCTGATGGCGAGGTTTTCTCTGAGGCTTGCAGTGAAGATTTGGGGGTCTTTTTATTACTTGCTTCACTACAACAAGATTGTACCATTTTTCATTTTACAATTGTGTCAGTCATCGCGTTTCCATTTTTCAGCCAGAGGCTTTGCGACAAGAATTCACATTGTATAATGGAACAAAAATGGCCAGATACTCCGAATCAAATGCCATTATAAACTCTTTTGTAAGCTTTATTGAACATTACTATGAACAGTGCAGCTCTTTCATCAAACTGTTTCACCTAGTATACCTTCATATTGGAACTGTGATCAATTCAATTTACATAATTTATAGTTTTTATATTCTCCAAACTTATTCATGGAAACTGTGATCACATAAAATGTGTGAAACTGGCCAGGAGCTTTTTTAAAGTTTACTCATTAGTGCCACAAGTGGGCTGACATTAACACTGCAATGAAGTTACTGTGAAAATCCCCTAGTTACCACGCTCTGGCACCCTATTCGGGGACACACTGAGGGAGAATTTAGCCTGGCCAATTCACCTAACCAACACGCCTTTCGGACTGTGGGAGGAAAACAGAGCAGCTGGAGAAAACCCACACAGACACAGGGAGAAAGTGCAGACTCCGCACAGACAGTAACCCGAGGTCGGAATTGAACCCGGGCCCCTGGCACTGTGAGGCAGCAGTGCTAACCACTGCGCCAGGCTGCTTCTGCTCGGCCACTGTAGTTTTACTGGAAACGCTAACTTCTTGTTCGCCCTAACTGGGGTTTTCTCCACACTTCTGGAAAAGGAGTCAGAGGAAATTTCCAGTCTATTCCTGTCAGCTAGTTTTTCTATCAAGGACAAGAAAACAGAAGTTTGAATGCTAGAATCCAAAACCACGACCAGCTCTGAAGCCTATAAACATTGCTAAAAAGTCAGAGAGTAAACTTAAATCATGAGAGTCCCACATTCATCACAATGCAGCCATTCCCAGTGTATTGAGACTGGACGTCTAGAAGTCTAATGATGATAATGATTGTCCTCATCATTTGGTCCTGGCTCAGCAAAGCAGCCAGCATAATTAAGGACCCCACGCACCCCGGACATTCTCTCTTCCACCTTTTTCCGTCGGGAAAAAGATACAAAAGTCTGAGGTCACGTGCCAACCGATTCAAGAGCAGCTTCTTCCCTGCTGCCATCAGACTTCTGATTAGACCTACCTTGCATTAAGTTGATTTTTCTCTACACCCCAGCTATGACTGTAACACTATATTCTGCACTCTCTCGTTTCCTTCTCTATGAACGGTATGCTTTGTCTGTATGCTAATACATGTGACAATAATAAATCAAATCAAATCTATTAAAGATGGTATTGGATAACCATTCATGAGCTGATTACCTAATTTGGCTAAAATGGGTTTGCATTGGCCCATGGCAGTAACTGGGTTGTTCCCTCTCTTTAGTTTGTAAAGGAAATTGGGTCAACAATTTGGTCAGGGAGTTTAACCTGTTACACATACGGGATGGAACATAAAATCTTATGAGACAGTAGCTCTTAAAGGAACAGTGTTCATGGAAAACCCCAAAAGGAATTTCTGTCTGAAAGCCGACAAAATGCTTCAACATTGCAAGTTTTGTGGAACAGTTTGATTTTTGAATATAACTTTAAAATTGCATGTAACTGACTGGATTTTCATCAACATATCAGACAAATTATATATTATACACTAATATTTACCACATATTTAGCAATGTGCACCATTAGTTAAGATACATCTCCTTAACTCGTAGCCTTGGAAGAATTTTTGTTGACAAGCCTATTAAAGATTTGATTTGATTTATTATTGTCACATGTATTGGGATACAGTGAAAAGTATTGTTTCTTGTGCGCTATACAGGCAAAGCATAATGTTCGTAGAGTGCATAAGGGAGAAGGAAGGAGAGTGCAGAATGTAATGTTACAGTCATAGCTGGGGTTTAGAGAAAGATCAACTTAATATATGGTAGGTCCATTCAAAAGTCTGATGGTAGCAGGGAAGAAGCTGTTTCTGAGTCGGTTGGTGCATGATGTCAGAATTTTGTATCATTTTCCCAATGGAAGAAGGTGCAGAAGAGCATGCCCAGGGTGCGTGGGGTCCTTGATTATGCTGGCTGCTTTTCCAAGGCAGCGGGAAGTGTAGACAGAGTCAATGGATGGGAAGGCTGGTTTGCGTGATGGTCTGGGTTACGTTCATGACCCTTTGGAGTTTGTTGCAGAGCAGGAGCCATACCCAGCTGTGATACAACCAGAAAGGATGCTTTCTATGGTGCATCTGTAAATCTTGGTGAGAGTCGTAGCTAATTTCCTTAACCTCCTGAGAAAGTAGAGGCATTGATGGGGTTTCTTAACTGTAGTGTCAGGTCATTGGTGAACTGGACATGTAGAAACTTGAAGCTCTCAACCATTTCCACTTCATCCCTGTTGGTGTAGACAGGTGCATGTTCTCCACTGCGCTTCCTGAAGTCAATGATTATCGCCTTTGTTTTACTGATATAGAACATAAATGTTAATGAAATTGCGGTATAGGTCCACCATATATCATAGAATGGTGGAACAGGCGCGAGCGATTGAATAACTAAATCTTGCTTTAATGTTCCTAAAAATCGGATTTCATGTATAAGTGTGTTTCTATAAGTGTCCAGAACTCGTAGAAGACCTTGTTACATTGCTAGAACATATAAGTCTGCAATAGCCTATGTGGCAAAGATAAGTATATATTAAAATCAATGTAAGAGCTTTGGAATAGGCAAGGTCAACCAGGTACATGTGAAAAGCAGTGACTTCATCCTCTGCTTTCCAGAAAGACTTGCTTTGATAGCTTTGGAAAAAAAACATTTTGTTGGAGTAAATGGGAGTATTGGCTCAGATTGAAAGATGCAATTTTCCCACATGCTCACAGTCAAAGTGAATGACTCAGGTAAGTTAGATGAAGAATAAAGCTTCCTTTTCATTGCTCCAACAGCTAATTTTGATCAAACTTCAAAAAGTAACACCAATTATAACTGTGGGACATTTCGCTTCACTGGTTGTTTCCATTATGACATTGTAAATTTAACATTAATCCTTGCTAAATTAGTGGTGTTTTATACCATATATTGACACTCCTTAGGAAGTGTTAATTTAAACCTTTACAGCATTCAATCAGAGGGCATATACATCTAATCAAAAGGTGTGGCATTGTAGCAGCACTTCAAATGCCAAAGGATAGTTTTCTAGCTCAATTTACCAAACAATCCATCAGAAAAGTGTCTCTTAAATCTATGCCTGTTGGATAATTGCTTAAGTGGAAATCATTCTCCAGTAAAAGAAAGAATATATATGGTGGGATTTTCTGTTTCTGGAAGTCCCACCTTGATGCACGATATAACTCACGAGGCTAGAGATGCTCGAGGAAATAAAGGCTTTTATTGACTACTACAATAGAGCTACCATATATAATACACGATCCCAGACTGAAGGGTCCCAGACAGAGCAGTGACCTTTATACCTCTCCCAGGAGGCGGAGCCCGACTGGGATGTACCATAATAACTATATTACAGGTAGAACAGCCCAACCCTAACCCCAACAGTAACATGTAGAACAGCCCAACCCTAACCCCAACAGTAACATATATACAGACTCATAGTACTGGCCAGACCCTGGCTCAGTACTACCTGGCGGGAACCAACGATGGTTCACCACACACCTGCAATCAATGGACCTTTTGCGGGTCCGTCAAATTTTCCATCCCACCGGTGATGATTTCTGAGGGAGGTGGGACTGGAAAATCCTATTCATAAAGCATTATCTTGAGGAAACAAATGATTTTCTGAGTATTGCAAAGCTGGATTTTCATCTCAGCAGAACATGGAAAGAATACCCAAATCTATTTTCCTTCAGAAAGGTGAAACATAGGCTATGAGTGAATGGATTGTCCCATTGCTATGTTAGATGAATGTGCAACCGAAATCAGACTGTTTTTCCATCTAAGTTGATGTTGTTTCATGTCTGACATCAAGTCGTCACGATTTGCATAACTGATTGCAAATACTGTATATGAAGCGAACGTTGGAGAGGGGCTGGAGCTGGTGTGGGGGGGGTTGGGGGGAGCACCATTTCACTTTTTCGGGGGGTTGGGGCCTGTCTGTGAGCATGGAGATTTAAAAATGGCACCCCAAGCTCTGAATAGCCAGGCTGGCTGGAGGGTTACAGGAAATGAGCTGATTAGCATCTTTCAGGTGGGCGAATCCTGATTAGACAGAAGAGACAAAGGAATTCCTGAACCATGTGAGTCATTTTGAACTTGAATACTTCAGATAGGAAGCATCAACTCCTGACAACTCCCCCACAGAAATCTGGTCTTCAGGTGAGTGAATCCCCTCTGACACACGCCCCCAGTGCCAGCAGGAAACACTCCTACTTAGCCTGCAAATGGGAGAATTCCGCCCAGGATTTCTGTCTTCTTCAGACGTATTGTCAGGCCCAAGTGATTTGAAACTGGAACAAAGCAATCGACAAACAGCTGAGTATTCTCTGGATTCTGTGCTATGGAAACATGGTCACTGATGAACAAGAGTTCTCTCAGTAGATGTTCAGAAGTTTTTCTGCAAGCCTTGAGCCTTTGCAAGTTGGAGAATGTTGCCGTCTATCCTGAATCGCACGCGTACTCTTGTGTCAAGATCTTTGTGTGAGCACGGCTGAGAAGCAAACAGAGCTGGAGCCAATGCATCATCTTGTTTGATGCCGTTGGTGACAGGAAAGGTATCCAATGACATAGCACTTTGCATCGCACTGACCATCATGCCATTGTGGAATGAATGAATGATACTAATCATCTTTTCAGGGTGGCAATATTTGTACAGAACATAGAACATAGAACATAGAAAGTCACAGCACAAACAGGCCCTTCGGCCCACAAGTTGCGCCGATCACATCCCCACCTCTAGGCCTATCTATAGCCCTCAATCCCATTAAATCCCATGTACTCATCCAGAAGTCTCTTAAAAGACCCCAACGAGTTTGCCTCCACCACCACCGACGTCAGCCGATTCCACTCACCCACCACCCTCTGAGTGAAAAACTTACCCCTGACATCCCCCCTGTACCTACCCCCCAGCACCTTAAACCTGTGTCCTCTCGTAGCAACCATTTCAGCCCTTGGAAATAGCCTCTGAGAGTCCACCCTATCCAGACCCCTCAACATCTTGTAAACCTCTATCAGGTCACCTCTCATCCTTCGTCTCTCCAGGGAGAAGAGACCAAGCTCCCTCAACCTATCCTCATAAGGCATGCCCCCCAATCCAGGCAACATCCTTGTAAATCTCCTCTGCACCCTTTCAATGGCTTCAACATCTTTCCTGTAATGAGGTGACCAGAACTGCGCGCAGTACTCCAAGTGGGGTCTAACCAGGGTCCTATAAAGCTGCAGCATTATCTCCCGACTCCTAAACTCAATCCCTCGATTAATGAAGGCTAGTACGCCATACGCCTTCTTGACCGCATCCTCCACCTGCGAGGCCGATTTAAGAGTCCTATGGACCCGGACCCCAAGGTCCTTCTGATCCTCTACACTGCTAAGAATGGTACCCTTCATTTTATACTGCTGCTCCATCCCATTGGATCTGCCAAAATGGATCACTACACACTTATCCGGGTTGAAGTCCATCTGCCACTTCTCCGCCCAGTCTTGCATTCTATCTATGTCTCGCTGCAACTTCTGACATCCCTCCAAACTATCCACAACACCACCTACCTTGGTGTCGTCAGCAAACTTACCAACCCATCCCTCCACTTCCTCATCCAGGTCATTTATGAAAATGACAAACAGCAAGGGTCCCAGAACAGATCCCTGGGGCACTCCACTGGTCACTGACCTCCATGCAGAGAAAGACCCCTCCACAGCCACTCTCTGCCTTCTGCAGGCAAGCCAGTTCTGGATCCACAAGGCAACAGCCCCTTGGATCCCATGCCCTCTCACTTTCTCAAGAAGTCTTGCATGGGGGACCTTATCGAACGCTTTGCTGAAGTCCATATAGACCACATCCACCGCTCTTCCTTCGTCAATGTGCTTGGTCACATTTTCAAAGAACTCAACCAGGCTCGTAAGGCACGACCTGCCCCTGACAAAGCCGTGCTGACTACTTTTGATCATACTAAACTTCTCTAGATGATCATAAATCCTGTCTCTCAGGATCCTCTCCATCAACTTACCAACCACTGAGGTTAGACTCACCGGTCGGTAATTTCCCGGGCTGTCCCTGTTCCCTTTCTTGAATATAGGGACCACATCCGCAATCCTCCAATCCTCCGGAACCTCTCCCGTCTCCATCGACGATGCAAAGATCATCGCCAAAGGCTCCGCAATCTCCTCCCTCGCCTCCCACAGTAACCTGGGGTACATCCCATCCGGTCCCGGCGACTTACCAACCTTGATGCCATTCAATAGTTCCAACACATCCTCTTTCTTTATGTCCACATGCTCGATCCTTTCTGTCCTCCGCAATCCAGCAGTACAACCACCCAGATCCCTTTCCACCGTGAATACCGAGGTAAAGTATTCATTAAGCACCTCCGCCATTTCTAACGGTTCCGCACAAACTTTTCCCCCTTCACCTTTTAAGGGTCCTATGCCTTCACATCTCATCCTTTTACTCTTGACATATTTGTAGAAAGCCTTGGGATTCTCCTTAATCTTACCCGCCAAGGTCTTCTCATGACCCCTTCTCGCTCTCCTAATTTCCTTCTTAAGCTCCTTCCTACATCGCGTATACTCCTCTAAATCCTTAACACCTCCTAGCTCTCTGAACCTTCTGTACGCCTCTCTTTTCTTATTTACCAGGTTCATCACAACCTTCGTGCACCACGGTTCCCGTACCCTACCAACACCCCCCTGTCTCATCGGAACGTTGTCATGCAGAGCTCCAGACAAACATTCCTTGAAAATCCTCCACTTTCCTTCGGTACTTTTCCCCAAGAATGCCTCCTTCCAATTTACCCGTCTAATTTCCTCCCTGATGACACTGTATTTCCCTTTACTCCAGAGAAACACTTTCCTAGCCTGCCTGACCCTATCTCTTTCCAATGCTATCGTGAAGGAGATAGAATTATGATCGCTATCCCCAAGATGTTCACCCACCGAGAGATCCTCCACCTGTCCAGGTTCATTAGCCAGCACCAGATCAAGAACAGCCTCTCCTCTAGTAGGCTTATCCACATACTGTGTCAGGAAACTCTCCTGGACACACCTAACAAACTCCTCTCCATCCAAACCCCTAGCCCTAGGGATATTCCAATCTATGTTTGGGAAATTAAAATCTCCCATCACGACAACTCTGTTATTCCTACATCTCTCCAGGATCTGTTTCCCCATCTGCTCCTCAACATCTCTGTTACTATTGGGCGGCCTATAGAAAACACCCAGCAAAGTTACCGACCCCTTCCTATTCCTAACCTCCACCCACAGAGATTCCGTAGTCAGTCCCTCCACGGCGTCCACCTTCTCTACAGCCGTGACACTATCCCTGATCAACAGTGCCACTCCCCCCCCTCTCTTGCCTCCCTCCCTGTCCTTCCTGAAACATCTAAAACCTGGCACCTGAAGCACCCAGTCCTGTCCCTGAGACATCCAAGTCTCCGTAATGGCCACCACATCACAATTCGAAGCAGCAATCCACGCTCCAAGCTCATCCACTTTATTCACTACACTCCTGGCATTAAAATAGACACATCTCAGACCTTCAGCCTGAGCACTTCCCTTCTCCCTCACTCGTCTAACCTCCCTCTTACCCTGTCTACATTCCTTATCTATTTGCGAGCTAACCTCCTCGCTCTCAGTCCCCTCATTTCGATTCCCTCCCCCCAACCTTTCTAGTTTAAAGTCTCTCCAGTAGCCTTAGCCAACCTTCCCGCCAGGATATTGGTCCCCCTGGGATTCAAGTGCCACCCGTCTTTTTTAAACAGGTCACACCTGCCCCTAAAGAGGTCCCAATGATCCAAGTACCCAAATCCTTGTCCCTTGCTCCAGTCCCTCAGCCACGCATTAATTCTCCACCGATTCCTGTTCTCACTCTCCCGCGGCACAGGCAGCAATCCCGAGATTACTACCTTTGCATTCCTCTTTCTCAGCTGTCTACCCAACTCCCTATATTCTCTTTTCATGACCCCTTCCCTCTTCCTACCGATGTCAGCAGTACCTATATGCATCACGACCTTCCACACGTTCCTGGTTTACTGTGTCAACAGCCTTGGTCAGGTCACAAACTCTATTCAGAGGTCCTTATTCTGTTTGCAGCAGTTTTCTTGAATTTCACTTGTTGTAAAGATCATGTTCACTGTCCCTCATCCCGCACAGAAGATGAACTGTGATTCTGGTTTCACAGTATCAATGAAGTGAGTGAAAGAAGTGATATTCCATGATGATTGCCCCAAATGGCCTTGCTCCCTTTCTGTTTGTAGAGATGAGTTACAGAGGCATCCCTTTAGTCTCCTTGCACAGCTTCCCGGTTCCTGATTGGGCAGAAGAGATTATTGAGTTCCCTAACCATGTGAGTCCCTTTGTACTTGAATGCTTCAGATAGGATGCATCAGCTCCTGACAACTTGTCTACAGGAATCTGCTTTATGGTCTTCATGATTTCCGCTTGAGAAGGATTGGGAGCAAATTGTCCTGTGGAAATGACTCAACAGTATCATTTCACTCTATGGATTATTGGCTTAGGAGCCCGCTGAGCTTTGGTGTGTTTTTTGGGGTTATACTCTGTGGACAGATATCTGGGCCCTCTTTCACTGATCTTTCTGTGCTGATCTTTGGCTATGGCCTGTCGTCCATTTTGAATGACCCAGCGATGACGCTTTGCCACTGTTAAAAATACAACTCTTGTGAAGCTAAGCTGAAAATCACCCACATCACTAACATATGGGGTGGAACTTTACGGCCTTGGTCGTCCCATTGTCCACCCCTCGCCCACTCCGATCCTCATGGCGGGTGGGCCAGTAAAATTCCGGCCATACTGTCATCAGTAATCAGTCTGGGGAAAGATCCCTGCATGGATCCTCATCTGCATTTTCATGAAAATTAAACGCTAAGATCAAAATTATGGGAGGAATGTATGTAAATTGTGGATTTGTATTAATATTTATATTTGTACTTTGAACATATGCACAATATGAATATTTGAGTGCAGGCATTGTGGGGTGTAAGTTCACCTTGGGCAGTATTGCAAAACAAGCAGTCATTGGATTGACAGTTTGATTTGTGCCCTGTCCACAGGTAGGAACAGTAAGAAGTCTCACAACACCATGTTAAAGTCCAACAGGTTTATTTGGTAGCAAATACCATAAGCTTTCGGAGCACAGCTCCTTCGTCAGATGGAGTGGATATCTGTTCTCAAACAGTGCAAACAGACACAGAAATTAAATTACAGAATACTGATTAGAATGCAAATCTCTACAGCCAGCCAGGTCTTAAATGTACAGACAATGTGGGTGGAGGAAGCATTCAACACAGGTTAAAGAGATGTGTATTGTCTCCAGACAGAACAGCTAGTGAAATTATCCACTCCATCTGACGAAGGAGATGTGCTCCGAAAGCTTATGGTATTTGCTACCAAATAAACCTGTTGGACTTTAACCTGGTGTTGTGAGACTTCTTACTGTGCTTACCCCAGTCCAACGCCGGCATCTCCACATCACAGGTAGGAAGGCAGGTGTACAAACCTATTTTACGCTCATGTTCCAAATCTTTCTTTGTGCAGGCACACAGTTAGGGTAAAGTTTGACTTTGCTGTGGGCACACTGGTTGCTGATGGAAAGAGCATCTGTTTATACATGCCATCTGACTTTCCTCCAATTGATGCCAGTCAAGAAGGGTGCATCTGACCCACCAGCACCTGCTTTGCCCCTCCAGTGAAGTTGAATTTTACCCCAATCGTGTTCGGAGGAATCATCCTGCACTTGCGCAGTATGTTTTTTACGAGAGCTCAGAATAAAATATCAATCGCTTTACTGAGAAAATTGTAGCCAAATTTATGCCGAGAATATTCTTTGAATTGCAAATAGACTTTTACAAAATGCTGTGTTAAGCATTTCAGATTCAATTTGCTGTCTTTCTAGAAAACTGTCAGATACACATGTAGAATATTCTCCTTCCATTGAGTCAAAGAATTATAGAATAGTACAACACAGAGTGAGGCCAGCGGACCCATCAGGACTATACTAGCTCTTTTGAAGAACATTCTATTCCCTCAGCTGCCCCCGCGATCCCTGCCATTTTTCTTCTTCAAGTAGATATCCCATTCTCTCTTGAAGGCTCCTACTAAATCTATATTCACCACCCGATCAGGCAGTGCGGTATGGTGGCACAGTGGTTACCACTGCTGCCTCACAGTGCCAGGGACCCAGGTTCGATCCCCGGCTTGGGTCACTGTCTGTTTGGAGTTTGCACGTTCTCCCTGTGTCTGCGTGGGTTTCCTCCGGGTTCTCCGGTTAACTCCCGCAGTCTGAAAGACGTGCTGGTTAGGTGCATTGACCGTGCTAAATTCTCCCTCAGTGTACCAGAACAGGTGCCAGAGTGTGGTGACTAGGGGATTTTCACACTAGCTTCATTGCAGTGTTAATGTAAACCAATTTGTGGCAATAATAAATAAACTTTTCCAGATTCGAACCACTCACTGTGTTAAAAGAAGAATTTTCCTCATGGTGCTTCTGGTTCTTCTGACAAATTCATTGGGGGGGATTTTCCTGTCCCACCCACCAAGGGAATCATAGTGGACGGGACAGGACCATGCAAAGGTCCGTTGACATCGGGAGGGATTTTCCGGTTTTGGGGCGAGCACAGCTTGAAAATTCTGCCCTAAGTGTCATAACGGCAAGACAACCGGAGGGATCTGTGCTCGTCTGTCCACATCGATCCATTCCCTGACATCCCGCAGCCATCCAGAACCCGACACCCCCCAGCATCTTCCTCAAACCCCTCTGGCACCCCACCACAAGGGCATGGTGCCAACATATGATACCTGTTCCCCCGCCCCCCCCGGCCCACCACCGCTCCCCTGGGCCAGTCGGCCATCTGGCTTTCAATCACCCCTTTCGTCACCGCAGAAGAAGATGGCCCAGAATAGAAAAGGATGAGAAAAGGCAGGAGAATTCCTGAGTTCCATGAGGAGCGAGCGATGGAACTCTCAGGGGAGGCACATGAGAGCGGGGTGAGTGCCTGTGAGCTCAGGCTTGTGCCACAGGACCTTCCTCAATATCACCCTTCTCAAGTAAGTTTCGAGTGCCCAGATACTTGTACCTCCCTTGCACTGAACCATGTGTTTTCTCTGGCAGGATCAACACCTGATGAAGCCGGGCCCTCAGGGGTCAGCGCTCTCCCACACCTCAGTGGAAATCTCCGAGGAAAGAACTAACTGGTCGGCACAAGCATCACCTGCACCATCCACCAGCGCAGAGACACACACCTCGGTGGGTGGAATTAGCAGACAGGCTTCGGGGACACTTTCTGATGAGCACCTCACAGCTGCTGATGCACATCAGGTGGAGACGGGAATATCCAAGGGATCAGGTAGGTGGAGATCTGCTGGATCCCAGGAAACAGCCACCGGCAAGGCCGATGGCCCATCATCTGGATCGCTCTGCTGGGGCCGGCAAGAGTCGCATCGGTTTTTGTGCCAAGATTGACACATTGTCTTTTTTTGTGGAAACATCCACCCATCGTGTTATTTGCTAGGGGTGGGTAAAATATATCTGTTCTTTTGATTTGTATTGATGACCTAGGCTTGAATATACAGGGTTTAGTTTTAAAGTTTAGGCACCAGGTTGATTCCTGGGATGGCAGGTCTGTCACATGAGGAGAGACTAAGTCGGTTAGGAATATATTCACTGGAGTTTAGAGGAATGAGAGGGGATCTTATGGAAACTTATCAAATTCTAATAGGTTTAGACAGGATAGAGTCAGAAAGAATGTCCCCAATGGTGGGGGAGTCCAGAACTAGGGGTCATAGTTTGAGGATAAGGGGTAAACCTTTAAGAACTGAGGGGAGGAGAAATTTCTTCACCCAAAGGGTGGTGAATGTGTGGAATTCACTCCTACAGAATGTAGTTGAGGCCAAAACGTTGCCTGATTTCAAGAAGAAATTAGATATAGCTCTTAGGGCTAAAGGGATATGGGGGGGAAGGGAGGATCAGGATATTGAATTTGATGATCAGCCATTATCAAAATGAATGGCGGATCAGGCTCGAAGGGCCGAAAGGCCTAATCCTGCTTCTAGTTTCTATGTTTCTAAAGTCTGCAGATTACACAAAAGCCTGGAAATGTTTCAAACAATGTGGAGGATCGTTTCAGATTTTAGGACATTGATGAAATGGCAAATGGACAGGTGCATGGCAGATGAAATTCAACACAGGGAAGTGCAGAGTGAGACATTTTGGAAGGAAGAATAAAGAGAGACCGGATAAGGTGAATGATGGAACTTTAATCTGGGTACTTGATAGTGAGCCCTGGGGAGGGTGGATGCACACAAATCTTTAAAATTGGGAGGATAAATTGAGAACAAATGGATCGTACCTTGGCTTGATTAAAAGAGTAAGAGTTTTAACAACACCAGGTTAAAGTCCAACAGGTTTATTTGGCAGCAAATTTGCTACCAAATAAACCTGTTGGACTTTAACCTAGTGTTGTTAAAACTCTTACTGTGTTTACCCCAGCCCAACGCTGGCATCTCCACATCTTGATTAAAAGAGACACAGTTGGGAATTTTAGGTGGAATTTGGGTATGGGCCGGGGGGAATGGATGGTACCTCCTGCAAAAATGTGAGAGTGTTGAGAAGATGGCTCCATCCCACCAATTTCCACAATTAACTCCAATACATTGGGAGAGGTGTGCTGTTAATTTCAACAGGTTAATCTCTCAATTGCTGCAATACAAATGTAACTTTTGTAGTTTAGCTGCGGGTCTAGGTCTTTCCTCAGTTTTCCCGGAACTCACCAGTGAAAGCAAGGTGAGAAGTAAGTGGTAACTGAGGAACGTGAAGACATGACAGGGAAGCATGACACTAAGCTGCTTTCTTACCCGTTTCTGTAAAAGGATTTGTTCACAGTACTTGTGCTGGGAGGTTACTGACACAAAATTGGATGCTACTTTCATAATATTGGAGCTGCTAATTATGGTTTCTACATTTGATCTGCACTTTGGAGCTCTGGTCTAACAGATCATCATGGGTGTCGCTAATATTATGTTACTTTGGACCTCAAATGAAGAGGATCAGCAACAACATCAGCATCAGCAGAAGCAGCACCAGCAGCAGTGAGTTGTTATAATCTGGAATTAACTGCCGATCTTTGCTCAGGGAACTGCAAACTACACAAGGTCCAAACCGCAGCTGACTCTTTCAGCATACACCCAGAGACAGTGAAACCAGAAAACCTCTCCAAGCTCCATCCATTTCCATTATGATGTAGTCTGCTCTGGCCTATCCTTAAACCGACCTTTAGCTTAATTATCCTTCATTTATTTTTTTGATCAGATGAAATAAATGGGCTTTACAATCTTTCAGGGTTCTGTGAATGCTTTTAAACTTATTTTGTTCTAACTACCAAAACAAAATATCCATCTGGACTGCACTTATTGCCAGCATTGCAGACGTCACATCTCCAGCTCTTTAGCTGGGTAAACCTACTTGCTGGTTTCTCGTTCAATCTCTTCCATTCTGACTTTATTAAACAAACATGGGTCACCTTTTGAACTGTGATCTCTTGAGGTGTTCTGGGAATCTCTACAGCCCCCCACTAACAACTATCTCAAAAATGTTGACATGAACCGTGAACGAAATATTCGCAATGCCATTCATTCTATTGAAGCCATGTTTCAATGACAGAGGGAGTGGGGATGCAATTCGACATGCTTTCTGTCCAAGCCAACTTTCCCACCAGGAGAATGTCTGGGCTATGGTTTGTTGTGGATGGCTTGTAGCAGGCAGATGGTGTCACATAGAGCATGTAAACAGGACTGGAATTATTTTCTTGACAAGCTTTCAGGATTTGGATGACAATAGATTCTCCACTTCATTGTCTAAACAGAAGGTCGAAAGGGATGCAGAGGATGTTTTTGTCAAGAACTGGAAGTGTTACCATCAGCTGGCAAGGCTTAAAAAGACACGTCAGCTGGTTGTGGCCTTGCAGAGCCTCATTAGAAAGATAGCAGAGTGGCAGGCAGGCTTTGGAAAAACAGTTGCCTGGCTGAGAGAATAGGTGTGCAGTAATGAGTTAGAATTGATTCGTGGCTCAGTAGTCGGGTAGGACAGAGTGGATAATGATCAGTGGCTGATGATAAAAAAAAATAGAAGGGCTTGACAACAGGATGGTGGATGTGGCTGGGAAAACAAACACAGCAGGTTATACTTAATAAGAGAAAAATTAAAATAAGACTGTGAAGAGAGGAAATAGGGAGAGAAAGGAAATTAGTTTTTCGTGATATTTCATATAAAAAGCTGAGATTTCAGATGTAGGGATATGGGGGTAGGGCCTGGGTGGGATTGTGGTTGGTGCAGACTCGATGGGCCGAATGGCCTCTTTCTGTACTGTAGGGTTTCTATGATTTCTATGATTTTAATTAAATGTGTGCCATTTTGTTACAAATCAAAGATTAATATGCATCTTTGGCACACCTTATATTAAGAAAATGCCAATTTACTTTAAATCTGGTGTGCATTTTAATTTAGCGTGTCATTGTATTCATTGGGAGTTCACATTTAATTTTATTTATTAGTGTCACAAGTAGGTTTACATTAACACTGCAATGAGGTTATTGTGAAAATCCCCTAGTCGCCACATTCTGGCACCTGTTCGGGTACACAGAGGGAGAATTTAGCATGGCCAATGTGTTTCAATATATAGGAGCAGACTGAAATGATATTTGTTGGATTCGTTGCCGGTGTGTAGCTTCAATTCTCTACCTGGTTGGTATTCACCGGGACACATGGGGAGGCACTGGATTGGCAAGGAAGGCTCCTAGAATTAAAGATGCAAATTGTAATCTCGAGATAATAAACAAGGAATGACTCTTGTTAAAATTCAGTGGATTTTATTAGCTTCATAGTTATATTGTTAGTTTATATTTCTGGGAGATTAATGGTATAGTCCTGGCAGAACAGTGGTGCAGTGGTTAGCACTGCTGCCTCACAGCACCAGGGACCCGAGTTCAATTCCGGCCTCTGGTCACTGTCTGTGTGGAGTCTGCCCATTCCCCCTAATTCTGTGTGGGTTTCCTCCAGGTGCTCCGGTTTCCTCCCACAGTCCAAAGATGTGTGGATTTAGGTTGGTTGGCCATGCTAAATTGACCCTTAGTGTCAGGGGATTAGCAGGGTAAATATGCGGGGTTATGGGAATAGGGCCAGGGTGGGAATGTGGTTGGTGCAGACTGGATGGGCTGAATGGCCTCCTTCTGCACTGTAGGGATTCTATGATTCTATAAAAGGACTAAAGACTCAAAGTCACATTAAGTCACAGCAATGACAAGTGAGGTACCATTGAAATCTTTAGGACAGCAGCATTTCAGA
Organism: Mustelus asterias; assembly: GCF_964213995.1. Lineage (NCBI taxonomy): Eukaryota > Metazoa > Chordata > Chondrichthyes > Carcharhiniformes > Triakidae > Mustelus > Mustelus asterias. Next base: position 48,128,410 of record NC_135815.1, on the reverse strand, counting down.
AAGATTGCTCACTTTTTGTATATGTTAAATTTCAAAATCAAAGCTGGGTTGTTCAGATTAGACAACTAATTCCCCAGAGAAAAGAGAAGCAGATAGCTGAAAGAGATAAACCATTCCATTGATCGTAATGGCAGATTCCTACACACTGAACCAAGGGGGTGGGGAGGTGGCTTGCTGTCTGTGTGATCAAGATAGAACAGTGGGCTAAAAGATCGACTTTCTTTATCAGGACAGCTATCAAGTACCCTATCACGAGTCGTAGGAAAAAGTGTTGCAAAGGTTACAAGATAGCTTTGGTAATAATCCAGAGGGAAGAGGAGTTGATGGGCTGTCAGAGAGCACTTAATGTCTCTTTTCAATAAAATTATGGTCAGCAGCTCTTCGTGTGAATTTTCAAAAGTTACGAACAGAGATAAAGTTTGAGTGGAAAGTTTGAGATTGATTAAGATGCCAGGAAGCTTTATCTCCATTAGGTCTGTCAGACTCTTTGCCCTCTCAACTCCAGTGAAACCTCTGGGCAATGATGATATCATTCCAGCTAAATGCATGTTTCTGATTTTACTTCTGAATTATGCAATCTTTGTAATCTCTCTTTCTTGCAATCCAGCATTTTATTTCTGATTAGAAAGGACCTTTTTTTCTTCCTATTCACTAGAAAGTTCACCTCTCTTGAGTTTTTCAAATTTTGTGTCCTGATACCTGTTATGAAAGCCACAAAGGCCAGCCACGGGGATCATCAATAGATCTACCTGTCGTCTTCGTGGAGTACGAGCTGCTTTACTGTGCGAATGGAGGTGCGCCCAATAGAAAGCAGCCAGCAGTGGTATTTAAGAGTATTAAAGAACACACTCCAGGATTACTGCAAACACTGCCAAAGGACACAGTCACGGCGATATTTCAGGAACAGGTAAAATGTGTGCTGCCTAGGAGGAAAGCTGAGGCTGGTACCTGAGTGTACCATGTAGGTATCCCACAATTCCAGAGGTAGGGACACTACAACTGAATCATATTTTAACAATGACAGTAGCCCCAATAATGATGGAATTACTAGTTATTGGCCATCTCTTGAAGATGGAGGTGGACACAGGAGCCACAGGCTCTGTTATCGGAGAACAGGCCTATAAGCACCTCCAATCAGGCATCTAACTCCTGAAGTCGGAAAATACAAAGGCCAAGCTCGTCACCTAGATAGGGGAACCTTTACAAAGAAAAGGCACCGCAGTGGCCCCAGTGAGTTATAGACAGCAATCAGCTCGTCTCCCACTCATTATTGAATGGCGCATGGACCAAGCATTATGAGGAGAGATTGTCTTCAGCAAATTCAACTCAACTGGTTGGAGATCTTCAGGCTAGGCATGGGCCGATTGTACGAGGTTATCAGTAGATACCCTGGAGTTTTTCAGGAGGACCTGGGGAAAATAGAAGAAGTCAAGGCCAAGATCTGTGTTGATCCTGACACAACACCAAAGTACTTCAGAGCCAGGCCAGTGCCTTACTCCATGCTGGAAACGAGGGCTCCTTTAAAGCTTGGCTATAATAAGGCCTATGCACTTTGCAGAATGGACTTCTTAAGCCTGACAAATCAGTTCATCTTTGTGAGGACTATAAACTGATGGTCAACTCAATAGGTCAACTTGATAGCTACCCTATGCCCCAGATTGAAGATCTGTACACCAAGTTATCAGGTGACAAGACATTCTCCAAGTTGGGAATGAGCCATGCTTATCTCCAGCTTGAAGTGAACAAATCCCCTCGGAAATATGTGACAATCAATACACATAAAGGACTCTACAAGTGCTGACACGAACACGAAAATGTTCTGGAACACTGCCCTGGGATACGGATGGCTAACGTGGATGCATTGATTTGCTTACCATTGCCCACAACCTTGGCTCCTGTACCAGCAGTGGAAGGGGTTGCAATGACACTGAACTTCTTGGGGACCTTGCCAGTGTTGGCAAGGCAGATCAAAGCCTGGACCTAAAATGACCGAACCTTATCCAAAATTAGGCACATGATCTTATACAGTGGCATCCAAGCATGAGCTTCTGAAGAAATGAAACCCTATCTCACTAAGAATCGGAACTTAGTGTTGAGGACAGGATCATTCCCTGGGGGTCCCACGTAATTGTTCCGTCTCCAGGACAACGTCCAGTATTAATGGAACTACATAATGACCACACAGGAGTATCAAAAACAAAGATGCTGGCCAGGAGTTACATCTGGTGAGAGGGTCTTGATTCTGACATCACACACTTGGTAATGCAGTGTGACCTGTGCCAGGAAAATCAAACATCTCAGCCTCCTTACACCCATGGGAGTGGCCTGGCAGGCCATGGGGGTGTGGACTTTGCAGGTCCCTTTATAGGTTCTATGCTTTTAATCATGGTGGATGCACATTCCAAGTAGATGGAGGTGCATGGGCTCCATAACTACTCAGGCTACGATCAAGAAATTGAGGCAAAGCCTCAGAACTCGAGGAATACCAGCAGTCCTGGTTTCCGATAATGGCGCGGCCTTCGCTAGCAGTGATTTCCAGAACTTCATGCTCTTCGATGGTATCTGAAATGTCCGGACTGCACCTTATCATCCACCATCAAATGGATTGGTGGAACGGACGGTTCAAACCTTCGAAAATAGTCTGAGGAAACAACCAGCAGCATCCATGGAGACTAAATTGGCACAATTTTTGTTTGATTACTGGATCACATTGCACACCACAATAGGTGTTGCTCCAGCGGAGATGTTGATCCCAAACTTCACAGGGAAGATGTAGTCCCGAAGAAACTTCAATTTTGCAAAGGCAAAGAACTTTTGCAATGGGTGGTCTAGTTCATGTGAGGAACTTTGGGGATGGTCCCATCGGGTCCCTGGGATCGTTATGGAAAAAACAGGACCAGTTTCTTATGAAGTCAACGTTCAGGGTAAAGCTCTAAAGAAGCACTAAAACCGCCTAAAGACCAGGGAGTCCTTGCCCAAGCTGCCCCGCCACCAGCCATGAATATAACTGACTCCATGTTGGCCCCTCTGGATAGTGAACGTATGGGCTCGGAGATGGAGGCTGAAGAAGTGGGCCCCTGGGCTGAAGCAGAGCCTGAGGAGAAACCTGCTTTGGTAACCCTGCGATGCATCCTCTCGAAGAGCAGGTCCCCTGTTTGGTATCATAATCTACAGTGCAGAAGGAGGCCATTCGGCCCATTGAGCCTGCACCAACAACAATCCCACCCAGGCCCTATCCTTGTAACCCTAGGTATTTATCATGCTAGTCCCCTGACACTAAGGGGCAATTTATCCTGGTCAATCCACCTAACTCGCACACCTTTTGATTATGGGAGGAACCCAGAACGCCCGGGGGAAACCCACACACACACGGGGAGAATGTGCAAACACCACACAGACAGTAACCCGAGGCCGGAATTGAAACCGGGTCCCTGGCACTGTGAGGCAGCAGTGCTAACCATACACCGCCCTTGCATCAAGTGGCAGAAAGGACATCCTCGCAGTGGAGGTGCTGGGAGATACATGGAACTAAGGGGTGAGGGATGTTATGACGGCCATGAAGGCTATGGGGGATCATCAGTAGATTTACCCAGGGGCTTCATGGAATACGAGTTGAATTATTGAACACACGGAAGCAGTCAGCAAGGGTTTTAAGCCTATACATTTACCCGGACCAGAGTTGTAGGTCTCAAGGTGAAGACTACCTGACTGTAAGCCAAGGGAGCGGCCATTTTCTTTGGTGACCAATCAAGAGTGTTGGTGATGGAAACCGGCGTGTGGCTGAATTACTACTACACCCATCATCACTACTTTCTAAAGTTATGAAGGCTCTCTGACTTGATTGCCTGGGGAGAAACAATCTTGAACTGAGGGCCTCAATTAAGACTTTGGTCTGTTCTTTACATGTGAAGGGAAAAATGTCTACACTGGCTTCATAGCAGATTGAGCCAATGCGTCCTATATGCCTGCTTTCTTTCCCTATACCATTAGAGCAAATGGTACATTCACAAGCACACAAATATCAAGGACTTGTTCATTGGAAGCCATAAAACAGGAGTTGAATGGCTGAATTTATAGGCCCATTGTTCCTTTGATCAAGTCTTAACTGTCTACAAACCCAGATTCTGCTCCTTTCTTGAATTGATTTTGCATTTCTGGACAAGATAAAATAGAAAGGGCACGGCTTCCTGCCAATGCTACACTTCTCTATCACAGCCTCTTCTGTCTTTCACTATTTTTCATATTGACCCTGACTCTGAATGTGTACTCGAGGATACTTCTGGATTTCTACTGAGGCTGTTCATTTTTACGCAGGGATAATGGTTTTCTCACTCAAGGTTTAATGCCATGCACGGAAAGCTAGTAGTGTTGATTATTAGAGAGAAAAATGAGGCACTCCACAAAGCTAATGAATCAATCTACCTTCTATTATCTCAAGAGGAGTTGCTGATAGATAATATCAAATTGCTCTGTTGCTTTTGGGAACAACTGCCCTCCTATTCCAATAATAACTTTGAAATTCATTTTTAACTTCTGGAAAATCATTTTACTGATCTGCAAACTTTGGCCTCTGCTGCCTATATATCTGTGTAGTCCTGGAAACTGCTCCCCTTTGTGCTTGTTACTGTATTTTGTGAGTTGAGTACACCTTTAATGGATAAGGACTGCATTAAAAACGTCAATATATTGACAAATTTCAGATTGTAAAACAACAAGGACGTACCTTTAAATAATGTAGCCTTGTCTTCGAGACAAGAATAACTAAGATCTGAGTATAAAAAGATGAAATGCAGAATAAATTCTTCTGGTTATTGTGAAAGTCAATTTAATGAAAATTTAAAGTTGAATTCTTGTAATTATTTTTCCACTGGGTTTCTACCAGCCAAGCAACATAAATATATCCATAATTTAAAATAGGCAGGATATTTATATAATATGCAGTCTCCCATTTGACAGTTGAAGCGCTATCAATTAGGCAAAGACTACTTATGTGCCAATACAACTGCAGGCTTTTATTCATTACAGAACTAGGAGCATATCCTAACAGATAACCGACCCGAACTGAACAAGGGGGAGGAAACAGCCACCTTTATACTAGGTGACAAGGGGAGGAGCCGGCAGGGGATGTGTCCAGGCATAACAAACACAACAACGGTGGTCCAGACAGGACAAAGGCGCAACTGTAGTCCACCACAACAGTGAAATAGTCCCAACCCACATCAACACAAAGTGGTCTGACCCTACTCCACTCAGTTCCACAGTAAGAGATAACTACATGTGGCACAACTAGACTCTACAAATTAAGGGCAGAAATTAAAATGCACAGAAAGAGGACAAGTGAAATTACATATTAATTATACACAAAATGGTGGCACAGTGGGTAGCACTGCTACCTCACAGCGCCAGCGACCCTGCTTCAATTCCCGCCTCAGGTGACTGTCCATCTGTGTGGAGTTTGCACATTCTCCCCGTGTCTACGTGTGTGTCCTCTGAGTGCTCCGGTTTCATCCCGCAGTCCAAAGATGTGCAGGATAGGAGGACGAGCGACATAAATACTTGGGATTATGGGTTAGGGCCCGGGTAAGTTGCTTTGTTGGAGTGCTGGTGCAGACTTGATGGGCCAAATGGCCTCTTTCTGCACTGCAGAAATTCTATGAATCTATAATGTGCTTTTGCTGAGGTCGCAGATATGGGAATAAAGGCTCCTCACTAATGCAACTGAAGATCCAGATGGGAGTTCTTTGGAAGGCAGGGTGTCATTTTTGACTCTTGAATGAACACGGGACATTACGTACAAGCATAGGAGCAGGAGTAGTCCACTCGGCCCTTCGAACCTGCTCCACTATCCAAAAGGTACTGGCTGATCTGATTGTAACTTCAACCCCACATTCCTCCCTGTCCCTGATAACCCTTCACTCCCTTGTTAATCAAGGATCTATCCACAGCAAAAACAGAAAATGCTGGATAATCTCAGCAGGTCTGACAGCATCTGTGGGGAGAGAGCAGAGCCAACATTTCGAGTCTAGATGACCCTTCGTCAGAGCTTTTGTCTTAAGGATCTATCCTCTACTGCGTTAAAATATTCAAAGACTCTGCTTCCACTGCCTTTCGAGGAAGGGAGTTCCAAAGACTCACCATCTCTGAGGGAAAACATTTCTTCTAATCTCTGTCCTAAATGGGCAACCTCATACTTTTAAATAGTGGCTCCAGTTCCAGATTCTTCCACAAGTGGAAAAATCTCTCCACATCTCTGTCAAGACCCCTCAGGAACTTATATGTTTCAATCAAATTTCCTCTTACTCCTCTAAACTCCATTGGATACTGTGGTGAACCATCGTTGGTTCCCACCAGGTAGTGCTGAGCCAGGGTCTGGCCAGTACTATGAGTCTGTATATATGTTACTGTTGGGGTTAGGGTTGGGCTGTTCTACATGTTACTGTTGGGGTTAGGGTTGGGCTGTTCTACCTGTAATATAGTTCTTATGGTACATCCCAGTCGGGCTCGGCCTCCTGGGAGAGGTATAAAGGTCACTGCTCTGTCTGGGACCCTTTAGTCTGGGATCGTGTATTATATATGGTAGCTCTATTGTAGTAGTCAATAAAAGCCTTTATTTCCTCGAGCATCTCTAGCCTCGTGAGTTATATTGCGCATCAGATACGAGCCTAGCCTGTCCAACCTTTCCTTATTAGACAACCCACCCATTTTTGGTATTAATTTTTGGTCCAAAGATGTGCGGGTTAGGTTGATTGGCCATGCTAAAAAAAAAATTGCCCTTAGTGTCCTGAGATGCGTAGGTTAGAGGGATTAGTGGGTAAATATGTAGGGATATGGGGGTAGGGCTGGGTGGGATTGTGCAGACTCAATGGGCCGAATGGCCTCTTTCTGTACTGTAGGGTTTCTATGATTCTATGATTTCTATGATTCTATGATTAATCCAGTAAACCTTTTTTGAAATACTTCATTTGCATCCTTCCTTAAATAAAACTGTACACACTGTGGGGCAGCACGGTGGCACCGTGGTTAGCACTGCTGTCTCACAGCGTCAGGGACCCGGGTTCAATTCCGGCCTTATGTCACTGTCTGTGTGGAGTTTGCACATTCTCCTTGTGTCTGCGTGGGTTTCCTCCAGGTGCTCTGGTTTCCTCCCATAGTCCAAAGATGTGCGGGTTAGGTGGATTGGCCATTCTAAATTGATCCGAATGTCAGGGGGATTAGCAGAGTAAATATGTGGGGTTATGGGAATAGGACCTGGGTGGGATTGCAGTCAGTGCAGACTGGATAGGCTGAATGGTCTCCTTCTGCACTGTCGGGATTCTATGATTCTCGTACTCCAGATGTGGTTGCACCGGTGTCCTGTGCGACTGAAGTATAACCTCTGTACTTCTTTATTAAATTCCCCTTATAATGAAAAATAACATTCTATGAGCTTTCCTAATTACTTCCTGTACTTGCATACTAGCCTTTTGTGATTGAATCTCATTGAATATCCATTGAATCCATGAGACTAGGATGAGTGAACACCCGTCCCACCAGCATGTATTGAAAACCTCTTAACTTTTCTTGCTCTACCGCTGCAGGCCCAACTTCCTCAGAAGTTGTGGCGGCAGACTGCTGACTGCTGTACCTTGTTGTCCAGGATGACTTCAGCGGGTGTCCTCTGGTGGCCTGAGGCCTTCAGGGTCTCGGACAGTGAAGGGTCTCCTGCTCTGAGGCAAGTGCACCCCCATCAGCTGGAGTTGATGCGTTCACTGGCAAAGGGGAGTATCCTGAGTGAATGCCCTCGGGATGCCTGGCAGGGGCTCCTCCTCCCTTTGGGTGCCCATTGGCCCCTCCTTGACTTATTATTTGAGGAGAAGGTGTCCCATCCCTTTCTTATCTAGTCACAGCAAGAATGCATCCATGGCTAGAATAATGGCATGTTGGTCCGAGTACAAATCCCATAGAAACAACTGGACCTGCATCTCCAAGGCGGCCACTACCCTTACAATGGGCCCCCCCCATGCCAGAGCTATGACATGAAATGGGATGTGGATGGACTCCTCCATCCACATTCCAGTCTATTGACAGCCTGTGACAACTCTGCCTGATGTTCCCTTGCCTGTCTTTGCACCTCCAACATTTCTCTTTGGGCCAATTCCATAAGCTTATCATCAGACTTAGCCTCAGTAGTGGCCTAGTAGCCAGCAGCCCTCTGGGTGCCTGAGACCTCACCTGCCACTGTTTCCATTTGTAGACATGTGTCTGTGAGGTGATCACTAGATTGTGAACCCCTGCTTACTCTAGAACAAGGTCCCACCAAGGATTTTATGGCTTGTCCGTCAGAGGTGGGTCCAGGGGCTGGAGCTGAGTGGCGGGAGGACGGCACTTTTCCCCTTTTTTTCCTGGTACCTGAACTCGAGAGAAGAGATAATTAGTGATAGACTGGGCAGGCTCTTGCACGAGAGATCATTCACAGTAATTACCCTGCATTTTGTCGATATATACTGGCTGCTTCCTCACTGGCATGTTGGGGGAGGCCGATCTCACCTTCTACACAGGAGCAACCCCTACCTTCACCTGCCAGTTCTGTTGCCTGTTCTTTGAATGGTGAGAGTGTCCCGAACTCCAGGGTTCCCCTGCTGGCCTTGGCTCTCTCCCTTTTGTCACGGGAGGTTCTGTCCTGCATAAAGACTGATTGACTGTGAACACTATGGATTAAACAGCAGTTCTGAAGCATGCGTGGCAGTTGTGTCTGCTGATCCAGCCCCAGTAAGATATTAAGATGCAGTTTGTGCAACAACATATATGAGATGATGAATTTAAAGTGGATGCAACATGTTCAATGCTAATGTCCCCATCTGCTGGTCATGTGTGAGGTCCCTGTGGACTCGAAGCCTGATGCCCCTTTTGAGTTCGCAGTTTCGCTTAGCTCGGCGGAGTGGAGTAGATCATTCACCCTATTGTAGCACTGCAGAACAGTCCTTTCTTGTTTCCCATGGGTGCTAACCTCCCTGGAGATCTCCTCCCAAACTGGTGTCGGAAGGCCACCTGCTCCTATCCCAAGGAAAGAGGGTCTTCTGCATTTCCTGGAGGAGAATCCCCAGGGAGGCTTTGCTGAACTGTTGTGCAGATGGTTTTGTCCTCCCCAGGGCATTCGATTCCCTGTGCAACACAACACCTGGCCTGCGCTGAGTGAATGTCTGTTGGGGTGTTGTTTAAATATGGCTCCAGGACCTTTAGCCTCATGAGGTGAATCTCTGTCTGCCTCACCACGAGATTCACCGAGATTCTCCCAGATGCATAAAAATCAGTGATCTGAAAGGCGGACAATTGTGTCTATTTTACTGTTATAAGGAGAGGCTGGATAGATTGGGACTTTTTTTCCCTGGAATGTAGGAGACTTAGGGGTGATCTTATAGAGGTCTATAAAATAATGAGGGGCATGGATAAGATAGATAGTCAGCATCTTTCCCAACGGTAGCAGAGTCTAAAACTAGAGGGCATAGGTTTAAGTTGAGAGGGGAGAGATACAAAAGGGTCCTGAGAGGCAATTTTTTCACACAGAGGGTGGTGAGTGTCTGGAACAAGCTGCCAGAGGTAGTAGTAGAGGCGGGTACAATTTTGACTTTTAATGAACATTTAGATAGTTACATGGGTAAGATTGCTACAGAGAGATATTAGCGAAACATGATCAGTTGGGACTACCTTAATGGTAAAAACTGGGCGGCATGGACAAGTTGGGCCGAAGGGCCTGTTTCCATGCTGTAAACCTCTATGACTCAATGACAATGGTTTCAGGGTCATCGTTAGACTCTTCATTCCAGGAGTATGGTTAAAAACAGAAATATAGGAGTTCAGTCGGAAAAGTGGCTGAAAAACAGGAACAAAACAAAAGTTAGGATAAGTGAGCAATGATTGGGTTGCGCCCACTTTTTGTCTCAATATATGTGGAAGATTTGACATGTGCAGAAGAGATCCAATCTCAAAACCTGCTGATGACACAAAAGTAGAGTGTTAGCAAACAATGAGGACTGTAAAAGCCTTCAAGAAATTATAGACAGGTTACCAAGATGACAGACAGGTGACAGATACAATTTGATGCGGATATGTGTGAGGTAATATATTTGGAAGGAAGAACAAGGAATGCGAGTAGACAATTTAGGCTCACACTGAAGGGTGTGGATGGAGAGAAACACCAAGAGGTCCAAAGCTATCGTTCTGTAACTGTGCGAGTGCAGAAGCTACAGCCATGAAAAGGCCATGAATAGGAACAAATATTGCAAGAGTCAATAAGTAATGGTAAATTTGTGTCAAGCAATAGTCAAGCTGTGGACAGAGATAGGAGACAGAATTTAATGCCATTCCAGGGAGAATTGGGAGTCAAGGGGATTGTATAATTAGGTGGGAAGGCATCGGGTGAAAAGTCCATCATTTTCCATCTCCCCGCTATTAAGTTGGAGCAGGGAAGATTGAGGTTTACCTTCCCATCCCGAGGCCATTTTGGGGCCTTAACAATTACAGGCCATTTAAAGGCCTAATCCCATCACCACTGGTGGCATGCCAGGAGCAATAGGGGCTTACACAACATGACCAGGCCGCTAGGTATACCCTGGTGCTCTGCCTCCTGGCTTGTTGGGTGTGGGTTGGTGGACAGTCCCTCCTGATCAGGCCGAGGGAGGACCCTACTGGTGGCAAAGACCGCCACTGCTGAAAGCCACTTCCCTTCCCTCCTCATAATGCCCCACCCCCTCACCAGAGCCTGCCTGACTGGCCCCAGCAAATCCACTCTACTCATCCCCCCTCACCTCTGGACCCCCAGCACTGCTCCTTGTCCCTGGCCTATAACAGTCCTAGCAGTGGCCCTCACTCTCAGTGCTGGGACTGAAGAGTTGCCGGCCGGCCCTTTGATTAGATAGCAGCTCTTGAAGGTGTGAGTTAAGTCTCCATAGGCCCGGTAACCCTGGCGGTTAGGCAGCTCCATGTCTGATAAGGATTTAATCCCAGGGCCCTCGGAAATAGCTGTGACAGGAGTGTCTGAAGCTTTTCAGCCAGTGGATGGGCCGCTATCACGACCTTCAAATCCGGTCCTCTATGTGACACCATTATAGAAGAGATGAGAAAATGCATTGACGCCACTGTACAGCTTTGTTTCATTAGGACGATGCCATGGATGGAAATTGTATTCTTGAGGAAGATTCAGTGAACACTTCTTCTGGAGCAGAGAAGGCTAAACAGAGATTTAATGGGGATTCAAGCTGCCGAGGGTTTTGCCAGATTTCATGAAGGAAAATGATGGTTGGAATTCTCCGACCTCACCCGTGACTGGGATTCTCCAGTCCCGCTGCAGCGAATGGAGATTTGGTTGAGCGCCAAATTCTCCGTCATCACTGGCAACACTGTTGAGTTTGAAGAATTCCGCCCAATATCTTTTGGATGGGAAGACAATGATGAGGTGCCACCAGTTTATAATTGTCGTTAAATACTGAAAACGAGACTTTAGAAGGAATCTTTTTACTCAGAAGATAATTGTAATATTAGATGCTTTGTCGCAGGGGATGTTTGAGGCTATTGCTCCTTTATAGTTATGCATATTCATGACAGAGGAAGACACAGAGCTATGGGTATATTCTGATTAGTTCTGGGTAGCTGTAACAGAGAACAGACACAGGCACTGAACAAAGTGGCAACCCCCTGTGCTGTAAACTTCTATCATTCAAAGATTAAATGACTTTTCAGTGCTTATCATAATGAAATCAGTGGGTCTCAAAATAAATACTACCGCACGCTTTGATGGTTAATTGTATTTTTTTGAGAAATGAATAGCAATGTGGAAATATCAATCCATTTTGTTAGTGTCTTGACTTGAGAATAACTGGGCGTGTTTTCTGTGCTGGTCTTCACACAAGCGCTAATGAATTTTGTTCTGTACCACAGGAGCGGGCTTGTGATCGAAAGAGCTTTAACAACTGTTCAAACAGTCTGACTGGCTGTTTTAAGATTTCCTTCCCTTATCCTTTGAAGAGAATAGAAATGAATTTTGCTGCAATAATTTGCTGTCTGAATTTCAGACAGTTGTCAACGCTGCAGTCCTCATTACATGCCAACAACAACTTGAGCTCAGAGAGTGTTTACATTTATGTAGGAATTAATTGATAACTTTCTTAAAGAACTTGCACAGGCTGCATTTGCCAGAACTGCAGATGCGGATGAGGAAGCAGGATTAGGAAAATAAATGACAGATTCCTGCATTCAGAGGGCTCCCTAACACCTTCCCACTTAAAGTTTATTTATTAGTGTCACAAGTAGGCTTACATGAAGTTACTGTGAAAATCCCCTAGTAGCCACACTCTGGTGCCTGTTTGGGTACACTGAGGGAGAATTTAGCATGGCCAATGCACCTAACCAGCACTTCTTCTAGACTGTGGGAGGAAACAGGAGCACCCGGAGGAAACCCACGCAGACATGGGGAAAATGTGCAGATTCCACACAGACAGTGACCCTGAGCATCAAACCTGGGTCTGTGGTGCTGTGAGGCAGCAGTGCTAACCACTGCGCCACCGACCTTCTGAGTGATCCTGCCAGAAGTGGGGTCTGACCTACACTACCGACCTGTCCAGCAATGCTGGGTAGCCAATAAGGATCAATTAAATAAGTTGAGATCTGCCAGATGATAAATGTGTGCTCCCACTGAGGCTGAAGCCTGGCTGTTGCTAGGGAGCAGCCTCCCAGTGGTAGGCCAAGAGGCCATTGATAGCCCCATTAACTCCACTCCATCTTGAGGTGCCCTGGAGTTCTCTGGCCTTCCTCTCCTTGTAGGGCTGCTGACTTGACATCGCTGTGGGCCCCTCCCATGGCACGGCCAATTCCCTGATCGCTTCTCGGCCTTTTGGCTAGGATCAGGTGTGGTATGGTCCGCAGCCCATGGTCGGCCGCACTTGGTTGAGGTCATTGGGTTACGCTGGAGCTTCATATGTTTCATATGAAGCAATTTTTTAAAGCGGCATCTCGGCCTTTTGGCTAAGATGCAAATGAGCTCAAGTCTTGGAGGAGGAACCTCCCCCTTCTCCAATCAGCTTGGCTCATGTAGATCGGGCCCAGGACAGGGTGGTTTGGTCGCTCACCCTGTCTTGTCAGCCTGGATCTGAAATGTCTCAACTTGTTGAGACTCTGAATTGGATTTGATTTGATTGAATTGGAAAAGTATTAAAAAAAAATTCCCTGATCTGCTGCCTCCCTGAGTTTGACAGGGGTCCCAGAAGATGGCACTTTGATTTGTTGCCTTCGGGAAGATTACGACTCACTTCACCGCAGGGCATTTCTGGATTCTTGACCCAGAATAGAGGTCAACGTCAAGATTACAACCCAGCTGGGAACGTTCAGCCCAATGGATCACATGGCTTTGTTGAGTGTTGGATGATTTTATGAAAATTGCTGCAGCAGTTACTGCTATTGGAGGAGCAAGGAATCAATGATATCAACTTTTGGGTTCCCGTTTTAACTGTGAAAGTGCAAACTGCAGTAGTTAGTGTCAACTGAGTTATAATCATGACAAACACTGACAATTTCATCGTCACTACAACCACAAAACCAGGCTTACATACATACGCACTCTTTGGTGCTATTTACTTTTCTCTACATGTCAAACATAGAAGCTACAGTGCAGAAGGAGGCCATTTGGCCCATCAGGTCTGCACTGACTCTCCGACAGAGCATCTTACTCAGGTCCTAACCCCATAACCCCACATATTTACTCCGTTAATTCCCCGAACCTATACACCTTTGGATGCTAAGGGGCAATTTACCATGGCCAATCCCCCTAACCACATCTTTGGACTGTGGGAGGAAACCGGAGCACCCGGAGGAAACCCATGCAGACACGGGGAGAATGTGCAAACACCATGTCGACAGTGACTCAAGGCCAGAATTGAAGCTGGGTCCCTGGTGCTCTGAGGCAGCAGTACTAACCACTGTGCCACTGCTTGTTTAGAAGATTGGTTCAACCGAAACAACTGATTGATCAGTTAAGCAGCAATTTTATGTTTTGGACACAAAAGAAACAATCACTTTAATTTGCACATATTAATTAAGGATCATTATGTAGATCCTTTGGGATTAGGAAAAAGCAAAAATGATATCTATTTTCAAAATGGGATGCCAAATTGGACCCAGGCAACTACTGGTGTAACATTAATGGCCAATAAAGGTGGCATGGTGACACAATGATTAGCACTGCTGCCTCACAGCTCTAGGGTCCTGGGTTTGATACCTGGCTTGGGTCACTGTCTGTGTGGAGTTTGCACGTTTTCCCCGTGTCTGCATGGGTTTCCTCTGGGTGCTCTGGTTTCCTCCCACAGTCCAAAGATGTGTGGGTTAGATGCATTGGCCAAGCTAAATTGCCCCTTAGTGTCACGTGATGCATAGGTTAGAGGGATTAGCGGGGTAAATTTGTGGGGTTACGGGAATAGGGCTTGGGTGGGATTGTTGTTGATGCAGACTTGATGGGCCGAATGGCCTTCTTCTGCACTGTAGGGATTCTAAATGATGGGAATGATTCTAGGCAGTGGGTTGAAAAAGTGCTTGAATAACTAGAAACATCCAGCAGGGGCTGATCATGCTTAAATATCTTCTCCACTTTTTTGAGCAAATAAAGCAGGAAGTTGAGCTCTCTTTCATATTAATTTACTTGAACTTTTGAAATGCCTTTGACATAGTCTCCATTAGGTACTTTTAATACAAAATGAAATTCATGGACATCTGGTTAAACTGAGACTTACTGGATAAGTTCTGATGAAAGGTCATCGGTCTGCCGAACTGCCTGAGTGGTTTCGATCATTTTCTGTTTTTATTTCAAATTTCCAGCATCTCCAGGTTGTTGCTTTTATTTGACTAGATAATAAGAACGGAATATGAAGCATACATTATCTTGGTTCTGCATTTGGCTGTAAGCAAGTGCAGGAAACATCAGCCAGAGAGGATTATGTATCTGTGAGGAACCCTCTTAATTATCTGTCCATCAATCTCAAAGCACAATAATTGGGTGGGTGCAGAGGACACAGTGACATATCTACAGAAAGTTTCAGACAAATTGCTTAATTGGGCAAAGAGATTGCAAATGAATAATAATGTAAAAATTGCAAATGTATATAAAATAAATGATATAAACAGTGAAGGGAATGTGCACCGGGAGATTTTGAAAGGGACCTGAATATGACAGTAGACTCTTCACTTTCAATGTGAAAAGAATCTCAGGAAAGAATGAAAAAGGTCAGCTACGTGTTAGAGCACCTAGCCCGAAACAGGCTATTGTTAATCTATTCGAGTTGTGCTGAGGGTTTATAATGATAGATCTGACCACACCTGGTATACCTTGCCCAAATTTATATTTGGTATGTTTCATTGCACAACGTGCAGATAATGTCAAGAATAATCAAAACAGGTACAGTAAGAGGAAAGATTAAGACCTTTTTTTTAGAAAGAGGCTTAAAGAACTCTAATAGAATCCTACAGTGCAGAAGGAGGCCATTTGGCCCATCGAGTCTGCACCGATCACAATCCCACCCAAGCCCTATCCCCATAACCCCATGCATTTATCCCAGCTATTTCCCCAATGCTAAGGGGCAATTTAGCACGGCCAATCCACCTAACCCCCAAAGCTTTGGACTGTGGGAGGAAACCGGAGCACCCGCGGAAATCCACACAGACCTGGGGAGAATGTGCAAATTCCACGCAGACTGTGATCCAAGTGGGGAATCAAAGCCAAGTCCTTGACGCTGTGAGGCAGCAGTGCTAACCACTGTGCCACCTTGCCACCCTCCTTGTTGCATATATATTAGTAAACTGCACAAAGTGAGTCCAGGACATTACTGCATAGTAAGTTAAGACAGCAAGGCAATAAACCATTAATCTAACATTAGTTTAAAGCCATTTCAAACAGATCTTATGTGGGACATTTCTTAATTAATTGGTGGTAGTTTGAAATTGTCAAACAGATAATGGAATGAAGTCAAAGGCATTAAGAGGAGTTGTGGTGGGTGGTTTTGTGAGATGAATTCAATGGGCAGAATGGCCTTTTGCATCTGTGACCTTTCTTACATTCCCTTATTGAATTATCCATAACCACTTGGGATTGAATTTCATTAGGGGTTCTCCTGATTGTCTTCAATAATTACAACATAAACTTGTTTATGTCATTTGATTGTAACACTACATTCTGCACTCTTTCCTTTCCTTCTCTATGTACGGCATGCTTTGTCTGTATAACACGCAAGAAACTGTATACTAATACATGTGACAATAATAAATCAAATCAATATCATTGATTTTTTTAACCAAGAACACCTACTTGAATAACAGACTGAGCTAATGATATTTGTTTGTTTCTATATGATAGTTTATGCTAGGTTTAAATGTGTTATAACAGATTTTTCTCTTGTCTATTGTGTTATACTTAACAGTAATTTGGCAGTAAATACTCTGTAACATCATACAAGGCCTCAGGCAAAACTTATCCTGCCAAAGCAGGGATAATGTTTCCAGTAGGAGACAATGCAGTACATTAGTGACATATTCTGAATTAAGCAATTACCCATTCTAAGCAGCATGGTTAGGTTGGCTAAGTGGCTGACACAACAACAGTCATTCTGTCGCTCTCAACATGAAAGAGTGGAAAATAGAATCAAAGGCAAAAATCCATTTAACTTCACACACACGTATCGTGGGCCCAACCATCTTCAGCTGCTTCATTGATGGTCTTCCTTCCATCATAAGATCAGAAATGGGGATGTTCGCCAATAATTGCACAATGCTCAGCACCATTTGCGTCTCCTCAGATACTGAAGCAGTCACTGTCCAAAAAATTCAAGACTGGACAATATCCAGGCTTGGGCTGACATGTGGCAAGTAAGATTCATGCCACACAAAAGTCAGGAAATGATCATGTCCAACAAGAGAGAATCTAACCATTCCTCCTTAACATTCAATGGCATTAACATCACTGAATCCCCCATTATCAACATCCTGGGGGCTTTACCATTGACAAGAAACTGAACTGGACTAGCCACATAAATACTGTGGCTACCAGAGGAGGTCAAAGGCTCCGAATCTTGTGGCGAGTAACTCACCTCCTGATTCCTCAAAACCTGTCCACCATCGATAAGGAACAAGTCTGGAGTGTTATGGGATACACTTCACTTGCCTGGGTGAGTGCGGCTCCAACAACACTCGAGAAGCTCAACACCATCCAGGATAAAGCAGCCCACTTGATTGACACCCCTTCCATATTCACAGCTTGACAGCCGTGTGTACCATATACAAGATGCACAGCAGGGATTCATCAAGTCTTCTTAGGCAGCACCTTCCAAACACATGACTGCTACCATCCAGAAGAACAAGGGCAACAGATACATGGGAACACCACCTCCTGCAATTTTCCCTCCAAGTCACTCACCATCCTGATTTGGAAATGTATATAGTGGGCCGAAGAACCTATTCTTATTTTAGACATTCTTACGGAAATATTAGCTGTAAAAGACTGCTCACAATTTCTTAGTTTAAATAATCTAAAATCTACATTAAACAGCAGACCAGGGAATGCCATAAAAACATATTAAGTAACCTGTTATCAGCAACAATTTTCCCTAGTCTTGAGTGTTGTGTCTCTTAAATCCAACTCCCTGAAAATGGACATCTGGGTGAAGTAGCAGGTTAACATGCTGTTCATTCCCCTATATGACCTGGATTTAAACCCAATCCAAACAGGTGGCATAAAAGTATTCTTTTTGCTGGCTGTAAGGATAGACTGGATAACCTCAGCATTGTGATTCCTCATGAATGCAGACACACAGCCTTTGCTGATTCCCATTCAGCAGAAATATTAAACTGATAAACTCGCTCGAGTAGAACATAAGCAAAGCTGGTGTGGAAAGTGGTTTGATAAGAAAGAACATGCAGTTATAGAGCACATTTCATACCAATCGTACTGTCAGGATATCACAAAGAACTTTATGGCCAAAAACCTTTTTTTAAAATGTAATCATTGTTGTAGGTAAAAGCAGTGGTGAATTTGATGAGAGCGCTTTTCTGTTTTCACACACCCCCCCCCTCCCCCCTTCCACCAACCTTCCCCTGGCTCCAGTGATGGAGATGACTGTATTGGCTACCAATGGGATCTTCCTGTCCTGCCGATGACTGCCCCATTCTGTGTCGCTCACCCATCTTACCATCCAGGGACTTGCCGTGTTGGGGGGGGGGGGGGGGGGGGTGCGGGGGGTTGTCCTTGGCAGGACTGGTAGATTCTGCGGGCAGGAAGGGTTGGAAAATTCTGCCCCATGATACAGCTTCCCTTGTCCTCACTTTTCATCCCACCAGCCCCCCCATATTCAACATTCTACCATTTCCGCCATTCCCAGTGTAATCCCACCACCAAACACATCTTCCCCCTCCCATCTCAGCATTCCAAAGGTACCATTCCCTCTGTGATACCATGGTCTACTCCTCAATTACACACAGCACCTCATCCCCTTCCAATGACACTTTTCCATGCAAACACAGGGGATTTAGCACGTTCCCCTTTATCTCCTCTCTCCACGCCACCTAAAGCCCCACATATTCCTTCCAGATAAAACAGTGACTTTAGAGTACTTCTTTGTATTTAATATACAATATTTAATATGGGCGGCACAGTGGTTAGCACTGCTGCCTCACGGCGCCAGGGACCCTCGAGTTCGATTCCCAGTTTGAGTCACTGTTTGTGTGGAGTTTGCAAGTTCCCCTGTGTCTGCGTGGGTTTCCTCCGGGTGCTCCAGTTTCCCCCCACCTGTGCGGGTTTCGTTGATTGGCCATGCTAAGTTGCCTCTTAGGCGGACTAGCTAGGGTAAATACATGGGGTTATGGGAATCAGGCCTGGGTGGGATTGTGGTGCAGACTCGATGGGCCAAAATGGCCTCCTTCTCACTGTAGGATTCTATGATTCTAATATACTATATTCACCGCTCACAGTGCGGCCTTCTCTATACTGGGAAGACTAAACATATATTGGGTGATTGCTTTACTGTTCAGTCTGCAAGAATGATTGCAAGCTTCCAGTGACCTGTCATTTCAATACTCCACCTTGCTCTCACACTGGCATCCCTGTCCTTGGCCTACTGAACTGTTCCAATGATGGTCAACATAAGCTTGAAGAAGAACACATGTGGGTTCAACAAATTCAGACCTTAAAACTCTGCCGCTCGATTTTATTTCCTCATCTTTGTTTGGTTTTCTCTCTGATATTTGCTTTCAGACAGTAGCAGACCTTTTCGAGGCAGACCTTTGGTTTCTTGGTTTCCCGTCTTGCCTGATTACATTTCCCTATGTAACTCTTCTGTTATTCACTCTCCTTCTTCCACCCCATCACAAACCTTTCTTTTGTTCTTGTCCCACTCATTCCTTTCTCTAACATTTTCTTGTCCTGATGTAAGGTTATCGATCTGAAACTCCAACTCTATTTCTCCCTTCACAGCTGGGTTTGACCTGCTCAACATTTCCAGGTCCTATTGTACATCAACATTTCCCAATGGATCACCATTTAAATAATACTCTGCTATTTCCAGCATTTTCTGTTTCTGCTCTGAAGTTGTGAGTCGGCAAATATGTGGCAAATGCAGTATAATGTGGATAATGTCAAGTTATCTACATTGGACGGAGAAACAGAATAGCAGAGTATTATTTAAATGGTGATCCATTGGGAAATGTTGATGTACAATAGGACCTGGGTGTCCTTGTACACCAGTCACTGGAAGCAAGCATGCAGGTAAAGCAAACTGTTAGGAAGGCAAAAGATATGCTGGCCTTCATTGCAAGAGGACTCGTCTACAGGAGCAAGGATACCTCACCGCAGCTGAACAGGGCCTTGTTGAGACCACACTTGAAGTAATTTGTGCAGTTTTGGTATGCTTATCTAAGTACAATTATATTTGCCAGAGAGGGAGTGCAGTGAAGGTTCACCAGACTGATTCCTGGAATGACAGGATTGTTGTATGAGGAGAGATTGGTGTCGATTTGACTTGTATTCACTTGGATTTAGAAGAATGAGAAGGGATCTAATTGAGACATATGAAATCCTGACAGGGCTGAACAAGCTGGATGTAGGGATGATGTTTCCCCTGGCTGCGGGGACTCTCAAACAAGTGGTCACAGTCTCAGGAAACAGGATTGGCCATTTAAGACTGAGATGAGGAGAAATTTCTTCACTCAAAGGGTGGTGAACCTGTGGAATTCATTACCACAGAAGGCTGTGCAGGCCAAGCCACTGAATATATTTAAGAAGGAAATAGATAGATTTCCAGATGCTAAAGGTGTTAAGAGGTATGGGGAGAACGCTGGAGTATGGCGTTGAGATGGAGAGTCAGACATGATCATGTTGAATGGCGAGCAGCCTCAGTAGGTAAATGACCCACTCCTGCTTCTATTTTCCATGTTTCTATGTTGGAGTTTAATAGAATCAATGTTAACAGAATCAAGCATGGATGTTTTATTTACTTAAGCTGGGGAGCATCCCACAGGAACCAAAAGCCCTTGTACCCTCTCTAAAATAAATAATTTATTTTTTAAGAGTTCTGTCAAGCTATACTAGTGTGGGGCCCACATCTATTACTGAACCTTGGTCTATTCTCACTCTGTCTCCATTTTCTAGCAATGCTCATCTTTCAGGGGCAGGAATCTCAGCTGATCTTTTCCATCTTCCCAGTTCAAGGGTCGGCAGACTAATTGTAGGATTCCACCCATCAATCTGACTGAGATAAAAATGATAGCCAAGTTCCGTAACATGGGACAGCCTCAACCGGGATCTTGGCTTCATGTCACACTATCTCCCATCATTTGGCCTGGGCGTGCAAAACCTTACTAACTGTCCTGGCTTGAGACAATTCACACCTCTTTAACCTGAGCTTAACCCTCTCTCCACTTGCATTGTCTGTACCTGTAAAGACTTGATTACCTGTTAAGACTCACATTCCAACCATTATCTTGTAATTGAGTCTGTGTCTATATATGCCCTGTTTGTGAACCCAATTCTCCACTCACCTGACGAAGGGGCAGTGCTCCAAAAGCTCGTGCTACCAAATAAACCTGTTGGACCTTAACCTGGTGCTGTGAGACTTCTTACTGTGCCTACCCCAGTCCAACGCCGGCATCTCCACATCATGAGATAAACAATGCAGTATTGATCAGGAATCAATTTGGGACTTTTCTCATCTAGGTGACACAGCTGTGGATTTACAGAGCCAGACGGGCATTTGCACTCAGCACCATCCAGGGGCAAGAGCCAATCATTTATAATGGATGCCGTTAAATGGGTAGAGATATATTGATGCAGAATTTAGCTCCTCATTGGCAACAATGCATTGTTTGAATTGGGCTGATGAAAACAAACATATTATTCCCATATTTTAGTCCTGGGCAAAAGGAAATGTCAGCAGTTTTATCAGCATTGCTCAGTACCTGCAGTCTTAAGAATGGCAGATAGACTCCAGTCCCAATCAGATTCCATTGGGTTGTGTTTTTTTGAATGTCGAGTAATATTGACTGGGAATTCTCCACTGTTATACTGAGTTAGAGTGAAGGCTTAAATTGGGGCTTTATGAGTAATATCATGGTTGGTGCTCTTAGGGTAGCTGTAGATTAGGCGCAGGTGACTGAAATTGTCTGGTGCTGTAGCCTAAGGTCTTCTGTGCCCTCAGCAACCCTCACCCACCCACAACCCCCACGAGTCCATAGCATGATCTACCATGGTGAGGAAGCACCTCTGACACTGAGAGTTTGTGCTCCAGGCATGTATGAGCTTTACTGCATCTTAAAAATATATAAATGGAGTTAAAGCCTCATAATGCAGCTTCAGCACTGGGAGAGTGCTGCTTGAGCTCAGCATTCATTTAAAAGAAGCATTGTGGTCCTTGGCTCATTCAGTCAGGTTGCTTCCTGTATTCACCTTTCTAGTTGCTCAGAGAAAGCTCATGGCTCATGGATTTAATCCTCTGTTCCACAGTGACGTTGGATTTCACCACTGCAGTTATTCACATCTTTTTAAAACTTCTTCCATCTGTGCTATTGTTATTTGTTGGTTGTGACTGGCTAAGGCACAATTGCTGAGATGTAGATGTGTCTGAATAATAACTGGTTTATGAGATGAACATAACTATATATAAGGCTACAGGTGTTCCTCAGTCTAAGCCATCAGCTTTTCCCTTCATGACTCTGAATGATGTATCTCTCTCTTACATCATTATGTGGGCGATACCTGTTTCTCTGGACCCACACATTCATCTTTGCAAACCGGAACACCCGGATAGTGCAAGCGTTAGCCGAGAAAGTTAGGGCCAGGAAGTAACGTTGGCGTGGTGCCGACAGGTTCCATGCTGCATTGTCCTGCAACAATGAAGTGCTGTGGGGTGAATTAACAAGGGCTGAGTGGGACTTCCACTCCTCCATGTCCCAGAATCTGATGGGTGGCGGGGGTGGGGGGGGGGGGGGGGGAGAGAGGGCAGCAACATAAGTCTTGGCAGTACCATAAAGGCACCAGTCACCTCTGCTGGGATTGCAGCAGAAGCAGAAGATGGATGCCCCGAGCAGGTAAGTCCCTGGAGGGTTTGGATAGATTCAGGAGATGGGCAGGATGGGAGGGGCTGGGTTTAAGGGAGGGTACAAGTATGACAGAATGATGGAGGATTGACTTTTGGGAAGCCACCCTGTGATTATCAAAGGGTGACCTCTTCCCCCCCCGCCTTCTCCCCTTTGGACTATCCCTTTGTAGAAACTATCTGCTGGGTTCTAGAGGAGAACGTTCAGATCAGATGCAGGTGAAGAGTACGGTCCAGGCTGGTTGAGGTGTCTAAAATGATTGCCATCCGATCTGCCATATATAATCGCGAGTGGAAAAGTTGGCGTCAAATGCTGACCTTGCCAGCGATGCCCACATCGCAAGAAAAAGGAAAACAGGCCCTCAGGTTATACACAAGCACGATTAGTTTCATTAGTTTAATGAGCAAAGTTATAAAATTAGATTTGGGTTGGGGCCACTGTCCTGACCATCACGGTGGAGTGGTGGGGAAGGGGCTTACAATTACCCAAATATTTATTTTCTCTTATGACAAAAAAAACCTCAAAAGAAATGCATCAATTTACAACACATAAAACATCACTCAGTATGTCCGAAACCATCTTTAATGCATTAACTAATGATGACATGCATTGTGACTAGGGCAATCTTCTGCATATTGCTCGTCATTTGATTTACAGTACTCCACCCACTGGTTCAACCTGTCTATCAGTGTTATATACAGTTTGCCTCATTCAATTTTCTGAACCATTTCCTCCAATTGGCATTGTCTGACCTAGGTTCTTTCAATTCAGTGTGGTAACGCTTGTGCAATAAATAAAGGTTAATTTCCTCGTAGTATTCCATATTGCTTTTTGAATTAATTTTCAGGAATGCACAAAGCTCTGTTTTTGGCTCACAGAAATAAATTAAGCTTCTGCTCCCAGCACAACATGCAATTAATTGTAGTACTGAATCTTAGTGGAGCTGAGCGTTTGGACTGATGTGAACTGCACCAGCAGTTTGACCACATGTTTTCTGGGCAGTGATCTAGCTAGTACTCCAAGGGGATCATTGGGATACCTTTGGGCTAAGTATAAGGAGTGCTGGCCAGAATGCTCATGCTAAGCACTGAATTCTAGTCATTACTTTTTATGCAAAGCTATGTGAAAAGACATTAAGGATGGAATTTAGTGCCATCCCCCGATGACAAGACTGGCTGTGGGGAGCATCTAATTGAGCCGGAGGGTGGTTGGTGGGAAACCAGATGCATTCTTGCCAACACTCCGATTAAGTCTCTCACCGGTTAAGACTCTCACCAATTTTTACAGATGCATCATAGGAAACATTCTTTCTGGATGTATCACAGTTTGGCATGGCTCCTGCTCTGACCAAGACTGCAAGAAACTACAAAGGGTTGTGAACGTAGACCAGTCCATCATGCAAACAAACCTACCATCTACTGACTCTGTCTACACTTCCTGCTGCCTCGGAAAAGCAGCCAGCACAATCAAGGATGCCACGCATCCCGGACATATTCTCTTCCACCTTCTTCCATCGAGAAAAAGATACAAAAGTCTGAGATCACGTGCCAACCAACTCAAGAATAGCTTCTTCCTTGCTGCCATCAGACTTTGAATGGTTCTACCTTGCACTAAGTTGATCTTTCTCTACATCTTAGCTATGACTGTAACACTACATTCTGCACCCTCTCCTTTCCTTCTCCCCTATGTACTTTTTGAATGGTATGCTTTGCCTATATAGCATGCAAGAAACAATATTTTTCACTGTATTCCAATACATGTGACAATAATAAATCAAATCAAATCAAAATCTGTAGTGGGAAAGTCCATGGACAATCTTCATGCTTTACCATCAGTTGAGGTCCTTAAGTCATCAATTTATGTGGGTCTCAGCCTGTTACCACTGGCATTAATACAGCAGCAGACAGGGGCATTCAGTGTCTGATCGAAGAGTCTGACATTGGGAAGGGAGGCCCACTCAAAGCCAGCCCTCTCTCCTTGCTACTTAGCCCCCTCCCCCATGACCGCCACCCAGTGATCCCCCTTCCAACCATCATGCATTTATGGCTTGTGACCCAGCAATTTAACTAGGCCTTGGGTAGGTGTTATACCAGCAGCAGCCACTGCCTCCCTGTTGGCGCTGTCATTCAATCGAATGGTTGTCCTCTGATTGGCTGGAAGTTCTTGGCGAGTAAGACTGCCAACACTTGGGTCCTTAATTCCAAGTGAAGGCCTGCCACTGTCCAGTTAAATGCCTGAGGAGTTAATATGATGGACCGTCCCTAAAAGAGGTGATGCAGAGGTCCCATGAACCCTCCAGCTGACAAGCGAGATCCTCTTGCCAGCATTAAATACAGCCCTAACATAACAATAGATGAATGAGATACATTTGATTCACTTTGCAATCTTAGTAACAAATGCATGATCATCTGGCCATAATTGTGTGGCAAACCTTCCCCCCCCCCCCCCCCCCCATACCTCCTTCCGCACTGCCCCCCCATCCATTATTTTGAATGAAACAGATTATCAGTTTTGTTCAACCAGTGAGCAAAATAAATTTGAATCAGTTAGTGTGCTATTGTTACGCACAATTCCAACCCAAGCCTTTTATGTCAAAAACACAGTCTCTGCACTTCTGACTTGTTTTGGAAAGTCTTGTGTGCAAATCTCGAGTTTAAATGTTGATAATTGATGTCTATCACACTTGTACATTTTGGGCATCAGTTGTGTGCTTCCATATTTTTAAACTCACAAGATACTTAGGGGGTGAGGAAGCCTCTTTGGTCCATCTTATTTCATCCATCCAGAAATATTTTATTCTTCCCCATTGATGCTGCAGCAAATTGCTTCTTAAATGGTTTCTGGATTTTTACCTCTGGTGCTCTACCCAAGGCCCATTCCACATGTTCATCAGTGTTTGTGTGAGGAGGAACTACAAATCAGTCCCGAATTTACTTTTTCCTAGTTTGAAACCGTATCCCTTTGTCCTACTCACCAAATGGAACTTGAGATAGTAATGTGGATATAGCTTTCTTATTTCCATCAAGGGGCTATTGTACCTTTCTGATAATTAACGTAAGAATAATATGGAATGTTACAAGGGTGGAATGGGATGGGGAGAAGAGTTTAAGAAGGCAGTGGAGAAAAGGAGCCAGAGTTATCTTCACTCAGAATGATCTCAGAGTAGTGCCTGGTATTGGCAGAGGACAGCAAGGCTTGATGTGAACCAGACAAATTTGTGCAAAGCTAACTGTGTGCTTGACACACTGATGTTTGGTCCCCTTGGATTTGAGAGAACAAAAATAGGGGCTGCAGTGGGGGAATGATAAGGATGGGACACGGTGAAGGTTTTGCTGGGGACAAGGGCATGAAGTTCAAAATGAGGAAGTAGTTGAGCAAATCAGCAACTCCAGATGATATCATGGAAAAGCTAGCTAATTTGTATTGGAGATAGAACATAGAAAAGCTACAGCACAAACAGGCCCTTCGGCCCACAAGTTGCGCCGAACAATTTCCTTACCTTCCAGGCTCATCTATAGCCCTCTATCTTACTAACCTCCATGAACCTATCCAAAAGTCTCTTAAAAGACTCAATCGAATCTGCTTCCACCACCACTACTGGCAGCCGATTCCACGCACCCACAATCCTCTGTGTGAAAAACTTACCCCTAACATCTCCTCTATACCTACTCCCCAGCACCCTAAACCTGTGGCCTCTCGTGACAACCATTTCAGCCCTGGGTAAAAGCCTCTGAGAATCCACTCTATCAATACCTCTCAACATCTTATACACCTCTATCAGGTCACCCCACATCCTTTGCCTCTCCAAGGAGAATAGACCTAGCTCTCTCATCCTATCCTCATAAGGCATACCACTTAATCCCGGCAACATCCTCGTAAATCTCCTCTGCACCCGTTCTATGGCTTCCACATCCTTTCTGTTAGGAGGCGACCAGAACTGGGCACAGTACTCCAGGTGGGGTCTGACCAGGGTCCTATACAGCTGCAGCATTATCTCCCGATTTTTAAACTCAATTCCCTTTTTCCTGGCGGTATAAGGAACCTTCAGCAGCAATCCACGGGGCATTAATCTTCAGCTTCAATCATGCTTGAATTTTATGTCCTCCAAAGTTTACATCCTAATATCTTAGGCAGATCACTGAAGATATGACATTTATTCCAATAGTTAAACATGAAATGAAATTTGACATGAGGAGTGATTTTAACCTTTGGCATCTTGTGCAAACTAGGCAGCTGGGCAGTTAAAATTGGGCATGTGACTTATCTGCCCAAATGGCCTGAATCCTGCTGGCTTGTATTTCAATCTGTCCTGGGCATGAGGAAAAGGCAGTCATGTGAAGATGGCAGGGTTCTTTTTTAAATGTGCAGATCAAGGTTTGATGAAATCATTGAACCCTGAGTGCAATTTAATCTGAGTGAGGAAGCCGCAGTAACTTTCCCATCAGTTTAAGATGTGGGAAAAGGGCCTGAGATGAGCAGGAGCATGGGCCTTCCCTGCTCTGAGCTCCTCGCTTCTGGCTCACAAGACCCTCCCAGATCACCTCCCCACAGCATACCTTCATATTGGGATGATTTTCCCTTGTGCTAGTTGATATCCATCTACCACGTTACAAAACACCTTGTATTTATACAGAATTATTTCATATCTTATTTTTCAGTGCATTGATCTGTGGTATAGTCTATCATTCTTTGCACTTCTGAACTTGTGTATTTCTGGCATCCTTTGTTATTTTAATCGTGACTTGTTTTTTTTATGAAAGAGATCCCTTTCCTGCATTGTATTCCAAAAACTTACTTTCAGTTAGTCTTCAGAAAGCAAACTATTTAATGAACTCCACATAATTGGAATGTAAAATAATTCTAGTTAAGCAGGTGTCAAGTCTTTAATTGTAAATTTGTGATGTAAATATTCACCCTTCCAAAAATATAATTCATATATCGCTTCCTCCAAGCTGCTGACCTTACCACTCACAGTTACAAATGCATTATTTGCACATTAATGAGTTTGTCACTGTCAAACAGTTGTAAAATTCTTTGCATATAGTTTACAGCATCTGTCAACATTGATTCTTAACTAACTGCGTTACAGCAGATTCTGCATGGGAGACATTCCATGTCCGTGTACAGTCTTGGGAAAGCATTTAGGAAAAGTAAACAATATTGTTATTCCAAGCAGTACATGGAAATGAATTACGAAACATTAGCAAAAGCAATGAGTATGGTGACAAAGCGGTTATGTTATTGAATTAGAAATCCAGAAGCTTGATCTGGGGACATGAGTTCCCATCTCACTACAGCAGCCAGGATAATTAAATTCAGTTCATTAAATACATTTGGAATAAAAAGCTAGTTTCAGTAATGGTGACCATGTGGCTGCTCGGTTAATATAAGTTAGAAGTTAGAACTGAACAGTACAGGAACTAACACCCTTTGGCCCACAATGTTGTGCCAAACATGATGCCAAATCAGCTAATCCCTTCTGCCTGCCTTAGTCCATATTCCTCTTCTCCTTGGATATTTATATACTTATCTAAAAGCACTTTAAACACCTCTATCTTATCTGCCTGCACCACCACCCCTGACAGCAGATTCCAGAACCTAACACTGTAAAAAATCCTCACATCTCCTTCGAACTTACCCCTCTCACCTTAAGTGCATGCCCCCTCGTGTTAGACATCATTCAATTCCATCCCTGTTGCAGCTTGTCTACTGAACTACTCACCACTGGTCTATGTACCTTCATCTCAACCTAAGTACAACTGCTCTTTCCTCCTTCACACAATACTCTTAAACCTATCTCTTTAGTCAATGTCCTTGTGTCTAATGTGGCTGGGTGCCTAATTGTACGTTTTAATGTTCCCGTGAAGGTACCTTGGGACATTTCACTGCATTGAAAAAGTCAAGAAGAATGCCAAGTTGTGGTGCCAGCTCTTTAGACTATTCAATTCACTCAATTTTCCTGCTGGCCTTTTGGTCCTGTAAATTGTTAACCCCTCAACCATTTGTACAAATGGGATATAAATTTCTTTATAAACCAACTGTCTTGATATGCTGTAATACCCCATTTAATTCTTAGCTTAAATTTTAGGGAAATAATTCATTTTATTACATGTAGTGGGTTTCACTCACTTTGTGCAACACTCAATAAGGCAGTAATCTTTGAATACCAACATTTGACCTCCAGTGTCCAATTTAAGCTATACCCATAACTAATTCACTCCTTCAGTACGCGGACAACAAAGACAAAATGCCAACAAGGAAACAGTCAACTGGTGGATCGATTGTAGACACCCATCTGGTTCACTCATGCTCTTTGGGGAAGTTATTCTGTTATCCTGTTAGGTCTGCCCTACATGTGACTCTAGATCTGCAGCAATGTGGTTGACCCCCCAACTGCCCTCTGAAATTGCTTAGCAACTTAAACCACAGTAAGAATCTATAATAAGAATAACATTGGGGAAAACACCTGGTATCAATCAAGACACTGGACACAAAGGCTAATGTCTGGGGATTTGTACCCAAATTGGGAGAGCCGTGCTACAGACTTGTCAAGCAACAGCCTGACAGGGTCCTACTGACCAACTCACACAGACAGTTTCAGAAGATGGCCAGAATTCTCTGATCTCGCCCGAGGCTGGGATTCTCCGGCCCTGCTGCTGTGAACGAAGATTTGCCTAAGCGCCAAATTCTCCATTCTCACCAGCAGGGCATGCGAGACCAGAGAATTCTGGCCAATGTCCCAGAGTCCTTCATTACCATCTGCTTCACTGACACAACAGACCCAGCCGAGGGGCATGGTGATGCAGTTTGGTACAGTTGGAAGTGGCCCTGGGCGTTTACAACATTTGTCTGCAGACCCCATGAAGTCTCATGGCATCAGCTCAAATATGGGCAAGGAAATCCTCTGCCAATTGCCACCCACTGCCTTCCGTCAGTTGATGAATCAGAATTCCTCCATGTTAATCAACACTTGGAAGAAGTACTGAGCATATCAAATGTAGAGAATGTACTCTAGTTGGAAGACTTCAACGTCCGTCACCAAAAATGGCCCAGTAGCACCACAACTGCCCAAACTGGCCGGGTCCTCAGGGATATCCCTGCCAGACTAAGCCTGCAGCAGGTGTTGAAGGAACCCACTTGATGGAGAAACCTATTTGACCTTGTCCTCAGCAATGTATTTGTCCACAACAATGGTGACTGTAGAGTCCTTTTAAATATGAAATCCCAAACCTCACAAGACACTCTCCATTACATTGTGCAGCACCACCAGCAAGCTAAATGAGATATATTTAGAACAAATCTAGCAGCTCGAAACGCAGTATCCATGAAGCGCTCTGGACCATCAACAACAGCAGAATTATATTCCTCCACAATCTGTAACACTATGACCTGATATCTCCCTCACTCCAGTTTGCTGTTAATCCAAGGGTCCAATCATGGCTTAATACAGAATGTAAGAGAACATGCCAGGAGCAACACTGTGTGTATCTAAAAAGGAGGTGCCAAACCATTGAAACAACCACACATGTTTGCTTAACAATAGCTGCAGGATGCTATAGACCAGAGTTCTTAAACCTTGGGCCATGACCCCCCACTGGGGTCACAGATTGAGCAATTGAGGTTGTGTAAGGTAGCAATGACAACCATGGGCCTGTTGATATATACGTACAGCTTTTTATTTCTATCTGCGATTGGAAAGCCGTGATTCGAACACGATGTACTAAGAGAATTTTCCCTGAGGCCCCATCAGTGCCTGAAAAATGATTATTGAGAAAGTCATCATGCTTTAGTTGTCCCCCTTCCCCCGACTCTGAAGCTCTCCCCATCCAAGCAGTACTTGCTCAGTGATGGGACCCGACAACATCCTGGTTGTAGTATGGAAGATTTGTACTCCAGAACAAGCCAGGCCTTTAGTCAAGCTGTTCCAGTACAACAACAACATCAAACCAACCATGGTGAAAATTGCCAAGGTATCTCTTGTCCTCAAAAAGCAGGACAAACCAATTTGCCCAATTTCTGGCCCATCAGCATACTTTCAGTTGTCAGCAAAGTGATGGGAAGTGATGTCAACAGTGCTATCGAGCAGCACCTACTTAGCAAATAGATGCAGACTGACGCTCAGTTTGGGTTCCGCTGAGAGTATTTGCTTCCCGACCTGGTTGCAGCCTTCTTCCAAATATGGATTAAAGAGGTGAACTCCAGAATCGAGATGAGAGTGACTACCCTTGCGATCAAGGTAACATTTGAATGTAAGTGTAGCATCCAGAAGCTCAAGTAAAATTGAAGTCAATAGGAATCAAGGGGGAAAAGTTTCCACTGGCTGGAGCTACACCTTGTGCAAAAGAAGATGTTGTGATTTTTGGAGGCCAATTATCAGATCCTGATGACATTGTGGCAGGAGTTCCTCAGGGTAGTGTCCTCGGTTCGAGCAACTCTAACTGTTACATCAAACGCCTCCCTTCCATAATAAGACCAGATGTATGGATTTTCATTGATGATTGCAGAGTGTTCATTTCCACGTTGCAACTCCTCAGGTAATGAAGTTATCTTTATCCACTGAGCAAGAACTGGACAACATTCAGACTTGGGCTGATACCTGACAGGTAAACATGAGTGCCACACAAGTACCATCTGAACAAGAAAGAATCAAACCACTCTTTTGACATTCAATGTCATTACCATGACTGAATTCCCCACTATCAACATCCTGGCAGCGACCATTTACAGAAACTTAACTGGACCAGCCATGAATACTCTGGCTACAAGAGCAAGTTGGAGGTTGAATATTCTGGGAAAGTATCTCACCTCCTCACTCCCCTAAGCTGGTCCATCATCTACAAGACACATGTCCGGAGTGTGATGGAATATTCTCCTCTTGCCTGAGTGAGTGCTACTCCACCAAGAAGCTCAACACCATTCAGGACAAAGCAATCCACTTGACTGGAACCCCGTCCATCACCTAAAACATTCACTGCCTCCATCATCAGTGCATTATGGTTGCTGTGTGTATCTTCTGCAAGAAGAACCCATCTGGTTCACTAATGTCCTTTTAGGGAAGGAAATCTGCTGTCCTTACCTGGTCTGGCCTACATGTGATACCCGAGCCACAGCAATATGGTTGACTCTAAACTGCCCTTGGGCAACTAGGGATGGGCAATAAATGCTGGCCAGCCAGTGACGCCCATGTCACGTGAGTGAATAAAAAAAGTAACTCGCCAAATCTCCTTTGACAAATCAGCCTTTACCATCCAGGAGGACTAAGGCAACAAGTGTGGGAACAGCATTGCGGCAACAAGTGTGGGAACACCATTGCGGCAACAGGTGTGGGAACACCATTGCGGCAACAAGAGTGGGAACACCTTTGCCTGCGTGTCTCCTTCCAAGTGACACACTACTCCGGGTGCTCCGGTTTCTTCCCACAGTCCAAAGACGTGCGGGTTAGGTTGATTGGCCATGATAAATTGACACTTTGGGCCCAATTTTACCATCAAGTTGCACCCATTTTCAGGCACGAAAACTTGGTAAAGTCGGGTGTGAGGCGAGTAGCGCAATCCACGCCTGCCTCCGCGCCAGTTCCCCCTTTACCAAGGCCCGCAAATGGCCATGATTGGAACCACGCCCGAAACAGGCACGACGGCCATTTAAATGCATTTGAATGTATTTAAATTAAATTAATGGGCTGCCCGCCCAACTTTACCGGCATTTCCCCCTTTGCCACCACATTCACCCATCCAGAATTGGCGCGAAACAGGCACGCTCCATAATAGTTCGATTCGGGTGCTCCATCAGTGAGGAGGTAAGTGCATGGTGTCCAATGGCTCTCTGCTGGTCACGGGTGTCCTGTTGTTGCGGCCATTTTCTGTCTCGGGTCGGTGGCAGTTCTGCAAGTGTGTGGGGCGGTGGGAGGCTGGTGCTCTGCAGAGTCTCCGATGTCCGACTTGCAGCATGGACCCGGGTCTCAGCACTGACCTCGGGTCTTGTGGTGCTGCTGGGTCCTAGTGCACTCAGCTCACTTCCAGCTGAAGGATGTGCACAAAGCCCTTGCAAATAGCACTGCTGCAGCCTCTCAACTTTGCAAGGAGCTGTGATTGTTGGGAGCATGTGGCTGGGGGTATTGGCAGGGACTGTGATTGTGGGGAGCATATGGCTGGGGGAATTGGGGGGGCTGTGATTGTGGGGAGCATGTGGCTGGGGGAATTGGCGGGGGCTGTGATTGTGGGGAGCATGTGGCTGGGGGAATTGGCAGGGGCTGTGATTGTGGGGAGCATGTGGCTGGGGGAATTGGTGGGGCTGTGATTGTGGAGAGCATGTGGCTGGGGGAATTGGCAGGGGCTGTGATTGTGGGGAGCATGTGGCTGGGGGAATTGGTGGGGCTGTGACTGTTGATGTGCTAGGAGCAAGCAGCTTTCCTTAACCTCTACATGTGTTCCTCTCCATCTCCACCCCCATTCCCTTCAGAGTGACATTATGGCTTTTTCTATGCAACCAATCGATCTTGCTGTTCTTTTGGTTGCTGCTGGAGCTGAGGAGGAGGAGCAGGAGGAAGAATTGCGGGCACAGGAGGCCCAGGCCTTGCCACTTGCAGGAGTAGAGGTAGACAACCATCAGAGGCAGGAGGTGGCCGTCATTCACCCAGGGAGCAGGAAAAGAGGGAGCAGAGACCATGGCAGTTCCGTGCACGAGCGTCATTTGAACAGATGCCGGACACCGTGTGCCGCCGACATCTCTGCCTCCGAAAGGAGACAGTGCAACACTTGTGCAACCTGTTGCAGGACCTGGCACTCAGAGGCAGGGGGCGGGGGGGGGGGGGGGGGGGGGGGGGTGGGGGTGTGTGGGCACCCACTCTTGGTGGCTGTCAAATTGATGGCCGCTCTGAACTTTTATGCGACTGGTTCCTTCCAGACCCCTAGCGGAGATGTCTGAGGCATCTCCCAATCTGCCGTGCAACCTGTGCCATGCAGGTCACTGTATGCCCGGGCTGGGCAGTACATCAAATTTAACCTGGACCAGACCCATCAGGGAGCCCGGGCTGCAGGGTTCGCAGCCATTGGGGGGATACCTAACGTACAGGGGGCCATCGGCTGCACGCACGTTCCCCTCCAGGCCCCCCTACAGAATCCGTGGAGATTCATCAACAGGAAAGAGTTCCACTCCCTGAATGTTCAACTGGTGTGCAACCATAACATGAACATTATGCATGTCTGCTCAAGACACCCAGGCAGCGTGCACGACAGCTTCATTATCAGGGGCTCGGACATTCCGGAGGCATTTGAGGAGGAGCCCAGGCTGTGGGAGTGGCTCCTGGGTGATATGGGTTACCCGTTTCGGACATGGCTGATGACGCCTGTGCAGAGGCCTGTGTCTGAGGCGGAGACCCGCTATAAGGACGCCCATGTAGCCACCCGTGCGATAGTGGAGAGGTGCATTGGGCTCCTCAAGATGCGATTCTGGTGCCTGGACCGATCTGGCAGGGCCTCCAATACAACCCAGTGATCTCTTCCTGCATTGTGGTCGTGTGCTGTGCCTTGCACAATCTGGCTCTACAGAGAGGTAACCTATTGGAGGAGGAGGAGGACATGGAGGCTGACCAGCCGGGCGTCGCTGGGGAAGATGACCAACAGGAGGAGGACAAAGAGGAGGAGGAAGAAGGAGAGGAAGAGCACGCCGAGGAACACCAACCAGGCTCTGGAGGGCTGGCAACTCAAATGAGGTATGTGAGGGCAGCAAGGAAGGCCCTGATCCCCAGGCGGTTCACTCGCTAGGGGTTTATGCGTGTGGGTTCCATCCCCTCCAAAATTCCTTCTATATCCTGCAACATTGTCACACCAGAGTGGTGGGCCTGGGTACGTTGTGTTAGTGAGTTTTTTTGCAGGCAGGAGGGCGATGATGACTCGCTTAAGCACCATTATGATGATTACCTGGTGCAAACTAGTCTGTCTCCTACCTGAACTCCACATGCACACTGGCACCTGGGCCCATGTCTGTGTAGTGGGTCAGGGATCTGAAACCCCCATACAGGGCTCTGGGGCGGGTGGGGTGGGAATGGGAGGGAATCACTCGTGGGGTCTGGGGAATCAATGGCTTCCTTTTCTCAGTGACACAGCACTGAGGGGCCTCCCAACTGACAGCAACATGAAGCATCCCTCCGGCGATCATCAATGGAAGAGGATTCCTATTCGACACAAATCTATGACAAATTAGTCACAGGTGGATGGTGAAAAAACATTTAATTGCAATAAAGGTGTTTAAATAAGATGTTCCAACATAAAAACTTGTGAACAGAAAATGTTAAGGTGCTTAAATATTTAACTAGTGCAGCCCTTTATCTGTGCCATCTCAGTGCAACTACAACTTTCTAACCTTACGTGGCCTACCATTGTGTCTCAGTGACTCTCCAGAATGCACATCGGAGGTGGAGGTGGCCAGCTGCCTGTGATGCACGTAGCATGCATCCTCTGGAGGCCCTGAATCTTGATGGCCCTGGACCTTGAGGGCCCTGGACCTTGAGGACCCTGGACCTTGAGGACCCTGGCCTGCTTCCAAGTAGCTGGGATGTTTCCATGACACCCTCTTCAACCCGCTGTCCCAAGATGCCCCGGTGTTAGAGAGGGGAGTCAGAAGGTGTAGCCACAGCCACAGTCTCCTGGCTGGAAGGCCCCGACATGAGCACGAGCCCTTCCTCCTCCCTTGGGGTTCCTGTGGGCTCCTGGGTCACTCCATGGGACGGCGGTGCTTCTTCAGTGATCTCCAGAAGACACTGCCAGTACTGGAGGACTACTTGCGTCCTACCCATGATGGTCGAGCCCTCTCCAATGACCACTTAGAGGCGGGGGCCACCTCTCAATGGCTGCAGCAAGTGCCTGCTGAGACTGAGCCATGCTCTGCAAGCTCTCAGCCCTGACCCTCTGTGACTGGGCCATGTTCCCAAAGGCTGCTGCCGAGCCCGCTGTGTCTCAGTGCTGTCCCACTGGGTCTCCTGCAAGTTCTTGAGCCTCTCAGCCATGGGCCGCAGATCCTCGAGAAGCCTGTTCAGTCCCTCAGCTGTGGAGCCTGCCACTCATGGTGAGGATCCCCTGCCCCAGGCTTTCCACTGCAGAAGCCATCCTTGCAATATTGGCCTGGGAAACACGCAAGACAGGCAATAGCTGGTCCGCCTGAAAGTTCTGGGACTTCTCCCAGCAGCCTCACAGTTGGTCCAGTGTGGCCGTCAGCCCCTCCTGCATTCCCCGGCTCTGTTGTTGCATCTCCAGCAGCTGAGGGAGAAGTGATCTCAGAGGCCCAGCATGTAGCCTGGGGCCAGCTGAGTCCTCACCTCCGGCAGGCCCCCGCATGCCAGAGGCCTCAGACGTTCCCTCCTCCACCCGAAGTACATTATCAGATGTGTCGTGCTCACCAGAGAGTGACCCAGAAGCCTCAACACTAACTAGACCCACCGACATGTCAGTATCTGGGATGGTGAGTTGTGAGGTGGAAGCTGATGCCAAAACTGCGCCACCCTCGGAGGTCCCTCCATCCATATCCTCCAAGGACTCGTCCAAGCTTGGACCAGAATGGGAGGGAGCTGCAGAACGGGCCTGGAGTCCAGAAGGCCCCGGGATGTCCGGATCTGTTCCTGCAACACAGGACACAAGGTTAAGTGCAAGGAAGGGAGAGGAATCCGGGATGCCAAACATATGATTCATATTTTTCCATTGAACATAGAACAAAGCACCAAAAACATTATATCACAGGAACAGGCCCTTCGGCCCTCCAAGCCTGTAGCGACCAGGCTGCCCATCTGATTTGTTACCCTCTACC
This sequence comes from Mustelus asterias, assembly GCF_964213995.1. Taxonomy (NCBI): domain Eukaryota; kingdom Metazoa; phylum Chordata; class Chondrichthyes; order Carcharhiniformes; family Triakidae; genus Mustelus; species Mustelus asterias. The sequence goes on along the minus strand of NC_135815.1, from coordinate 48,092,020 downwards.
CTTCCGGGGACCATATGCCTCTATTCCCATCCCATTCACATAGCTGTAGAGATGCCCTTTAAAGGTCACTATCGTATCTGCATCCGCAACCTCCCACTGGCATTGGGTTCCAGGTACCCACCACCCTCTCTGTGCAACTAAATATGCCTCATACATTTCCTTTAAATTTTCCCCCTCGCATCCGAAACCCGTGCCCCCGGGGAGCTGCATTCTATCATTCTTTTTCTGCGCATGCACAGTTGGAAGCGGCGATCGGAGCTGCAGGGTTTCGGTTGCATTAAGCCCCGCCCACAGGCTTGTGCAGCACGATTTGGACTCACTTACATTTTTTCAGGCAGAGTGCGTATGGGGGCGCCTGAGAACGGGTCTTAAAGTTGGATCTGAAACACTCCCAGATTGAAGTCCACCCAGAACTTCGAATCAAAATGATAAAATAGGGCCCTTAGTGTTAAGGGGACGAGTAGAGTAAATACGTGGGGATAGGGCCGGGGGTGGGATTGTGACCAGTGCAGACTCGATGGGCTGAATGGCCTCCTTCTGCACTGTAGGGATTCTATGAAAGCTCTATATTCTTGTTCCTTCATCGTCACTGGGTCAAAATCTTGCTCCGTCTCCGCACTGTGAGAACACAATTATAGAATCATAGAATCCCTACTACAGTGCAAAAGGAGGCCATTTGGCCTATCGAGTCTGCACCGACCCTAATCCCACCCAGGCCCTATCCCCATAACCCCACATATTTACCCTGTAATCCCCCTGAGACTAAGTGGCAATTTAACATGGCCAATCCATCTAACCCACATAGATGCAGCAGTTCAAGAAAGCTGCTCACCAGCCCCATCACAAGAGCAATTTGGGATTGGCTTCCCAAACGATGCTCCCACATCCCATGAGCAAATGAACAAAAGGTATTGATTTTTCTGGAAAGTTGACTGTTTCTGAGTTTTGTTCGGATATCTGTTGGTTGAGATACTTGATTTGTTGTTGTTTAATGGAGCTACAGTTAATTAAATGTGGCCAAATAATTTTGGCATTCCTCCCACTTGAATAGGTTTGCTTTTTATTAACATGTAGGTTCGAAAACTAAAACTCAGTTTAATATCATCTGTTGCTGAAAATAATCCGTGATCTCTTGAGCAGAATATTCCCCTGAGGCGGAGGAATCATTCTCGAGTGACACAGTGTAAAGAAAGTATGTGCCTCATCTACAATTTTTCAACATGCTACAGAGCACAGTCAAGCTTCCCCGACTGTTCCGCAGTACAGATGTTTAAATTGAACTTTCTCGATACATTTCTCAAAATCTGCTCAGGAAATTCCTTGGCGGCAAACACCTCGAAAAGTACAGATCACTGCTGAGTAATTGGGGCGGCATGTTAGCACAGTGGTTAGCACTGCTGCCTCACAGCGCCAGTGACCCGGGTTCGATTCACAGCTTGGGTCACTGTCTGTGTGGAGTTTGCACGTTCTCCCCGTGTCTGCGTGGGTTTCCTCCGGGTGCTCCGGTTTCCTCCCACAGTCCAAAAGATGTGCGGGTTAGGTGTTTGGCCACGCTAAATTGACCCTTAGTGTCAGGGGGACTAGCTAGGGTAAATATATGGGGTTACAGAGATGGGGTCTGAGTGGGATTGTGATCGGTGCAGACTCGATGGCCGAACAGCTTCCTTCTGCGTTGTAAGAGTCTATGAATCTGTTTATTTCCCAACACTCTAGACTTGGAGATGATTTGTTTCTTCTGTCCATTCACAACAGACAGGGTGAACTCTGAAGGCAGCTGTTAAATATTGCATTTTGACTAAATTTGTCACGATCCTCTATTTTTGGAGTGGGGGTGTCTTAACCTGGAGGAAATACTTAAAAGAGGAACCGAATCATTCGGCTCAATATTAATTTGGGCAACATTTGAGGTGGACAGGAAGGGCAGGAGTCTCCTATGAACTCCTCGGTCGTAGATGCAGGGCACTGTAACCTTAAGACCTTTAGTTAGGTTTGTCTCAACTCCGAAGGCAGCATGACTGATGAAGGAGTTGGCTGGTGGGGTGAGAAATCAGGGAGCAGCGTTGCACTGTGGTTAACACTGCTGCCTCACGGCGTGAGGGACCCAGATTCAATTCTGGCCTCGGATCACTGTCTGTGTGGAGTTTGCACATTTTCCCCATGCCTGGATGGGTTTCCTCCGGGTGCTCCGGTTTCCTCCCACAATCCAAAGATGTGCGGGTTAGGTTGATTGGCCCTAGTGTCGGGGGATTAACAAGGTAAATATGTGGGGTTACGGCAACAGGGCCTGAGTGGGATTGTGGTCGTTGCAGACTTGATGGGCCGAATGGCCTCCTTCTGCACTGTAGGATTCTATGGTCCTATGAAAGCTGGATGATCTAAGGGAACAGACCCTGGCCTAATGGTGGAGTTGGGAGGGTGAAGAGTCTGCAAAGATCTGCTTGCGGTAGGATGGAAAACAAAGGCCATGGCTGGAAAGGACTAAAATCCCTTGTGGGGATGGAGAGTGGAGCACAGAAAAATAAAACTTTCTTTGGTCTCTTCTGGCTCCTCTGCTGCCTCCTGCCAGGCTTTCCTGGTGGGTTTGAGACAGTGCAGTTTTCCAGAAACTGCTGGTGTTGTAGGCCCCTGCCTGGGCTGGGTGCCCTTCCTTGCCTGAACTGAGATAAATTTACATGTTGGGTAGGATACAGAACATTGTCATCATCGTCATTCACACCATTCCTTCAACAGAATCTGTCGGGAGGAATTTCTGAAGGTCATTGATGCGCATTATCAAACACGAGGCTAGATGCTCGGGAAATAAAGGCTTTTATTTACTGTAATGAAGCAGCCAATAATTATATACACGATCCCAGACTGAGGGGTCCCAGCCAGAGCAGGGACCTTTATACCTCTCCCAGGAGGTGGAGCCCGACTGGGATGTACCACAACACTACAATACAAAGGTGTAACAACCCCACCCTAACCCCAACAGCAACAAGTAGCACAACCCAACAGTAACATATGTACATCCTTGTAGTACTGGCCAGACCCTGGCTCAGTACTATCCAGTGGGAACCAACGATGGTTCACCACAGTCATTTAGCCCCTCGAGACTGATCCTTCATCCAAAAGATCAGGGATAATCTGTGACCTAAATCATTGGATCTGCTTTTGCCCCATAACGCTGATAGCTTTTGGTGAACAAAGAAAAATCAGCCAATCTCAGTTTTAAAATGAATAATTGATCAAATAGCAATTGCAGTTTGTGGAAGAGAGTTCAAAATTTTTATCACCCTTGTTGTGTGGAAATGTTTCATAATTTCAATCCTGGAAAACCCTGCTTTACCCTTTAGATCTTGCTCCAGAGTCCGAGGTATCTCATCCAATGAGAATTGTTTCTCTTTGTCTACCCTTTGTGTTTCACTTAATATATCTTAAAACCGTTGATGAAACCATCCTTGAAACATTTGAAGTACAGGGAATGTAACCTCAGTTTGTTTAATTTCTTCTCATAATTTAAGCTTGGGAGTCCAGGTAAATTAAATCCTGGTAAATCAATGCTGCATTCCCTCCAAACCGATATACCCCACCTCAGGTGTGGTGCCCAGAACTGCTTGGGGTACTTCAGGTGTTGTTTAGTTAGAGCACTGTACAGATTAAACATGCCTTCTACCTGCTAATATTCCATTCCTTTAGATAGTAAGGTCACATTCCATTAGACTTTTTGACTATTTTCTGTATCTGCTCATGATATTTTATTGATCCGTGTACCTGAATCTCCAGTGTCCTTGGATCCCTGCTGTTCCTAATTATACATTCTTCAGAAAGTACCTTTTTAAAAAATCCGTTTTAGGTCCATAATGGATAGCAATGTTGAAATCCACTCGTCACTGTTTTGCCCATTCACTGAACGTATTAGTATTCTTTTGTAATTTCATGCTTCTGTCTACACTGTTGACAATGACACCTATAGAACGATTGCTACAGAAATGTATTCACCAAATTGGAATTATCTTCTAATACTAGATTAAATCAGTTGCATAAAAATGTTCCCCTCACTCTGCTAAATAGAGCATTTTGTGTCAAGACAACTGTCAAGTCTCCTTCGCTGCTTTTGTCCATCCTTTAGTTGTTTTTTTCATTCCTTCAGTAGACCAGAAGAAACACATTTTTAAAAAAACGCTCTATCTGGACATACATGAGAGTTGTCAGTTCTGAACTTTAAGATTCTCAGGTATCTTCAATGCAACAGAGTCAATCACATTTATAAGGGCTTAAATTATACTCAGGTATACTTGAACCAAACACATTAGCAACTGCATGCTAAATTCCTTTGTAACTATTTTTAATTCAATTATTTAAATGTTAAAATAGTTGCAGTGGTAATTTTTGTTTTAAATGTATAAAATAAGACCTTAGATCCAGTGCCACACAATAGACTTGGGAGAAAAATTATAGCTCATGTAATAAGAGAGGCAGTAGCAATGTGGATAGAAATTGGCTCCATGACAGGAAACGGATGTTTTTTTATTCATTTGTGAGACATGAGCATCGCTGGCTGGCCAGCATCCACTGCCCATCCCTAGTTCCCGAGGGCAGTTGAGAGTCAACTACATTGCTGTGGCTCTGCAGTCACATGTAGGCCAGACCAGGTAAGGATGGCAGATTTCCTTCCCTGAAGGACATTAATGAACCAGATGAATTTTTGCAACAATTAACAATAGTTTCATGGTTAGATTCTTAATTCCAGATATTGTTTATTGAATTCAAATTCCACCAGCTGCGGTGGTGCGATTCGAACCCGAGTCCCAGAACATTAGCTGAGTTTCTGGATTAATAGTTCAGTGATAATAGCACTCAGTCATCGTTTCCCCAATAGTGGTTATTGGTTGTGTTTTGGGCTGGAGGATGGTTTGTGGTGCATTTCCCCTGGCAGTCAGTGTTGGGGTCTTTGTTCTCTCTGACTAGACCTTGGTGTACAGGGCACAATTTCAACATCTGCAAATGAGAGGAAGCATAGGGAAGTGTGAGGACGATAGTGCAGAACTTCAAAAGGACAAAGACAGGCTGGTGGAATGGGCAGACATGTGGCAGATGAAGTTCAATACAGAGAAATTTGAAGTGATTAAAAGAAAGGATACAATTCTAAAGGGGATGCAGGAGCAGAGGGACTGGGTGTATATTTACATAAGTCATTGAAGGTGGCAGGACAGACTGAGAGAGCAGTTAGTATGCAGTCAATATCCTAGGCTTTATTAATAGGGGCATGAAGTATAAGAGCAAGGAAGTGATGTTGAACTTCTATGAGACATTTTTCACCCTCAGCTGGAGTATTGCACCCAGTTCTAGGCACCACACTTTTGGAAGGATGTGAAACATTGAAGAGAGTGCAGAAAATAGTCACAAGAGTCTTCCAGGGATGAGGAACTTCAGTTATGAAGATAGATTGGAGAAGTTGGACTGTTTTCCTCAGAGAAAAGAAAGCTTAGAAGAGATTTGATAGAGATGTTCAAAAGCATGAGGTCCCAAGACAGAGTAGATAGGGGGAATCTGTTTTCACTCATAAAAGGTTCAAGAATAAAAGGACAAATATTTAATGTAATTTGCAAAAGAAGCAAAGGGACATGAGGAAAATCCTTTCATGGAGTTAGTGGCTAGGATTGGGAGTGCACTGCCTGTGTTAGAGGCAAATTCAATTGAAGCATTCAAAAGGGAATTAGACTGTCATTTGAAAAGGAAGAATGTAGAGGGTTTTGGGGAGTAAGTGGAAGAACGGCACAAGGTGAGTTGCTCATCCTGAGAGCTTGTGCAGACACGATGGGCCAAATGGCCCCCTTCTGCACTGTAACAATTCTGGCATTCGGTGAAATGACACTGACTAATTGGAACCTTTCCTTTACTTGAAACATTGATGACAGCATACATCAAACTTGAGCATTTACCAGACTACCACATACTGCACTAAATGTAATTGGCATACATAATTAGAGAAGGCATAATAGACCTCACTATGTCATTTCTACATGACTACAAAAGACAGAAAACATTGCTGTGTCACTAATTATATTCAGCAGAAAACTATGTTCACGAGTTTTGTCATCCTGGCCTTCAGTCTAAAATATTAAATTATCATTTTAAGCTATTTAAAGTGTCTCCTGTTGTGCTGTCCAGCCGATGCCTGATTTCTGAAGCTGAACAAGAATGGAATTTGTTCAGAATACAATCGGACAGTGTGGAAATACAATGCAACATTTCTGGGTACCCTGTAAACCTACCCACTGTTACACCATGCAGTAGTTCCATTTCCCCCAGTGTCTCCAGTATCCTTATCTAGCTTCTGTATGCTCTGTAATATCTTTTGATGGTAATTTCCAGAAATCGACATGAAAGCTGATGATTTTTCCCAAGAATACTTTCCTATGATTTCTGTGTAAAAAATTTAGAGAGAAAAGTGTTCATTGTCTTTAATTTTGCCTGAGATTTCTATTGAGCAATTGAACAAATCAAACGGTGTGTGAACCTAACCATAGAGGCCCAAAGCTTTGACAAAGGGTCACCTGGACTTGAAACTTCAGCTCTTTTCTCTCCTTACAGATGCTGCCAGACCTGCTGAGATTTTCCAGCGTTTTCTCTTTTGTTTTTTTCTTTAAGATGGAGGTCACGTTTCACACCAGTCTTTTTTTCTCTGAGCTTGTCTAACCTGACACTGTGCCAGCCACTGAGTCACTGACATTTCATTATACTACTGGTCCCACGCTTTAAGAATACCCATCTGCTAGTAACTGTAAGGAATTTGTGCCTTGTGCTATAATTTTTTGGGGGGGAGATAGCATTTCGTGACAATCAGTTTAATTTTCAACTGTCAGTTCGATCTTCTCCATGAATCATAGGATGTTTCATAATGCATCATTAAGTTAGCACTGCTCGGCTTAGAATTGTGACTGACAGAAGGAATTTTGGGCTCGAATTTGCTGCTGTGGGGCAATGATCAGTGCCCACTATCAATGACCTTGTGCCTGCTTAACTGTGATGGCATTTTGCATCAGAGGTTGCTGGAAGTGTGAGATGAAATTGACACAGTGCGTACTGCAGGGCACCGGAGCAGTGTCTGAATATGGCCTGACCAGCTGACATTAAGTAGTGAAGATACTCTCAGCAATTCAGTCAGGAATATGGGGTGAGACTTTACGGCCTTGCTCCTCCTGAAACCATAAAATCCCGTCCAAGGTCAATGGACCTTTCCATGGTCCGGCCCTCGTCCACGTGGCGGACGGGATGGTAAGATTCTAGCCATGATGTCCACAGACTGTAATGAGTTAGTTAAATTGTGAAGAACCTTTTAAAAATACCTTTTACAAAATAAACAGCGTGTGGATGATTTTTAAAAGGCAAGGTTTTTCTTCAAGTGCTGGTGTGTTTATCAATAATTATTTTTCTCTTATGATTGTATTTTCATTATTGCTGTTGCGATTGTTGTTATGTTTAAACTATTTAGTCAAAAGTTATTTAGAATGTCTTTTTACTATGTTAATGGTACATCTCACTCCATAGTAAAAATGACTAATTATCTCACTTTTTATTCAAGGTTTTGCATGGTTTCAGCATCCTCCAGGTTGGGCAGAACGGTGGCACAATGGTTGGCACTGCTGTTTCACAACGCCAGGGACCCGGGTTCGATTACAACCTTGGGTCTCTGTTTATGCGGAGTTTGCATGTTCTCCCTGCGTCTGCGTGGGTTTCCTCTGAGTGCTCCGGTTTCCTTCCACAGTCGAAAGATGTGTAGGTTAGGTTGATTGTCCGTGCTAAATTGACCCTAGTGTCAGGTGACTAGTAGGGTAAATATATGAGGTTACGGGGTAGGGTCTGGGTGGGGTTGTTGATGGTGCAAGCTCGATGGGCTGAATGGCCTCCTATGATTCTATATTGTTCATTTCCACCATTATCTTGTCTGCCTCAGGTTCAATCCTTCCTGCAGGTTCAATTTATGCAATACACTGTCCAACACAACCCTATTACTTTGCTGGGCAAGTTGTGCAAAACCTCCAGACCATTCTTGTAAGTGTGATGCCAGCATCACAATTATCCTCTCCACCTCACTTAACACAAGTGTGTGTGTGCAAGGTTATACATTTCCCATGCTGCAATTGGTCCTTTGAGTGCCATCAGCAATGACACGGGCGTCTTGGTTCAGGAGAGAAAATTCTTCATTGGGAATCACATAGTGTCTCTAGTATCTGCTTTTCCCATATTGGAGCAGTTCTAGAAACATATAACTGGCAGTCTAATCCCTCCTGGGCCATATAATGATGTGTCTATTGTCTGCAGTCAGAGATTGGCTAACCACGGTTCTCTATCAGACAGGCCTGTTACACCTATTCCTGTGCCTAATTTAAAATTAGTAATGTGCCCATTCACATGTCTGTCACTATTGCAGGAGGTATATCTGGGATCTTTAATACCACCTCGGAAGCATTGTCTTCCTTCATCTTGGTGTGACTTCTATTTCGTAGATGGATTTCTGTGCGAAGATTCGATGTTGACCCTCTGTATGTTTTGAGGTTTTTGATCTGTCCATTTTCCCAAAGTGCCCCAGCCTTTTACAGTGGAAACTTCTGCCATGGTTGGAGGACATTGTTTGTGCCAGTGAAGCAGTTTGGTGCCATGGCGCTGGCATGCTTTACTGCCATCTTGCATTTTAATGGCATATGGTCTTCTCTGCCCTGGAGTATTTTTCGCTGTTCATTGTTTAATGAGCTGGACCATCCTTGGGTGTGTTCCGTCCCTTTTATTAGACTTTTCTCTCTCTAATAATTTGTTACTTCAAAGGTTAAAATAATTGTCAAAAGTTTTTAATATCATGAAATTTGGCTGAAGATTCAGGTGAAGCCTTGCCTTGCTATCACATTGTCAGCAACCGCACCAATTGAATATAATAACGTATTAACTTGCAAGACCTCTGATTTATTATATGATCCTGATTTAATTCTGTATCTTAAAAAACCTCCTCCATTGTGCCTAATTCTATGTCTGGCCTGGCCTTTCCATCTGCACAAATCATTCTGGTAAAGTAGATGCTGAATCCATCACTTTTCCCAAAGGAAAGACTGTCTATAAATTATGAAAATGGTGCTGCAGTAATTGGGTTGCCCTACGTGGGTTAGGGTTTTTCAGATACATGCTGTGGTTACTGAATCCTTTTAAACCTCCGAATCTCAGGGACAATAGTGAAAATGATTATTAAGGTTAGTTAGTTATTTTGCTGTCACTAGAGGATCAGATTTAGTCACTGATTGCTACCTCCCGTTTCATCTATGTAGTCGCCACGTCTTATGATGCCACATCTGGACCCGGCTGCAGCAAGTTCCAAACCATACGCTTAAAAATGACCTCCCCTCAGGAGCCCCTTCCTCTCATGGAGACAGAGAAGGAGGAGCAGCTGGTGCCAACTGTCCCAGGGTCTTCCTCTCAGGACAACCCCGGGGTTGGCGACATCTCTTCACCCCCTCCACCATTCACTTCAACAACTCCAGTAGGTGAGACCCGAGGGGGATGCCCTTGAACCAGTGCAGGAGACCCCCTGTCGGCTGGAGCCCTCAAGGCCCCACATTCCCAGAGGATGCCTGCCACGGTTATCCATGGCAATTGGGCATGAGACTGAGCAGGCTGCCTCCACCTCAGCTGCTGATGACGGGGTTGCACCAACACATAGAGGTGGGAAAGGAAATTGAAATATGAACATTAAGGTGATGCAGCTGATTTTTCCATATGTTTCTGACCTGCAAAATAAAGCACAATATAATTTGTCTTCTGTAATTATTCATAATTATTGAGAAATGTTGGTGCCTGTCATTGTATCAGATGTAACGATCATGGCTTTCTCCATGTTTTTGGCTAGATTTGTTGGCTAGAGAGGAGATTGGGACTGAGATGTGTTACATTTCTGTGCGTTCTTCATTAAGGTTGACGTGAATTGTTGATGAATATTCAATAGAAAATGAATTAAAATACAGGCACAGCTGGCCCTCACTCTAAAGGATATTGGTGAACTTTACTCTGAGCAGTTATAAATAAAACAGGTGCCGTCACATTCAACGCATTTCAAAGATGGTGCTGGATCAGAATCATTGGGCAAGGCAGGCTGTTACCTGGATGTCCACATAATCCTAAGAAGTCCTTGGTACCAGCACTCACTAGCGAGTGTGCATGACAAAACTCCACTCCCTGTTCTATTGCAGGTGATAGAGCAGGCAGGTTTATAGTTAACTCATCAAAGGAGAATGGCAGGCTGAGGTCTACACCCCAGGAAGGTGATGGAGATCTGGTGGTGGAGCTATGCATCATTCTTGTGTGAATCTTGTGTAGATCCGCTTGTCCCAGATATCCCTTATACATCTCTCCATGGGCCTTGCAGTCATGAAGAGTTTATTTAGATTTAGGGCCTGCTCCTCATGCTCCAACAAATACGCCTCATGAATGGAGGGCTGAGGTTCCTCGCATTCTTTCCCTTGCAACATTTGTTGCAGCACCGGGTTATGCAGTCACTGAAGTATACTTCATACTTTATGAGAACTAAAGCAATTCTTTCCCAAGATTTTCATCTTCAAATTCTCCCTCCAACTTCTAAATATAACAACCCTTTCTCATATTCCAAACACCTTAGCCTGCTTTCTCAATGCTAAAGCCCATAACTAATCCCATACTCGGATCACTTCGTCCAAAAGGCCTCTTCTAGTGATCCCAAATTCTGGGATTGGTCACAATGTTTATTTATTTTATTTATTAGTGTCACAAGTAGGCTTACATTCACACTGCAATGAAGTGACTGTGAAAATCCCCTAGTCGCCACACCAGTGCCTGGTCAGGTATACCGAGGGACAATTTAGCATGGCCAATACACCTAACCAGCAAGTCTTTTAGACTGTGGGAGGAAACCAGAACACCCAGAGGAAACCCACGCAGACACGGGGAGCACGTGCAGACTCCACTCAGACAGTAACCCAAGCCAGGAATTGAACCCGGGGCCCTGGGGCTGTGCGACAGCAGTGCTAACCACTGTGCCACCGTGCTGCCAATGTTCCAATTATCTCATTCAATCTCCTTCTTCAGCAGAGCTTGCTCAATGTGAGCTACGCATGGAAGTTCAACGAGTGCCAAAGAACATCATCAGGAATATTGAAAATATGACAGGCATGTGAAAAGGGAGATTGAATAAATATGATAAGAGGCTAGAAGAGCATATGAGGAAATAGTGAGAGGTTTTATGAGCGTATAAGAATAACAATTAGAGAGGAAGACTACACAGGGTGGATGGGTCACTTCTGGGCCCTACCTTCCCTTCATGTTAGGGCCCTTGCTTTATAGGGTTTATGAAGGTTGGTATACAGGCAGCACTTCCCATGTTCACCATCCTGGGTCCCTGTCCATATCACTGCTGAGGGAGTGCTCTTCCTTAGTGGGGGCTGGCAAGAGGGTGGGGGGACAGAGCACTGCAATTCTCACACTCCACAGGGATAAGATACTGGGTGAGCACAGTGGTTCTGTCAAGCTTGGTGGCACGAACAGACAGTGAGGAGGCTCTGTGGGTGAACAAAGTGAAATTCATGCAAAACATTCAAAACAAAATGGTGACCTATCTACACCGGTGCTTATATTCAGCGTGCCCACCAAGTGTCGACAGTTTCTTAATCTTCCTGACCCTCCCACTGTGTTTAGGTGTATCCCCAGGATCCACAGCTGAGGTTGAGGCAGCCTATTGACTTTCCTTTTGCCTGTGATGACCTTGCGGTCGTCCCCTGGGGGTGTTGGGGTCTTTAGGGGGCCTAGGCCTGCTTTCGGGCAGCAAGGGGTTTGACTGCTCCCTCCTAGGTGTCAGGGAGTGTAGGTGTGTTGCTCAAGGGAGGGGGGTGTCAACTGGGCGGGAGACGCCCAGGGTCCCCAGGTTGGTGGGCCCCAGGCTGTACTCCTACCGATTCTCTTCCCTTTGGATTCCCGGGGGCCACTGTGCTCCTCCATGGGATAGAGGAGTGGCTGGAGTGAGATCCAGCAGCCCTACCATCCTCCGGCGCTGACACTCATGGATTCCCACCAGTACCTGCACTATGCAGTCGAAGCTCTGCACCATGGTGTCGTCATCACCTGCCATGGAGTGCATGTCCTGCACCAAGATCGCCACTACGATCGCCAACCTCGCAGTGGAGACCTTGGTGCACGACAGTGACAACACCATCTCCTCAGATAGAAAATGATGGGACGCCTCCAGTCGGCCTTGCAATCTAAGGACAGTTGCTGTCATCCCATCCTGATGCTCCCAAGTCTGCCTTTGCTGCTCTAGTAGCTTTGGGACGACTGTACCCCCAGGGGCACATCATCAGCGAGGGGCTCAGCAGAGTCCTGGCCTATGGCATCCTTCTGGGTGCCAGTTCCCTGGAACATCCCTGTCTCTGCCTGCTGTGGATCTTCAGCTGTGAGGTGCTCACGCCCTGCCTCCTCCTTGGCCAGGTCGCAGGCTCACTCCTCCAAAACATGCGATGGTCCTCAATTCAGACATGACTCCAGCTGGCTGCACCCACTGACACTAGTTGTGGTTGAGTTTGTCCTGCTATGACACAGCGAGGAAGAGTCTAGGTGGGAGTGTTTGATTTTGAAGATGGTGATGAGTGTGGCAGGCATGGGGCTTGGGTGGGAGCTGGAGTGAGGAGCGTAGCAGCTACTGGGGGAACACTGATTATTGTGGGAGGGAGGGGGAAGCTGGTGCCTGGTGTTGGCAAAGGCCAAGATGGCTGAATGAGAGATGGAGTTGGAGGTGGGAGGGGTGTGTCAGGGGGTCCAGTGGGAGGCTGGGGGTGGTTCACTTACCCTGGCTGAGCAAAGAAGATCGTTCATCTTCTTCCGCCACTGCTGCCCCATCCTTTTCTGGAGTGCGCTTGCACTGACCAGGGCTGGCACTGCATCCCAGACGGAGGTGGTGACCCTGCTGGAAAGCCTCCTCGTCGAGCGGGGGTAGAGTGTGTCCTGCCTCAGCTCCACTCCATCCAGCATCCTTGTGAGGACCCCTCCAAAACATGCAGTACTGCCTTCTTCCCTGCCATCTCCTGCAGTCGTTGTTGAACAAGTGCTGGGGAGCCGTTTATATGGTGCTCCCCAGTGATTGTAGCAGTTTAGTTATTGCAGGATAGGTGAATCAGAGGAAACATGCCACTGGAGCAGCATGAAACCCATGGACATATAAATTATCACTAATAAGGCATAAGATTCAGTCTGAAAACACCCTGGTGCCGTTGGCGGAAACACTCCGGGCATGATCTTACTGGCTCGCCCTGCCGTCAATTAGCGTTGCAAGCCAGGAAGATAGCGGGCAAGGGTAAAAAATGGTGCAAATTGGTTTTGTATCCTCCCAGTCCTATTTTGCCAGTGAGATTGACTTTGTGCCCAGAAAGGACATGAATCCGATTTACAAAAAGGTAATCTCAGTTAAAGCCACTTACCTGCTCCCGCACGGCTTCTTCTGGCCTCGGGAATCTTCCACCTATTAATCTGCAGAGCAGGGACCAGGCACCATGGCCAGGCTGGGGGTACCAAAGGCCATTGAAGTCCCCAGGTGGTCGGGGGCATGGCCGGGCAGTGCCCATTGGGCAGTGCCAGCCTGGAAGTGCTCACCTGGCATCATGGCAGTGCTCGGTTCGGCACCATATGTTTGCCAGGAGCAGTGCAAGGGGATGGGGCCTTAGTGGGGGTGGAGCCTGAGTGGGGGTGGGGTCTGAGTGAAGGGTGACATGCACGATGACGGGGGGGGAGATCTGCATGGTGGGTGGTCGGCTGGGGGGCTATGCAAGGAGGGGGGCTATGCATGGGTGGGCATGACTGTGGGTAACATGTCAGGGGTCCGCCAGGGGACTCGTTGGGAGGGTCCTGATACCCCAATGCTGTGACACATGTTGGTCTGAGGGGGACTAGCAATGTCACTGATGATAGGGGGCGGGGGGGAGGTCTGATGTCTGAAAGTGGGAGGATTGGGACACTGTGGCCTGACGCCTGAGCACTCTGTAGTTGGCTTCCGTGGTGTTGTTAGCCTTGCCACCCTGACCAGCACAAAGCTCCCAGCTGTCAGAAAAACTGACGGTGTGGGAAGATTGCAATGCTGAGCTCAAAAGAATAGTGTGGAACTCTCCCATTTTCAGACTCTGGGAAGATTCCGCCTTTGTTTTTCGCACCAGAATCACCACTCTGCTTTTATTTGGTAAGATTTTGCCCACTGCATATGCACTGCAGAAAGTTTGGAAATCAGTGGGCAATACTTGGGTTTACTTATCTCTTGGTCCATGCTGATGATTTTGAATTTGAAAATTAGCGTGAATGAATTTCAAATTTTTTGAATTTCAAATTTTTTGAATTTCAAATTTTGAAAACCCAAACAAATGGAAGAGGACTGTACAAGACTTTAGGAAGACATAGACAAGGCATCACCAATAAGAGACAATCTAAGCACTGCCCCTTGATATTCAATGGTGTTACCATCACTGAAAGCCCACTGTTAACATTCTTGGTGTTACCATTGACCAGAAACTCAACTGGACTCACCACATAAAAGAAATGGCTACAAGAACAGGTCAGAGGCAAGGAATACTGCGGCAAGTAACTCACCTCCTGACTCCCCAAAGCCTATCCACCATCTACAAGGCACAAGTCAGGAGTGTGATGGAATACCCCCCACTTGCCTGGATGGTGCAGCTCCAACAACACTCAGGAAGCTTGACACCATCCAGGACAAAGCAATCCACTTGATTGGCATGGCATCCACAAACATCTACTCCCTCCACCACCGACGCTCAGTAACAGCAGTGTGTATTATCTACAAGATGCATTGCAGAAATTCACCAAGGATCCTTAGACAGCACCTTCCAAACTCACAACCACTTCCATCTAGAAGGACAAGGGCAACAGATATGTGGGAATATCATCACCTGCAAGTTCCCCTCCAAGCCACTCACCATCCTGACTTGGAAATATATCATGATGTGGAGATGCCGGCATTGGACTGGGGTGAACACAGTAAGAGTTTTAACAACACCAGGTTAAAGTCCAACAGGTTTATTTGGTGTTTGCTACCAAATAAACCTGTTGGACTTTAACCTGGTGTTGTTAAAACTCTTACTTGGAAATATATCGCTATTTCTTTGCAGTCGCTGGGTCAAAATCCTGGAATTCCCTCCCTAACGGCATCGTGAGTCAACCCTCAGCACGTGGACTGCAGCGAATCAAGAAGGCAGCTCACCACCACCTTCTCAAGGGCAACTAGGGATGGGCAATAAATGCTGGCCAGCCAGCGACGCCCATGTCCCACGAATGAACAAATAAAAGACAGGTCTGTGTGGAGTTTGCACATTTTCCTCGTGTCTGCATGGGTTTCCTCCGGGCGCTCCGGTTTTCTCCCACACTCCAAAGATGTGCGGGTTAGGTTGATTGGCCATGCTTAAAAAAAAATTGTCCCTTAGAGTCCTGAGATGCGTAGGTTAGAGGGATTAGTGGGTAAATATGTAGGGATATGGGGGTAGGGCCTGGGTGGGATTGTGGTCGGTGCAGACTCGATGGGCCAAATGGCCTCTTCCTGCACTGTAGGGTTTCTATGATTCTATGAGGTTAGTGACATAGACAGACATGTTGTAGAAAGTGCTGGTGTGGGAAGATAAAGGTTTAAAAAAGATCAACAGCAGATTGAGTTTTATAAATAGAGTACAAGAGTAAAGAAGTAACGATGAATTTAAATGACAATTGGCATTTGATAGAATAGCTTGTGCAGTTTTGGTCATGTTATAAAAAAGGAACATATAAAGTTATAGAGAATGCACAGCCGAGATTGATTAGAATGATATCAGACAGAGGAAATTATAGTTATAAGAAGAGCTTTCAAATATTCGGACTATTTCCACTGGGGAGGGAAGGTAAGATAAATGATAGCGTTGGAGACTCAGTGTGGAGGGGTCATCAATTTAAAAATGTGACTAAGAAAGTGAAGAGGAACATTAAGAGAAATTGATTTGCCACAAGCACAGTTGAGTCACAGGTTATTGCATCTTTTAAGGAGAAATCAGACAGATATTGGAAGCAGAGGAAGATCTGAGTCTGAGAGAGAGAGCAGAGCAGTGGGATGAGAATTCAATTGGTCTGAGATTAAACTGACACAGATATAATGGACGAAATGGCCTCCTTCGTGCCGTGGAATTCTGTGATTCTTTTATGTTTCTTGAGCTCATGGCAACCATGCTAAGTTTAAAATTAAAACAGGAAATGCTGGGAACACTCAGCAGGGCTGGCAGAATCTGTGGAGACGTAGAAACAGAGTTAACATTTCAGGTCTCTCACCTTTCCTGAAACAGTAACTCTCAATCCTCGGATGTTGTCTGATCTGCTAAATCCAGCCATTGTTCTTTTTATTTTGGATTTCTAGTATTTGCAGTTTTGGCTTTTGTATTTACATGTATGTTGCTGAGTATCTGACACTATAGCTTACTATTTTTCTGATTATATACATTAATGTAGGGCATGTCTGGATTCATTTGAAGATTTTAAAATTTGTTTTAAGACTCTAAGACCCAGATTCTCGTTCCTGTGGAAGGTAATGTGAGTCAGGAAGTTTCCTAGTTCACCCTTGTCTGACTGAGGAGAAAGCTCCCCACAATGGTGGGATCTTCGCTTTGGGGGAGGGGTACATTCAGGCCTCCTGACCCAGGATGTAGATTGGAGGCAGCCACAGGAAGTGCCAAGTGCAGAGCTGTGACTGCCTCAGTTCTCTGCAACTTTGTCCCAGTTGTTCTGTTACAAAATGGCCCCTCTCGCCTCACCTATAATACTGCTTCACCTGCCCACCCACTCCCCATGCCCCATTCAACTCATGCTAATTAATTCTCCCACCTCGCCCATTGGCCCCCATACACTCCATACCAACTTATGTAACCCACCAATCCCCACAAGCCCTCATACCCTCCATGCCAACCAATGCCCCTTATCCATCCATGGAACCTCATACCAATGTGCCAACCCTTTCCCACATCCATACCCCCTTGGCCCCCTGTAGCCTCCAACAACTCATATGAATGTACCCCTCATCCTTTGCCCTTGCACCCTCTATATCAATTCACACAGTATCCACAATGGATATACCTCAAGAGCTGTGTTCAGATGAAATCAAATAAAGTTCTAAATATCGAGTACAGCCTATGCTGTATTAAGAAAACATTCCCATTCATGAAAACCCATTCAAAACTTTTAAATTCCATTATGTATTTAATCCCTTAAAAACAAACTGACTTGTATTCATAATCCCATACTAAAGACAGCTGATCTTTTAATAATTTTTTTGAGTTGTCAATCAAACTGTGAATGGAGGAACCCTGCTGGGGTAATTATAGGTTGTGGAACACAGCCCTGCATTAATAATGACACAGTGATATACCTAAGGGTAGTATCAACAAACAGCAATTGTTGTTGCTTGACCAATTTTCTTTTACCACTCATTGACACATGCAGCTTATTTTTTAATGGCTAGAGATTGAAATAATTTCGCAGTTTTAATTTTGTTTAACTATCACTTACACAGGTAGCTTTGTTTTTAATTTTCAATGGGCTGGGGATTTAAGCAATTTCACAGCTTGACAGTTCTACAGACCTTCTATGCCCTTCAAGAATATTTGCGTTAACTCTAAAAATTTGTAACTTCCACATCACAAGTTAAGGCCCTTGCTATAACAACGAGGTACGTTTAAACTCAGCACTGAGTCAAATGGTCCTGATAAGTTTGTGTTTGTGCGTGAGTCATGCTCTATCCTCTTTACCTGACTGGTGAACATGAGATCTGTCAGAAAAGGAGGTGAGATTTCTGGATCATGGTCCCACCCATCGTTTTAGAAGATCCACGGAGTCTTGACTATTCTACAAAAACCCAGGCCAGGGAATACGATAAAACATCATTTTCTATTCTGGTGAATGGTGGTCAAGGGCACTCGCAAGAAAACATTGTGAATCGATGTGCCACAATGACTTTGTGGAGAGTGAATAAATTTATACTTTACTTCAAATTTAGTATTCACAAGGCATTCCCAATTCAATACATGAGAGGAATTGTTCCACGGTTATTTTTAAATTAATGCTTTTTCAGACTTCATGAGCAAAAGTGCACAAAACCGCTTTAGGATGACGAGTTCAAATGTTTATTGTATGTTACTATGCCCAACACTTCGTATATATCAGAGATTTCATAGAATTCCTACAGTGCAGAAGGAGGCCATTGAGCCCATCAAGTCTGCACCGACTCTCTGACAGAGCATCTTACCCAGGCCCACCCCTGCCCTATCCCCATTACCCCATGCATTTACCCTGTTAATCCCCCTAACATCTTGGGATGCTAAGGGACAATTTAGCATGGCCAATCCACCTAACCTGCGCACTTTCGGACTGTGGGAGGAAACAGGAGCATCCAGAGGAAACCCATGCTGACCCGAGGCGAGTGCACAAACTCCACACGGACAGTGATGCAAGCCGGGAATCGAACCTGAGACCCTGATGCTATGAGGCAGCGATGCTTACGACTGTGCTGCCCTTCTTTGACTTGTTTGTTTTTTGTTGATATGAAGCTAGATTCTGTTAAAGATGACCAAGTTTTAGAAGATTGTGATGAATGTAGCCTGAACTGCCTCTTCACACCATTCTTCATTACGTTGGCTGCTTGTGGAAAACCTATGCTTTACTCTCCAGGTGTCACCTTAGCCAGAGCAGCACCTAAACAAAAAAAAAACTGATGTCATCCTGCAATTGGATCTTGGCTATGGTCTACACTTTTGGGATGAGCTGCGAATGCAGATAGAAACAGCAACCCTCAGGCATGTCCAGGATAGGGGAAGTAGTTAGTGGCTGGCAGGGAGACATGATCCTGGGCACTGAGGAATCAGATTGAGTACTCCTGCATAATAGAATAGTTTCTCACAATAAAGATTAAAACCTATCTGGAGTTGCCAGATAATGGTTTCCCCTGAAGAATTCAGAGCTCAGAAGACACAACATCCTGTTTCATACACTTAAGGATCCCTGTGCTTGATTGAGACAGTTATATATTTGTCCCCACAAGTTTAGAGGTGGGACCAACTCTTCCATACATTTGAGGCGGGATTCTCTGGCCGCGCTGGTCTAAAAGCCGGGAATTCCCGCCCGACTGTCACTCGGCCTTCAACCCGCCTGCTACAATTGCAGTGGCAGGTGGGGTGGGGGGATTCCTGCCTTGGTGCATGTGGTGCCACTGCTGAATTGGTATTATTTGTGCCCCTTATGCCAGGGAAATATCATGATGCATTTTAATTCCACCTGCGTCTTTTTGGATCTCAGTTGTTAAACATGAGGTTGCACAGACTTTGTTTGAGACGTATTGACTTTGTTGGAGACCCTCTGATCACTGTTATACTAGTATTCTTTCAATATTCCTCTTCTGTCTGTACCACACTGCAAAACTGTTTTTTGCCACAGATACAAACCCTTGAATCACTGCACGTAGGAAGATTCTGAGGTCACCTCATTTCTATGACTTTCTGCTCTGTCCTTTCCTCATTCCCATTTAATAGATTCAGAAGTAGAATTATTCCACCTCTGTGGCCAAACATCACTTCTATTTCCAACAATTTCTGTCCCCAGTGTGTTGCATAGTGACTGTTCAGTGGGTCATCAGTGTATACATTTGAATCCCCTGTACTGTGCTTATTCTACTGCCGTCGTGTCATGTTAAAATAATGAGCATTGGATCTCAACACTGTCAGTTTGTGAAAACTTTTCTTCAAAATGTGCTGCACATCTTCGCAATAGCCAGCAAGGACCATTGTCTGGATTTTCCTGTGACGTCAGCGCTTTTGAGGTTTCGAGGCTGCCCATGTCATCAGCCCAACCACCTCTGAGATGGCCCCACAATTTGCATCTGCATACTGCATTATAAAGAGCAATGGGCAGAGTTCCAGTGCTGGACCCCAATCACAGGGCCAGCAGCAATGTCAGAGCAGCAGGAGCAGTGGGTGCTGCTGAGGCAGGTAGCTGCGCATGAGGAGGTAAAGAAGCCGTCAAATGAAGAGGACCAAAGTGGGTAAGACTATTGGGTTTGAGGGGAAACCATTCTACAGGGCGGCAGGGTGGCATAGTGGTTAGCACTGCTGCCTCACAGTGCCAGGGACCTGGGTTCGATTCCCGGCTTGGGTCACTGTCTGTGTGGAGTTTGCACATTCTCCCCATGTCTGCGTGGGTTTCCTCCGGGTGCTCCGGTTTCCTCCCACAGTCCAAAGATGCGCGGATTAGGTTGATTGGCCATGCTAAATTGCCCCTTGGTGTCCCAGGATGTGTAGGTTAGAGAGATTAGCGAGGTAAATATGTGGGGTTGTGGGAAAGGGCCTGGGTGGGATTATTGTCGGTGCAGACTCGATGAGTCGAATAGCCTCCTTCTGCCCTGTAAGGATTCTATGATTAACGGACTTGGCTGAGATCTTTCATCGGGGACCCATCATTGGAGCATTGTGATGCCCGCTAATAAGATGCTAATGCATGCTAATCAGGCTCCGCCCTTACTGGGCGTGAACCTGACCGCATCATCGGAAGGGGGCTGGGAAGATCACAAACCAATATCTCACCGCTGCAAATCCGGTTTTCAGCCTCTTGTGAGATGGTGGCCATGACGGGATTTGCGCCCATGGCTAATGCAGCCGCTAAATCACAGCTGAACCATTGATCCAGAGCACACCAGTACCAAATGCTTTTGAATATTACAATTTTAAATGCTAGGAATTTGAAATAAAAACAGAAAGTGCTGGAAATATTCTTCAGGTGAGGCAGGATAAGTGGAGAAAGAAACAGTTAACTTTTCAAGTCGATGATAAATCAAACTTTCTGAACAAGGACCACTGAAAGGGTTCCGCTGAATTTTCCGCACTATGTGATGGCAAACTTGGAGGCTGGCTGTGTGGAGCTGAGAAAGTAGGGGGCGCTATGTCTGGACAACTCTCCAACACATTCCTACTACAGGGGAAATTTCCCGGGGCAGCCTGGAAGGGGTATTGTCTGCCTCTTGCAAGGAGGCAGACAGCCATTTTGCATTCTTAAACCCTCAATGAAGGGTGATTTTGAGGCATTTGCTGGCGTTTTGTTAATGAAAAAGCAGCTTCTTGGAGGTGGCCTTCCTGTGGGATGCTGGCTGGCTATCGAAGCTGGAGGATCCGTGCTGCAAAGAGAAGGCTGGCGGGAGAGACCACGCTCACTATTTAAATACTTCCAGTGGAGAGATCTCCCCTCTAATCCGCAGTGCTCATAAATGTTTATCCACCATGTTGAAAGGCCCTTGTGGTCTCCAACCTCCCTCAGCAGCATCCACCCCTCCCAACGTGTCTGCTAAGGCTCCAGAGCTGCGGGCCTTCTGCATTGGAGCCTGCCAGCCATCCTTAATATGATAGCAAGCACAGAGGCAATCAATTAGGGAGCCATCTCAGGAATGTCATTCCCGATTTGATCCTGACATTGGGGTCCCAGGGCCTGTGGGGCAGCAGAGCCCCATTAACTCTGTTTCTCTGCCCAGAGATGCTGCCTAGGCTGCTGAGTACTTCCAACAATTATTGTTTTATTTCAACAACACAATATTACAAATTAAAATTTCATTAATTTAATCAAAAAACCCAGTAAGGATTATTTTGATTACTCATTCAATGATGATTTTTAATGCTCACGTTCGAATGCTTGGGATCAAAAACTCTGGCTGGTAATTTCCCTGCCGCCCTCCCGCTGGGGGAATCATAGCAGGCAGGGCACAAAATTCGGGGGACCATTTAAAGGTCCATTGACCTCGGGTGGGAATTTTCGGTCTTTGACCTCACACAGCCAGTAAAATACCGCCCCCTGTTTCACCCCAGTCACTTTTCTCTACTGCTATGATTTAAAGAGAATGACAAGTATTATTTTCGGAAACATAAATAGAACAAAGAAAAGTCCAGCACAGGAACAGGCTCTTCAGCCCTCCAAGCCCGTGCCGATCACGATGTCCTAACTAAACTACAAAAAAAACCTTCTGCCCTTACTTGTTCCATATCCCTCTATTCCCTTCCTATTCATGTACCCATCCAGATGCCTCTTAAATGTCGCTAATGTGCCTGCTTCCACCACCTCCTCTGGCAATGTGTTCCAGGCACTCACGATTCTATGTGCAAAATATCTACCCCGCATATCTCCCTTAAACTTTCCCCCTCTCACCTTGAACCTGTGCCCTCTTGCAACTGACACATTCACCCTGGGAAAAAGCCTCCGACTATCCATCCTGTCCATGCCTCTCATAATTTTGTAGACCTCTATCAGGTCTCCCTCAGCCTCCGTCTTTCTAGTGAAAACTATCCTAGTTTATTCAACCTCTTCTCATTGTCAACACCCTCGAGACCAGGTAACATCCTGGTGAACCTTCTTTGCACTGACATTTTCTTTTTAACGTTCATTTATTACTGTCACCAGTAGGCTTACATTAACACTGCAGTGAAGTTACTGTAAAAATCCTCCAGTCGCTACACTCCGGCGTCCATTTGAGTACACCAAGGGAGAATTTAGTATGGCCAATGCACCTAACCAGCATGTCTTTTGGACTGTGGGAGGAAACCGGAGCACCCAGAGGGAACCCACGCAGACACGGGGAGAATGTGCAAACTCCACACAGTCAGTGACCCAACCTGGGAATTGAACTGAGGTCGCTGGCGCTGTGAGGCAGCAATGCTAACCACTGTGCCATCATGCCGGAGAAACATCTCTAAAGATTTGTGCGCTCCTGGTTTTTCAGGCCCAGTCGTTGCAATTCATGAGACGCCGATATTGAGTTCTGTTGAGGCAAGAAATACACAAACTTTGTGTTGTCATCTCATTTCCTGCAGCTGAGCGCAGACTGTGGGCCCGATTTTCCCATCGCGACCCGCAACTTTTCAGGCCGCTCCGGTCGGGAGAATCGCGTCGTCAGCCTTTTTCTGGGATTTGCGCATGTGCCGGGAACGCATGCGCATTTCCCAGAGCTGGAGAACAGTCGGAGTCGAGACCGCGCTGGAAACCGGCGGGAACACAGGTAAGTGATTTGAATCTTTTTAAAATATGTTTTGCATGTGATTATCGGGAACTTGCCGGTCCCGATTGAATCTCCCACCCAGCCAGGAGTACTTCATTCTGGCACGGTTTAGAGTAGCTCCCCACATTCGGGGAACAAGCGGGGGACCCCGCCGGAATGAAGGGGGGAAATCAGGGTCCCCCATGGTGTCAAGCGGCAGGGGGTGGTGCCCCTGGGCATGGGTACCCTGACAGTGCCAGCCTGTGCCCCCCAGCACTGCCTAAGGGGCAAAGTGCCCATGTCCAGTGGCACCTTGGCACTGCCCACTGGGCATTGGGCAGTGCCAAGGGGGTGGGGCATATTGTGGGCAGGGCCTAGGGGCAATTGGTGGGGGGGGGGTCCGCTGCCACTCTGCATTGGTCTGGGCTGGAGAGAGGCCAGCGATCAGGGTGGGCTGGGGGAGGAGGGTGGTGGTCTGCATGGGGGGAGGGCTGCCTCGGGGGGGGGGGGTCTGACCCTGGGGGTTCAGTGGGGGGGGAGTCTGCTGGGATGAGGGGGTGGGGGGATCACGACTGTTGGGGGGGGGCGGTGGGCTGTGCATCAGGGCGCTCCAGGACAGGGA
Organism: Mustelus asterias; assembly: GCF_964213995.1. Taxonomy (NCBI): domain Eukaryota; kingdom Metazoa; phylum Chordata; class Chondrichthyes; order Carcharhiniformes; family Triakidae; genus Mustelus; species Mustelus asterias. The sequence goes on along the minus strand of NC_135815.1, from coordinate 48,068,333 downwards.
GGTCGGGGCTGACCCAGGAATTGTTGTGGGGGCCACGATCGGGCCGTTGCGGGGGCTGAAGGGACAGTACTGTGGAGGTCCAGTGATCGAGCTGGCCAGCAAACGGGGAGACTGACAGATTGGGACCACTCGCATGCGCAGAGCTCTAGAACTGTCAGACTCTGGCACGAATAGGAATTCACGACTGGGACCTCTGCAATGCACAGAGTGCGGAGATTCAGCTCTGAATCTGCACTGAAAACACAGTTGTGATCTCGAACAGTTTTCCCACCAATTCAGCAGTTTTGGGAGAATCATCCCCTGTGTTTCTGGCTGGCTGAACAGTCAGAGTCATATGTGGTCTGAATGGTTTCAAACTAGACTGCCCCTCTTATAAGGGAAGTGCCGGTGGGAAGGAAGCAACTGCTGACCATCTCTAGCGCAAGTGGCTGTAAGTAGAAACTGAACACATGGAGCACAGGGGAAGAAATATTGTTCCAAGATTCACAGATTTGGCCTTGGTAATGGAAGTCAAGAGAAGGAGAAAGACCATGGACAGAAATTTAATTCCGAAATCCCCATCTTGCTGTTGGATGAAATATAGGTCAGAACCTTGGAAAGCTGGCATTGGCAGTGCTGCGGGAATTTTGAAGGAGTGCAAGATTTAGATCCAGAAGTCACAGCTTTCCCAACACTCCCCTGATCACAAACCATTCTAAATCAATCAACAACATTTAAATTAAAACAATGCACAAAATTCTTAAAAAACATACTCAATTTGATCTTTTCCCCCCAATGTTAATGGACTCTTTAAAAAAATCCAGGGTCTGGATCCAGATCCGCATCTTTGCCAAAAACTAATCTGGGCTATCCCAATGTGTCCCAAGTTTAGTTGAAATGCAACCATTAGTTTTTGAGATATTTCCCGCCATTTTCCAGCATCCCTGAGGCAGGATTTCCCGTGGTGGAAGTGGCTCGCCATTGGCCGCTGGTGGGATCTTCCGGTGCTGCTGAAGTCTACAGCATTTTGCATGGCTGACACATTCCGCTGACAGGAAACCCGCAGGCAGGGGGTGTCAACCTCAGCTTGACTGGAAGATCTCGCCGGCAGCAAGGACGGGAAAATCTTGCCCAGACTGCTTACAAACAAACGCACTGACAAACAGGGGCAATAACATTGCCTCCATTCACCCTCAGTGCCGGAGATAACCACATGGTAAAATTAGCACCTGTGGACCACTTCACTCAATAATATTCCATATAATTTTACAGGAGTGCTGTTAAATCTAAGCTATTATCATACAAATAAATACAATTAAAAAAAAATTAATTCATGGGACATGGGCATCGCTGGCTGGCCAGCATTTATTGCCCATCCCTAGTTGGTCTTGACCTGAGTGGCTTACTCAGTAATTTCAGTGGGCAATTGAGAGTCAACCACATTGCTTTGGTTCTGGAGTCACAGGTAGGCCAGACCAGGTAAGGATGACAGATTTCCTTCCGTAAGGTACATTAGTGAACCAGATGGGTTTTTCTGACAATTGACAATGGCTTCATGGTCATCAGTAGATCCTTAATTCCAGATTTTTAAAAAATTGAATTCAAATTCCACCATTTGCCGTGGCGGGATTCAAACCCAGGTCCCCAGAACATTAGCTAAATTTCTGGATTAATAGTCTAGCAATAATACCACCAGGCCATCATCTCTCCTAAAGCTAATTAAAGCAACAGATGATGCATGAACTTAAAAGATTCAATAACTCTCCCTTCACTTGTATCCACCTTGGGGACAATTATGAAGTATTATTTCTCCCTCGCCTTCACTTGTACCAATCTAAATCCATTTTATTTTAATTTTGCTGCATCTGACCATTACACACTTGATTTTCTTAAAACTCTTTGGAGTGTATGTTGGTGCCTTGATTGAAAAATGTTTACTCACTCTATGTGCTATATTCACCATTGTAATGTCACACTGTTTGTCAAATGTCTGAGCGCGTCTGGAAACCGTCCTTTATTGTAGATAAAGATCCTTGAAGGTGACGTCACAGGTGGAGGAGGTGGTGAAGAAGGCAGATGGCATGCTTGCCTTTATAGGACGGGGCATAGAGTATAAAAGTTGGGGTCTGATGTTGCAGATGTATAGAACGTTGGTTCGGCCGCATTTGGAATACTGCACCCAGTTCTGGTCGCCACACTACCAGAAGGACGTGAAGGCTTTAGAAAGAGTGCAGAGGAGGTTTACCAGGTTGTTGCCTGGTATGGAAGGGCTTAGTTATGAGGAGAGATTGGGTAAACTGGGGTTGTTCTCACTGGAAAGACGGAGGATGAGGGGTGACCTAATAGAGGTGTATAAAATTATGAAAGGCATAGATAGGGTGAACGGTGGGAAGCTTTTTCCCAGATCGGTGGTGCCGTTCACGAGGGGTCATAGGTTCAAGGTGAAGGGGGGGAGGTTTAACACGGATATCAGAAGGACGTATTTTACACAGAGGGTGGTGGGGGTCTGGAATGCGCTGCCGGGCAAGGTGGTGGAGGCGGACACACTGGGAACATTTAAGACTTATCTAGATAGCCACATGAACGGAGTGGGAATGGAGGGATACAAAAGAATTGTCTAGTTTGGACCAGGGAGCGGCGCGGGCTTGGAAGGCCGAAGGGCCTGTTCCTGTGCTGTGTTGTTCTTTGTTCTTTGTTCTTTGTAGCTTCACTGTGGTCGTCTGCATGTTAGCGACTCCACATCTAACAAATCACATCTGCACATTCATAGCAGTATCCATACATCACAAGCTCCATCCAATACAAGCACTCTTGACTTTCAGATCATGATCAGTCTGTTTGAAAGGGTTACATTTAATGGGGGGAGGGCCATATTGCTCTCTCCAATCACCATGTTAGAAAAGTCAGTCGCAAACTGACCGACTTTTAAAAAGGCTGTCCTGTAGCAATATTATGGTGTGGGTGACCTCAACAAATGGAGAGCGGGACCTAGAGTGGCAGGAAGCCCTGTCCTCGGGAGCTGCAGGTCAATCTGATTGATCGGCAGCTCCTGCAGCCCCAGCAGTGCCTGAGCTGAGTTGTGGAGGCTGCTGGGACAGCAGGCAGTCCCACGAAGATGATGGATGATGTCTGGACCCAGGTAAATCCAGGATTTTTGGAAAGGGAGGAATTAGATACAGATGGACTTTACCATCTTAGGGCAGTGCACCCAATATGCACAGGGCATCCCCCAAAAGATATGCACCCATTTTCCCATTCTCCCTCCACCCAACACACGATAAATTTCTACATCCATTTTCTTTCTTAATTACTTGCTGAACTTACGTGCACCTTTTTGTGTTTCTGCTTTGAGGATACCCAGATCCCTCTGCACTGCAGAGTTTTGTAGTTCCTCTCCATTTAAATAAGATTTTGCTTTTATATTCATCTTAGCAAAGCAGATAACCTGACATGTTTCCTTATTGTACCTCACATAAAAACAATAATGTTCAAGTCAACAAGTTTTTTTAAATTTAGTAAGTCTTATTAAGGAAATAGATACTTTCTTTGAATTGGTAGGAATTTGATAATAAGCCATTCTTTTCAAAGTAATGCCTCAATCTGGGACTTGGGCAGATTATAGTGGCGTTAGTCATGGTTTCCAGTTGAAATTAGGCCAACTACAAATTATTAAAATTGCATGAGTTGTATTGTTAAGCCAGACAATCTAAATTCTATTTTTAACTATGATATGATGCTGTCGTAAAGTTGTCAAAATTCATGGAAGGAAATATCTGAACTATGAGCTGTGAAGGCACTTCAGACAGGTACGCAATGCTAACTGTATAAATTTATTAGTGCATCGTTCCAATCCACAGCTATTTAACTGACTGCCAACAGCAAGTTAAGATATCCAATTGGATTTCAGCCGAAATTATCCAAATTTATCACTTGGACAAATGGAAGTGAACCACAGTTTCCAAGCAAATGTACCTGACTTAGGACAGTCTCAGGATAAAGGGCAAAAAAATAGCAACTAAAGAGATGATACCGTAGAGACCACAGCTTTGCTGAAACGGAATTAGATGAGTGAAGCAATGCATGAAATTTAAACATGCTTTCCTCATAAACCCAACAGTGTTGCAGATAACTGATGAACATCACAAGTCCTGGCTACTCACAGTTAAAACAATTTGAATTTCTGAAACCTTGAGAAAGTTTAAGGTTTGAAGTGCACAGGTATATGGTAATAATGCACATTGAAATGTTTTGCATTGGAGAAATGTAGTTCTTCAACCATAAGGAACTTCCTTAAACAGCCTGGAAAATGATTGCTTAAAATGTTCAAACCTTTAACTGACGGAGCCAGCACTTTCCCCCGAGTCTTCTAATTCTGACAATTTTTACTACTTTTTGTTTGAATTTACACATCAAAAAGAAATATACCACTGGACATAAAATTACCCACATTATATAACAACTGTCTCAAAAGATAATAGTGTACGAGTTCAGGGAATTTGTCAGACCGTAACATTGTGTATGGTTGAGGAGTTCAATTTATTTTTTATTTGTCCATAGAATGTGAACGTTACTGAGAAAGTCAGCATATGTTGCTCATCCTGAACTTCCCTTAACAAGCCGGTAGTGAGCAATTTCTTGTGCTGCTGCTGACATGGACTACTCGGCATGTACAGGCCGTTTCTGTGCTGTATATCCCATGTATGCAATTCTATGTGACTAGTACATGCACAAGCGGTGGCGGGAATGAACATTAGAGGTATTGAATAGGTTGCCAATCCAACGGGCCTCTTTGTCTTGGTTAGTGTCGATCTTCTCGAGTGTTGTTGGAGCTGCACTCATCCAGATAAGTGGAAAGTATTCCATCAAACTCCTGGCTTGTGCTTTGTAGATGATGGACAAGCTTTGGGGAGACTGGTGAATCAGTCATTGCAGATTACTCAGGTTTTTATCTGCTCTTGTAGTTACACTTTTTACGGGCTGTTTCAGTTTCTAGTCAGTGGTATTCTCCAGTATGTTGATGGTGGGAGACTCGGCAATGTTGTCCTTCACTGTTGGAGGTGATGAGATTCTCTCTTGTTGGTGATTACCATTGTCTAGCACTCATGCGGTTGCTTACCATTTATCAACCCAAGCCTGAATGATGTCCAGGTTTTGCTGCCTGTGAATGCAGACTGCTTCCTTATCTGAAGACTTTCAAAGGGTCGTGTGAATCATATACAAGATGCAGTTCAGCAATTCACCATGATCCCTTTGACAGCACCTTCCAAACCCTCGACCACGACCATCTAGAAGGACAAGGCCAGCTGACAGATGGGAACACCACTACCTGCAAATTCCCCTTCAAGCCACTCCCATCCTGACTCTATTGCTGTTCCTTCACTGTCGCTGGGTCAAAAACCTGGAACTCCCTCTCTGACAGCTGTACCTGCACCAGATGAACTACAGAAGTTTAAGAAGGTGGCTCACCATCTCTTTCTCAAAGGCAACTAGGAATGGGCAACAAGTGCTGGCCTTGCTAGCAACTAATTATTGCCTTGATGTCAAGAGAAGTCACTCTCACTTCACCTCTGGAATTCAGATCATTTAGAGTCATAGCATCACAGTGCTGTAAAGTCATTATGCCACAGAAGGAGACCATTTACCATCATGTCTGGCTCTCAGCAAAGCAACCAAGTCAGTCCCATTTCCTGCTCTATAACCTGAGTCCTGCAAGTTTATTTCCCACAAGTGCCCATCTAATTTCCTTTTGAGACCATTGGTTGTCTTTGCTTCCCCACTCTCATAGACAATGGGCCCTATTTTACCATTTTAATTCTAAGTTCTGGGTGGACC